>NC_136986.1:16156558-16340151 GCF_032717465.1 Coenobita brevimanus
CAACTCACCCATGGAGATACAAGTGGTACTCGACTTAGTATAGTGGATGGTAAATATTTATGAAAAATTATGGTAGCGTTTGTAGTTTTTGGCCGAGTTTAGATTTAGTCAGTACCACAGGTGGTTGTCGTTCCCTCAGCGAAGGAATCTTGAATTGGAAGGGGAGTGAATTTGGCTTGAGGACATAATTTCCTTGATTAGGTATACTAATAAAGAAAAGAAAATGATATCTACTTTACTCTACTTTAATAATTCTGTTAATTTCCACAAAAACATTTCTTTTATTTCCTAATTGCATGACCCTTTTTAGTATGAGAGAAGATTGTAAATGTTACCAAGGTTTTTGGGTGATCATTCCTCTAACATTATTACCAGACGAACAATTTGGTATACGCGAGGTATGGAGTTGTTGTACTTTACTTTCCTTTTGGCCGTTACTCTTGGGCTCAACAATAGCCTCAAGACAGGGACATTTTCTCTACAGGCATGAATTGTCTGTTCGGGCTGGCATAGCCTCGAATCAATAAGAATGATTATTTGTGTTCATCTTTCACCCATATAATATATTCTCCTCATGTAATTTTCTCGATTCCTTCATCAAGTCAGTATTATTTACAGTTCATCATCAACAATGTTATATAGTCACTAGAAATACATAACCTCTCGGGCTTGTCTAGCCTCGAGGAATAATAAAAAAAAAAAAGAAATATAATCACCAGGAACACCCAATCACTCGGGCTTGTTTAGCCTCGAGGTACAACTCAAATATCACATTATTGCTCACAATCAGTAAGTTCCCTTCCACGCTCCTGATTATAATTTTTCTAATAAACTAATTTTAAAGAAAGAGAACAGTTAATGAATTTGAATTTTTCCTTTCCGTTACAAACATATCACTTTAATATTTCTATTCCTTATTTACCAAAAAAAAGAAGTTCACTTGATAGGATCATTAATAACATATCAACTACTTTCGGTTTGTAAAATACTTCGTGGGTAGTGTAAATGTGTATGTAAAAAGTCTACGGGCAATACCACTAGGAGGCCTCGTGCACACTTTGACGTCGCCGCCGGTGTCTGGGGACTAAACGAACGTCTGTTATACACGATGTCTGAGCAGCAAGTCACTCTACATTAAACTCTCAACAATATTACTTCACATAGTCCATAATAAGTAAGGATTAAACAAAGAAAAAGAGGGGGAGGAAGAAGAAATGTGGACGACTCACCTAAACGAACGTCTGTTATACACGATGTCTGAGCAGCGAGTGGGGCCTGTCGGGCACCAAAGGACGCCACTGCTAGATCAAATGAGATTGTGTTTTTGCGATATGGTGGGTTTCAATTCTCTTTACAATTTATTTAGCAGTGTACCCATGATGCCAGGACTTTTGATTGAATTGGGGAAAATTTGGGATTTATTCCTTACTTAATTTAGATACTGATTTTATCACTATTTCAATTTGAATCTGAAAGCAGCTCATGCCATGTAGTGACGGCCAAGATAAATGGGACTTTAAATCCTCACAAATGACATTATTTAGGCCTTTTGGACTGCTAATCTTACATACTTGTGTTCTAGCAGCTTCATTAGCAAACATTTCAAAACTAGGTTACGGAAAGAATTGTATATTCGTCATTACTCTGTTTAAGGTTTAAACTCGGCGCCCAACAACGACAAGAAAAGTTGCGCGGATCTGTTATTCATTACTCGGCCAGATGGGGAATTCCCATAGCTCAACATCTACAATTACATCACCCACTGCATAGATACAGAGATACATACATATAAAAATAGAGTTAGCCCTACAGTAATTATTAATATATGAATTACTACTTAGGGTAGGAACTTATAGACTAATATTCAGGTTACACCCCATCTAACTTAAAATTACCGTACTACTAAACACATACATGAATATCAAATGTGTGGCACTACACTGGCAGAATGCAATAACCATTCAACATTACGTATTGTTACGTCCCAGTCCCCACACTGCCACAGGCTCCAACAGCACTAGTACAGTACAGGAAGGACGTTGCCCAGTGAGTTGTTCTTCTTTTGGTCAGCCTTTAGGTGTGCAGTACACAAGATCAGCTGAGGCAAAAATAAACACTGGCTCCTTAAAGTTCACTGTCTTTATTTTCCAAATAATTTCACTTAATTCTTTCCAACTTCACTGTTCTCACAAGCACTGGAGCAATAAACACTTTAGTAACTGTTTTTACACTTAATGCTCAACAACATTTCACTGTTTTCTCAACATCCAATGATATACAAACTTCAATAACCAGTCACTGTTTGGCACTGTTTTCACAAGTACCAAAAATATACAATCTTCGCAGACAGTAATTACACTTAATGTCTGCAAAGCAACTCTCCACAAATTGCACCAAAACCGCACTGAAACCCGACTGAAAACTCAAAGCTGACTGACTCACTGACTAGTTTCTTCCCCATTCTTATATAAGCTTGCATTACTCTCGAAACTTCTACTTCTCCAACATTCTAGGACATACTGTCTTGCATCAGCCCCTAGCAACAACAGTTACCAACTACGAGACATCAAAACATGCTAGAGTTTTCCTACATTACATAACACTCCAAATCATTTACCATACGAACTTGAATTACATAATTTAACAAGCAATCAGTTAAATAAAACATTATTAAGAAAAAGAGCACAAAAAATTAATGCATAACTTATGAAATAACTATGCTCACAAACAGCAGGCAAACTGGCAACTCTGACACGTACCGATGCCGGAACTTACGGTACGAGAAACATCTCGAAGATAGAGACTACCTAACTGGCAAATCCCTCTTCATAACACTACCCCCTCCCTAGTTCTTTGTCGTCCCGATAAAACCACACAGTATACACAAACAAACATAAACCCTAATTCTAATGAAACATCTAACTATACACAAAATAATCTTTCAACTTATCAGGTCTTCTTCTATGTCACTTCCAACGATGGCCTTGTTCCACCACATAGTCCACTCCTCCGGGAAGGTCTTGGTCCTCTTCTTGACACAGCACACATCACAGGTCTGACACCATTCTTCAACATCCTGACGCATCCCAATCCAGTAGAACTTGTGTCGCAGCCTGCTTAGAGTTGTCTTCACTCCCATGTGCTCACTAGTGAGCATCCAAGATATAAGACCTCATCTTCTTCAGAACCATCACTTGCCAAAACTCGCTGAGGCCATTGGGCATCTCCCACTGACGCTCCAGTAGTCCGTTGCAATGAAGAAGGTCCCACTGACTCCAGCAGCTCCCAGTTGCAGGGCCCAACCTGGAAACTCCTCCCCATGATGGTCGCACTGCACTCCGCTGCAGCCACACCAGCACCGGTTGCAAATCTGCACCCTCCATCTGCATCCTCTCCAGGTCTTCTCCGTTCGATGCTGGCCCCGTCACTACATTACAGCTGCATTTCTTCCTATGATTCCCATTCCTACTACACTCCTTGTTGTCTGTTCCTCTGTCTTCTCGCACACTATTCATCAAGGTTCTCTTGCATTTCTTCAGTGATGGGTCTTCTCCAGCCTTCTTCTTGTCATACCAACCATTCTGATCCGCAAGTAACTCAAACTGTCCATGGTAAGCTTCCCAAGATACTCTACCATCACTTTCTTGAGGTTTCTTCTTAACTGGATCCCCATTATAGCCATGCACTTCACTAGTTTGGGGCCTAAAAACTGGGACATCATAATTAAGGCCAGGACTTAAAATTTCTGCACTCTGATTATTCAACCCTGTAATGCTACCTTTAGATGCCTGGAATTCGTCAAGATTCACCATACACTGTCCATTCCCTTCATATGCTCCCTGTACACTAACCTGAGGCTCAGCAGTGCAATATTTCTCTACAGCCTCAATTTTCTCACTAATTATTTTCACATGGTCGACTACATGCTTCAACTGGTTATCTACATGCTGTCTGCACTCCATCACTATTCCCTCACTAATCTTCAGCTGGTTGTCCATATGTTGTTTGCATTCTCTCACTATTTCCTCACTAATAGTCTTCAGTTGTTTGTCTACATGCTGTTGACACTCTGTCACATTATTTTTTACCTCATACTACTGTTGCCATAGCTCAGCGTATACTTTCTCCTTCAATTGGTCCTGTTCTTCCTTCATTTCCCTCATGAAAGCATCTAGCTGTCCTTTCATTCTCAGTTGTAATTCCCTCTGTTGCTCCTCTGATGCCTCTCGAAGTTGCTCATATCGTTCTTTTTGTTCTTCGTTCTGTGCCTGCAATTGTTCTTTGATCTCTTTCTTCTGTGCCTGTAATTGTTCTTCGAGCTTTTTCTGTCCTCCGTCCTGTGCTTCTAGTTGTTCTTTTATTTCATTTCTAAGCTTTTTTCTGTTCTTCACGCTGGGCCTGTAATTGTGCTTGGAGTTGTTTCTGTCCTTCACTCTGTGCCTCTAGTTTTTCACTCTGTGCCTGTAATTGTGCTTGGAGTTTTTTCTGTCCTTCATTCTCTGTCTGCATAAGTGTTTGTAATTGTTTCATAATTCCACCCAGTGATGCCTCTTCCTGCCTGGCTTATCCTCTTGTCTGGACACCTTCTTGCTCCATGTCGAAGATTAGCCTCACTGCAGCCCTGAAATAATAATCCCACTCCTGACACCAATGTTACGTCCCAGTCCCCACACTGCCACAGGCTCCAACAGCAGTAGTACAGTACAGGAAGGACGTTGCCCAGTGAGTTGTTGTTCTTATGGTCAGCCTTTAGGTGTCCAGTACACAAGATCAGCTGAGGCGAAAATAAACACTGGCTCCTTAAAGTTCACTGTCTTTATTTTCCAAATAATTCCACTTAATTCTTTCCAACTTCACTGTTTTCACAAGCACTGGAGCTATAAACACTTTAATAACTTATTACACTTAATGTTCAACACTTCACTGTTTTCTCAACTTCCAATGATATAAAAACTTCAATAACCAGTCACTGTTTGCCACTGTTTTCACAAGTACCAAAAATATACAGTCTTCACAGACAGTAATTACACTTAATGTTTGCAAAGCAACTCTCCACAAACTGCACCAAAACCGCACTGAAACCCGACTGAAAATTCAAAACTGACTGACTCGCTGACAAGTCTCTTCCCCATTCTTATATAAGCTTGCATTACTCTCGAAACTTCTACTTCTCCAACATTCTAGGACATACTGTCTTGCATCAGCCCCTAGCAACAACAGTTACCAACTAAGAGACATCAAAACATGCTAGAGTTTTCCTACATTACATAACACTCCAAATCATTTACCATACGAACTTGAATTACATAATTTAACAAGCAATCAGTTAAATAAAACATTATAAAGAAAAAGAGCACAAAAATTAATGCATAACTTATGAAATAACTATGCTCACAAACAGCAGGCAAACTGGCAACTCTGACACGTACCGATGCCGGAACTTACGGTACGAGAAACATCTCAAAGATACGAGACTACCTAACTGGCAAATCCCCCTTCATAACAGTATGTTAAAATCACCCAAAATGGTAATTTCGGTGCTAAGGGCAAGGTTAAGGTTACTCAACTGTGTGGATATGGAATCAAATACACTGGGCTCCAAAGAAGCATTGGGGGAGCGACAAACTACATAAATATATTTGGTAATATTTTGACAGTTTAGTTTATATATTGAGTAATCAAAACTGGATGAAATGAAGTTTAAAATAGTGTCAACTGCATATTTGGATTTGATATAACAACAGGTGCCACCCTTGTTACGGAAGTTTGTAAGGAGATGGTAGCGACATATATATATATATATATATATATATAGATAGATATATACATAGATAGATAGATAGATTATATATATATATATATATATATATATATATATATATATATATATATTCATTCCTGTTACTGCCAGAAAATTTCACTCAGGAGACAATTTTCAGACTGAGGGGTTATAGTAGGACTTGCCTACGTTTGCGGCTGTGGTGTGGCCCGCACCTGTGTACAGTGTTGCCACGTTTTCTATACCGTTATCTCTCTCTCTCTCTCTCTCTCTCTCCTGGCGGGAAATGTGAGCCACCCTGAGTACTTTTGATTCTTTTATAAGTTATTTATAATTGTGCTTTCATTTGTTAATTTGGTTTTGTTATATTTAGTGATGCCGACAATGCATTCAATGCATGCCCCTCTCCTGCCTCTCTCTCTCTCTCTCTCTCTCTCTCTCTCTCACCGACTGGGTGTGGAAGTGTTGCCGCTCGCGAGTGAATAATGTTTTTTTTTTTTTACTTCGGTATTGGCATATGCCTACTATTTTGTCCTACATATTAGCTTATGATTATAAATGTGATTATTCCTCGTCCTTAAAATTATGGTAAAAGCCGGTAAATGTGAGCATTTTTCCCTAGCAACACCTGTACAAGCTATGGTTGGGTCTACTGAGGTACGTACTTTACCTTAGGCCAGAGTGGGTGTGTAAGTGTTGCCACTCACAAGAATTACATGAATTATTTCTTTTACTTTGGATATTGGCATACTTCTTCTTTTTTCAGGCTCATTATCTTATATCCATAACTGTGATATTATTACCCACCCTAAAACTACAATAAAAACCATTAAAAGTGACTACAATTTCTTTTAGCAACACTGTACAATATGTATGCCATGTTTCTGTGTTACTGTATAAATATTTTATGCATAATAAGATTACTGTTGATTCATCCATCAAAATACACAAGTGTAAGTTTTATTCATCTGAATTTATCGAATTTGTGATGCCTTGTACATAAATAGCTTCCGTTTCACATCGCAAGTTGGGGAAACGTGGCACCATTGTACACAGGTGCGGGCCACACCACAGCCGCAAACGTGCGCGAGTCCTACTATAGTTATACTTCTCTTAGCACAGGGGTTAAATTATAGCCTCGATCAGATATAACTTCCAAAGACCACATAAAACTGTCCCTTCAATAGCTACAGGAAATTATAAATTATGCCCTTGTAATGTCGAGGGAATAAAGATAATTCATTCTGCCTGAAAACTATAAATGTGTTATGCAGGTACAGCATGTTGGTTCACTTGCCGTACAGTCCTGACGGTGCCCGAGTGCTGCAAGTGGCTTCCTGGACCCCCAAATCAGGTCTACGCTATCTCACACCTCCCACCCTTTTCCCGGAGAAATACACCAAGTAATGTGTACAGATTACTGGCCATTTCAGAAACTGAGTATCATATGTACTCTGTTGAAATTACTGGAAAAATATGTTATTAATGTATCCAAATTACTCAGGAGTATAGACTGGGCTAGAGACCCTATAGGAAGAGAGACTGAACAGCCGCCATTATGTGTCAATGTGTATACGTTTGGGTCGCTCTCTAGCGTGCATATAGAGACCAGTGGTGCGGTGCTAGATACCACCAGTCACTTAACTATTGTTCACGTATTATTGACGGTTTTTGAAAATTTCAAATTCTGTGTTTGTACTAGGTGTTGTCTTTTTAATATATAAAGATGTAGCAATATGATATATTCCTCTATACATTACGTAGGATAATATCCTAGCATTCAGGATGAGTGCGTGAGTTTGCAGACGACGTTAGATACATGAATACTGAGTGTTTACATATTTTGCCCAGCTAACAGCTCAAAACTAATAGTGCTCCACTACCTGGCCCTGAAGCGATAGCAGGAAATCCCATAGTAGAAAATCACTCTATATAAGTTACTGTTTGTTGAAAATCCTTAACTTCGACTTCTAACTGGAATATGAGGCCATCAATTATATATAGTGTTTTACCTCGCGGCAAAATACAAGGTCCAGTTTCTCATCTAATGTATTTTGGTTCCAATTTATTTATGAAAATATCCAGTTTCCTTAACACTATCTCCTTCAGTGTATATTACAGTATGGCAGATCTTTTTATTAAAGGGAAAACAACACGTAAAATGAATATACCTTACCTGGCAAAGTCGATGATTGTCGCTGGCAGACCAGCACGCTCATCTGACCTCATTTTCCCATATTTTCCTTCTTCCCGGATCTCTAGGGAATCGGAAATGACGCATTCGAAGTCTAGTTCTGTTTGTACATCCATATGCAGCACAACCAATCATATTTACAGACACAAAAGTACCAGTAACACAGCACATCACTTCTTATTTAGCACCAACCAACAGTCAGATTTGTCAACATTACCATTCGGCATTTATGACGGTTTTTTACGGAAGCAATCAAATACAATAGATGTGTAGAGATTTATATTAAACATAAATCTTCATTTGTTCAAATAAGGACTGTACCTTATAATTAAAACGACATCTTGTTAGGCAATTAATCACATTCCCCAGTATGTGGCGAGATATACTCTATGACAAATCTGCAGACAGGCTTCTTGACGTTGGACCCATCATGGCGCCCATGAAATCCAACCAATCAGTGAGCAGCACAAAATATTGGCTGTTCAGTCTCTCTTTCTATAGGGTCTCTAGACTGGGCTATACTCATTTTATTCTAAACATGCTTATAACTGTCATCTCTTCATCTTGAATGGGTTTAACAAGAGATTAACACAAGAATATGGTGCTAGTCATGAGAAAGTGTTATGGAAATGAAGTAGAACCATAGCTTTGATTTTTTCTGCATCTGAGGAATGTGAAATATATTGTGAAATGTTGAAAATCTAGCGCAGATCAGTGTAAAACAGGTATAATATGTGGCTGACGGTATATATGTTATGGACAATGTACTTAAAGAAAGCATCGAGCCGAGATATAATTACTTTAAATGAAATTATTAGTAATCCAGTAATAATGATCAAATTTTGTCATGGAGTACATATACTTGCTTTGAATAATGGGCAATAGCCTTTATTCCTACAGGATTATCATAGGCTGAATAAAAAGTCGTTTCCACCTGATGTTGCACTGCAGCTTCCGCCCATTCAGAATATTACATTATTTTTGGCAGTTTCTATGGCGCGACGATAAACGTGACGGCGTTTACATATGAACCCTACTGGCAAGAGTCTACAGAGGGCAACACCACCAGGTACTCAGGCACTGACTACGACCAGCTGGTTGCAGTTGGTCAGGCCCTCAATTTTACTTTCCGTGTCCTTCCATCACGCAGCTTTAACGAGGTGAGAATTATATACTTGTCTGCATTCAAATTTTTGCTGTTACTATCTGCTGTTGTTGTAAAATAGTTAATTTGGATATTACATCCCAACATAATAGCAGCATCGCTTTGCAATATTTAGTAGCCCACTCACTTTGTTATGTGATATGTTAGCAATTATTTAAAATGCGATCTCTACAGAAACTGCATTATTTCCCTCAAAATCAATATTCAGAAAGTAGTCACTGCAAGGGTTTTTATTTGATCTCATTTTGGCTGCTACTGCCAGAAACCTAATTTCAAAGGTCATCTCTTTTAAGGTGTTATTACAACTCGATTCAGCTCCAGCATATCAGTGTTCTACAGTATCATCCTAGATGAAATGTGTTATCATACTGAAACAGCATTTCAACTTCTCCACTGCCCTCAGTGATGATCGGTTGATCAATGAAACGTACAGTACAAACTGTCGCTGGCATCGGTCTCGTCAGTGTCACCTAGAACTGCATGATAAACCCCAGGGATATCCTATTTGGTGTCTTTTATGAACCCTCCGTATGAACATAGATATTAATTTTATTATTCACAGGATTTTATTATATTTCTTTTCAAAAAGTTTGGTAACGAAAGCAATAATTTGTTTCATCCTGACTATTTATTCCCTAAGTGGTAAAACTAGAAAATAAAAACAAAATTGCCTTAGTTCGTCCATTCTCCCTGGACAGTTTGCTGGCTTTGTCCAAGAGATAATTTTGGCTGTAAGGAGTTCTCTCTCTCTCTCTCTCTCTCTCTCTCTCTCTCTCTCTCTCTCTCTCTCTCTCTCGTATTCAAAACACAGTGGAGGTAAAGGAATAGCTTCCTGCCATCCCCTTGCTTCTTTGTTGCATTGTGCTTCTCGCACTTCACTGAAGCGTTTCATATCCTGCCATATTTTACTGACATATCAAAGATCATTACTCTTCTGAAGTGAATGCCTCTGTCCCTCCCCAGTAATGGAAGCCATATAGCATCCGCCAAGCAGTGAACCCTAGTCCCCTTTCCTGTCCAGCTCTTTCTTGCAAGGGTTAGCAGGTGTTCTGTCCTCATGTATACAAATGATCAAATTAGGAACTGTCATCATTCTGTATTTCACACTGCCTATGACCTCAAAACTTTTAAACTATATGTCCAATTTAGACATCTCAAATTAAACGTGACGATTTTTTTTTTTTTTTTTTTTTTAGTTCTTCCTAGGAAGTACAATACATTATTATACTTGGAGCCTTTGGCTCGTACTTTATTATGCACTAAAATGTTCAGTTTCTTTCAAATTAGGAAGGGCATCCTGCTGGTAAGCTTTAAGGAATGCTACATCATAACTTTTAGTTCGAAACATTTCCCTGAAAGAGTTTATGGTAAAAATGACACACAAGAAAACAAAAATAACTGGGGCTCTCATTTCTTTATTTTAATGTTATATTTACTTGCAGGTGACAGATCAGGTGCAGATTCGTAAATCATTCATGGCAACAGTGGTACATAGTGTTATTCCACAACAACTAGAGAGGTGAGATTCTAAGCTAAGGGTAACCTTTCCACTGCAGTGTTCACTGTTTTTACTGATAATCCAATTTAACTGCAGATAATTTTATGCAACAAAGAAAAGCTGTACATTGTCAAAAGATAGAGATAGCCTGTCTAACCTGAAATTGCCTAATGTCTTATTAATTATAGGCGACGTAAGTGATGATGAAAATAATATTTGAATTTTGTTTTACTTGCTAAAGTGGAGTAACTAGAACATGATCCTGTCAGTGCACAGAAGTCAAGAGCATTCTTCTAATGACTGCCTACAAATGTGGAACTGAATTCTGCACATATTACCTTCTGCTTTTTCACAATAATGACATTTCTTTTGGTTCACTTATGTGACTAAGCAAAATTTGTAAGCCTAAGAAAGTCCATCCCATAATGAAGGGGTTAGAAACTGGCCCGGTTAACTCATCTTTTAAAAAGAGTCTCATTTCAGTCAACGAAAAAAAAATGTCAGTACCAACATGTTATAGTCCGGCAGTATGTCCAAGAAGGGCTATAGATTCATCAACGAGAAAAAATATATTACCTGCGCCCAAGTCTTGGTTATTGTCTTCTTCTCAACATAATAAACAAAACTAGAAAGGATAGATGGATGGGAAGATGATGATGGAGTTGTAAATAATATACTGTTGCTTTTTGCAGTCTGACAATGTTCGATGGTAAAGGAAATGATCTGGAGGGTATGCGTTGAGCTATGGGAAGATGATGAAGCTGGAAATGTAAAAAATCTGTAATCCGGTAGTTTCCAGATGTGACTTCTGTTTCAGCTGTAATAATAACAATGATAATAATTAAAATAATAATAATATTAATATTATTAATAATATTATTAGCTGCGATGGTGAAGCTGGTATTGTTTTCAATCTGTCCGTCCTTCTGTCTGTCTGTCAGTGTTTCTGTTGGCACGATAACTTCGCAACCGCTCAAGATACCATTACAAAATTTTACGGGTCTGTAGTAGATAAAAAATCGATAATTCTCTACGAGTTCGACATTGGTGAAAGTAGGTCAAGATCTGTATGTCTGTTACCATGATAACTTAGCAACCGTTCAAGATATCATCACAATTTTACAGGTGTGTAGTAGGTGTGAAAATCTACGAATTAGAAATTGGTGAAAGTAAGGCCAAGGTCATATTCCAAGCCGCGCTAGATGTGTACCGGTTTGCGGCTGGTATGATTCCCCCATTGGAAGGGCCTCTAAATTATCGTCCACCTTACGAGGCAGAGTAAGAGAGTTTTTTCCTGCCTCAGTGTGTGTGTGTGTGTGTGTGTGTGTGTGTGTGTGTGTGTGTGTGTGTGTGTGTGTGTCTTCCCATTATACCTCATGAACGGCTTGAGCTATCAACATGGAACCATCAGGGCCTCACGATATGGCCAAAATCTTGGCCGAGCTCAAAAATGGGCACTCAGGGTCAAGGTCAAGGTCACCAAAATGGCTGCCAAAGGTCAACTGCTTTTTATTGCCTGCCTTTAGCACCATTATATCTCATGAACGGCTTGAGCTATCAACATGAATCCTTTACGGTGTCAAGATATGGCCAAAATCTTGGCCGAGTGTGAAAATGGGCACTAGAGGTCAAGGTTTAGGTCAGAAACATGACTGCCAAAAATCAAGTATTATTTATAGCCAGCCTATGGCACAATCATATCTCATAAACGGCTAGAGCTATCAACAGGAAACCTTCAGCATATCAAGATATGGCCAAAATCTTGGACTTGGCCAACAGCATATTCTGGCAGGCGATTTGCATCCGGATTCTGAATGCTTTACTTTCATTCTTAATTATTATTTTTAATGTAACTATTGATAATATTATTATAATTATTATTATTATATTATTAATGTAATTATTATTATTATTGTTATTATTGTCATTAATATTATTGTTGTTGTTGTTGTTGTTCGAGAGCAAATTCTTTCCTATGGCTGGATGTAACAAATGGCTATAACATCTACAAAGGTAGCCTCTTTATTTCTAACAATGTTTCCAGATGGGATTTCACTTTTGCCTATGAACAAATTGCTGCTAAATTCGCCATGGCCACGCCGGTCATAACACCCAGTTGGCTGAGCTTCTACTACCCTTTGAGTGGCCAAGTGTGGATCGGTGTCTTGGCTTGTACGCTGACAGTCTGCTTCACACTTGTCAAGGTAAACATGCAAGTGGTCAGGCATGGACGATTCCAGTATTAGTAATAACAGGCAGCAGGAAACGGTTCCTTATGTTATTATTATTATTATTATTATTATCATCATCATTATCATTATTGTTGTTATTGTTGTTGTTGTTGTTGTTGTTGGTGGTGGTGGTGGTGGTGGTTGTGGTGGTGGTGGAGTTGTTTAGCATCATAATTAATTCAGACGTGGGACAGTCTCAATTAGCAGCCCAGGGCCGTCTTCCAGTGTTAGTCACACACGTAATTTTATTTTCCTAAGGCAGGTGGTTCTGTTTAGCTCCTTCAGGATTTTTACACAATTGTGCTTTACTCTAGCTAAGCACAATATGGTTCGTCATTTTAGCGAAGTCCCGTATGGTGCCAAATATGTCTATTGCTGTTGTTTTTTATTGTTTTATACTCACCGAGGACCATGTTGCATTTAACACTCTCGTGGTCGCGTTTTCTTGTTCTCCCTTTTGTATAACATGAGCCAACAGTATATGATTTTTATTTAGGTAATTGTGTCAATGGAGAGAGTTGCTACTTTGATACCATGAACACTTCCTTGGTCAGGTTAATTCTATTATCTTGTGGTACGTGGTGGCGACCATCATCCACTCACTTGATGTAGTGCTGCCTAATTCTTCCTTAGCCTTTATCATTCTTTTCTCTGTGCCTGCCGTCCTCTCTTCCTATTTCTCCCATCTTTCCTGTCACTTCTTATTGCTTTTTTTTTCCTTCACAGGTGGCTTTACATTGAGTGACAATCCAAATGGTTTCCTGTAAGCCAAGAAACCATTTACAACGCTGGTTGGTAACCATATAACCAAACCATACGTGCTCCCTACGTGTCAACAAGTGGGTTGGTGAAGGGTTAGTGCCCCTCCCCGTAAAACAAATAACTCAAGTCAAATGACCACCCCTTACGGGATTATGGCGTCTGGCAATAGATAAAGATATAGATTTTCCAGTTAACTCTAAACTATAGGTTCAAGTGAGTGTTTAACATGAGACTCACAGGTGACAATCAGAGTGAGCGATAAAGAAATATAATAGAAAAATACTAGTTTCATTTTACAGGTAAAAGTACAACGACTCTTCTTGGATGATGTTAGATTCATGCAATAAGAAACTAAAATGTATATATTGCTGTTTTTATACAACATATCCCTAAACACTTTGCTGGAATATATATTTATGGTACAGATGAGTAAAGAGTGGGTTTGGATTGTTACTTCTCACCCCCAGCCTCTACTACAGCCACCACTGTCATGTAAGTGGTAGGCTGCATCACACTTGTTGATTTCTGGAAACCATAGCATGGAACTGTTAATTAATTCTGCTTTCATACAGTTTTAATTTGGTCTGCCTTTCTCGACGAAGAAAGAACTTCAGCCATTCCTAATCAAATGAATCTAAAAAAATGCATAATACATCATACCTTCACTATAACCGATATCTGACTATTCCATGACATTTTCACTCTTTTAGAGCTTGCTATATGTAGCAGAAAAATAAGCTGAAAAAGATAAACAGTTACTTTACGAAACTGGACATACCAAGCAGCTCCGCAAAAAAAATGGTACAAATGACCTCATTAGAATTGTGTGTCTTCCAAACGGTAGCTGATGCGAGAAGGTGCACTTTCTTTCATGGCTCGTATTATCAAAACCATTCCACTGTCCGAAACATCACTGCTCGCCTCTGTGACACAATAAAGGAACCATTATGCACTCATATCATAAAATATGTGTATCATTGTATATGTATGTTTTACAGATTACGAGGAGGAAAACGTGGCAAATGCAGCATGGAGTGCTGGGTACTGGGTCGGTGGTGCTGGAATCTGTGGGCACCCTTTTGGGCCAGGGACTGTACGGACGCCTCTCAACCAGCCAGTCCAATCACATCCTGGTTGGCTCTTGGTTGTTCTTCGGTGTGGTGGTAGGCACAGCATATCGAGCCAGCCTCATTGCTTCCCTCACCCTCCCAAGGGTACCACCCAGACCAGAGACAGTTGAGGAGCTGGTCAAAGTAGTTGACAGGTGAGACATCAAAGAACAAATGTTTGGATGCAAAGGTGCTGGATGAAATTAAAACTTAAGCTAATGCTTGGCCCTTTGGTTATGCTCTATCACTGTATCAAAGGTCTTAAACCCTCAGTTCTATTTATCCCATCATTCACCAATACATCACACAGTGAGTTAGTTTTCACCCAGCAGCTGGTGTTTTATTAACCCCTAAACTGCGGGGTTGTTTTGGCGCGACTTGCGTGTCTCGCTAGGATATTCGCGCTCCGACAGACTTTCTAAAAATATTTGCTCACCGCTCGTAACATTCACTTCCACATGCTTCCACATGCATTGTCCTCCATAGATGCACAGTGTTTCACTTATGCTTCCTCCACTGTCTGCCTTAACCCGCGTCCCGGCGACGTGAATTAACGTGGCAACATTGCAAGGTCCCTAATTTGCACAATTTTCAATTTTCGCGAGTGATTTCGCGAGTGATTTTTGGCACGTATACACGGGACACCTTCCTCTATTCATCTACAAGATGCCAAGCAGGAACAATGCCTTACACCGCATAATCTCTCCCCCCCCTCCTGCACGCCATTGTCTCGGCAATTCACCTGTTATCAGTGACCTGGCCAATAAAGACATTCAGGGCCAGAGTGATTCCCCAATCGATGACAATGTGGAGGACAAAGTTTACATATCATTACAGGAAGGAACAGTCAGAAATGATGATCAGGTAATGTGGGAAAAAAAAGGTCATGAATGGTGATGAGTTAGTGAGTGAAACAATGCTTATAATGCCTATATTACTGATTGAAAACCAATATACTCTTGTATTACATATAAATTCGTACCAAGTAAATAAATAAATACTGTTTATGAGTGGATAAAATAGTTACCCTCCCATAGAACTCGTTTTCTTTGGTGCCAGCCTGTTAGAAACCCAGTCAGGTAAGAAAGTACTTGTACCTAAATTGAGTATTTTAAACCTCAGGTGAGCGATTTCTCTATGAATTTTCGATGTTTCTCACCAAAAGCGGATGTTTAGGCCAAAAAAAAAAAAGGTCCAAAAACGTCGGGATGGGGCGGGTTAATACATGGACTAGATCCACACATCCTGTAGCACTTTGGAAATTATTCAGTTCATTGCTTATCGTATATTCAGACAGTTCTGTAACTTTATTATTATTATTATTCCTATACTACAGTAGGATAAACGCAAGGAATGTGCTGTAATAAACGGTATAGAGAAATACCAAATAAAAACACTATAGCTCTATAGGTCTTTCAGCTTAAATTGACCCATTTTTTTCATTTGTAGCTTATTTCACGAAACTCAGTGGCACGAAGACAATACTATGTCTTGCTTTCTTTCCATAGCACTTCTTTATGACTAGCATCATATATTGGTTTCAATTAATTGTCACAAGTTAGCATTCGAGATGCAGTTATGGCAATTTTAGGCCATTGTTAAAAAAAATACTAAATGTATCTTGAAGTTAAGTTTTGGTGTTGCGTTATTCGAGGGGTCAGTAGTAATACTGATTAAACAATTTTTATTCGTACATGTTACAGAGTGACAGTAAGATCTTCTAATGGTTCATACAAGAAGTTCCTTTTAAACTTCGAATCAAGTGCCTTTAGAGAACTTGGGAGCATGATAGTCGAGGGAGATGTTATGGATGGATTCAATGCAGCTCTGAGGATGAGGTGAGTTTGTTTTACTTACCGTGATATATATATTTTTTTAACAACAGAACAGAGAAAGGAAAACAAATTACAAAAAAAAAAAAAAAAAAAATCCATACACCAAATTACTGGTGTACTCGATCCATAAAAATCTGTAACAGTTGTGCTTGAAAAGCTGTAGGTTGAAGTTTGGGGGGAAACAATTCTGGAGAAACGAGTTGCAAAGAGATGCAGTTCAGGGAATATAAGATTTCTGATAGGCGGAAGTTTTGCAATATGGCATTGTGACATTCCAGTAATGAGTGCTACCAGACGCCCATGTACCACAGGGGAAGGTATGGATAGGTGGCACAATGGATGCAACTTTGTCTGATCATTTACCATAAAAGTATCTGTAAAATAAATGGAAGGTAGGCAATACTCCTTCTTACATGTAGGGGAGGAAGTCTGTTTGTAATATCAAGGTTACTGGTAATTCTATCAGCTTTGTTCTGAATATTGTCTAGTTGTTTTAGTCCAACCTGTCCCCATCCATTCCACATGGCTGAGCAATATTCCAGCTGGGAGCGCACTTGACTCATATAAACTATAGCTAGCTGCTCATCAGTGAAGAAGCTACAAACACTGTGCAATAATCCAAATTTCTCTGAGGCAGCTTTAGCAAATGATCTGACGTGAGAGGTCCAGGTAACGGCAATGTTAAGTGAAACACCGAGAATTTCAATACTTTTGGAGATAGGAGTATTAGTCGTGCTGAAGATAATATAGGAATCTGGCAATATCTGTCAATTAGTAAACTGTATATATTTGGCTTAACTAGCATTAAATGAGACAAGGTTAGGCCTACTTTGTCCCAATTCAGTCATCCGAGATAAGTTGTTAGTTATTATCACCGTAGGGGTCTTAATTATCAACTAACATAAAGCGAAACAACAACTCACCATTACAAACAGTATGTGGATGGCGTTTTGATCAGTACTCAGTATAAATATTTGAAGGCCTAAAATAAATATTCTGAGTACTTACCTGTAGTGTTGATGGTATTAATTGCAGAAAGATGGCTGATTGTTGGTCAGGGTTTGAGGCACGTATGTTTACTATCTAGTGGCAGGTTGAGAACTGAACTCTCTGGTTGCAGGGAGAGAACTGAACCGTCTGGTGGCAAGGAGAGAACTGAACAGCTTCGAGCAGCTTCGTGCACGAAGTAAATTAAATGAAACTTATCATTACTGAATATATAACTAAATATGTTGTTTTCTCTATGACCAGATTTATCTCCAGTGATAAATAATATCTTACCCAAATTATTTACTAATAGAATTTATTTACAAAGAAACGTGCTGTCGTGGGCGGGAAATTCAAACCCGAAATCCACGACATACTCCCCCGTCCAAACTATATACAATATTTACAACTGACTCATCCCAATCAGGGTACGCCATAGTTGGGAGGAACCGAGGGCGGTCTGACGTGATGTCCTCAAAGGGGCATCACATAGGTCATTTACGGATGTAGGAAGGTGTTGGGTAGTGCCGGTACGGCTGTCATCTTCTTTCACATTTAGATCAATCTCTAGTGGATACAACTTAACCACCGGTCTTGTGGTCAAACCAGCGCTTGTCCTTAGCTGTACTACCCTACATTCTTGATCAGGACTACGTAACAATTTGATGACCCGACCTAGTCGCCATAGGAGTCGAGGCCCGTCATCGTGTATCAGTACGACATCCCCAACTTGAGGTGCTGCCTTCCCTTTCTTGTATGTCAATTAACGATGTTGCTCCCTGAGTGATATTAGGTAGTCAGTGGTCCATCTCCTCCATAGATCTCGTGAAATCTTTGTCACGTATAGGAGACGTCTGTTTAGTCCCGGATTAGTCCGCCAGGTGATGTCCATGAGATCATCATCCCTGACTTCCTGTTTTAGGAACTGTCTAAGACGCCTCCCATGAACCCCTACACCGCGGGCTTGTTTACCAATGACCAGCGTGTCCCGCGGGGTTATTTGGGCTCCGACAGACTCTCAAAAAATATTTTCCAAAAACCAGTTATTAGTCCTAGAATAATAAAATTACATATGCTTATGGCACATACCTTCAGCTTTCTCCTGGAATGATTGTTGAGCCTTCATCGGTTACCGTAGGACTTGTGGAGACCTCTGAAGTAGGGTAACGAAGTCTCCACTTTACACTTCCCGACAATCCGTAATATGATTACCACAGCCAGATACAAACACTATAAACACTATTCTACAATTTTCAAGTAGTTTGGGATCCATACTAAAAAAAAAAAAACACTGTGAAAGCAATGGAAATTACGAGCGCGTCTGATCGTCGCACTGGCACTAGTTCGCTCTTGGTACTCTGTCATTTATTATTCATAAAACCCCTCACACTTTATATTTCTATTACTCTATAACACTTATATATATCTAGAGTCTTTATCCATAAGTTTCCTTCAGTAGTATTAGTTTATTGTCACTGTAGGGATTCAATTTCTTTCAGTAAAATACGTAGCATTCACTTTCTCGTCCTGTAAACTGGCATTGAGAGTGAATGTCACTTTCATCTTCACTCTCATAACTCATAGCATTCAGACATGCTAGAGTGAAACTTTCACTTTCATTACTCCTAGGGTATATACTCGTATTCTTATAATACTACTCATTTACATTTCTATTTAAGTTCTCAATTTTATTTACCTTATTTACATTTCTATTTTATTTACACTGTGTTATGCACTGTCACTTGAAATAACTTATAAAACTATTTTCCATTGTTCACGTATATCTACATTCTTTACTTTCATTTGCTGTTTACACGTTATTTACACATTATTTACAATTCCACTTGCACTGTTTTACTCAATAGAAAGATCATAGTCACTCTTTTATAAATTGTCAGCCCTTTACCTCTTTCCACACGAGGTTTAGTAGGGGGTAAAGGTCACAGGGCCCTTTGCATGGGGGTGAAAAAAGGCCTTGAAGTCAGCAAGAAGAAACATACGTACCCTCGCTTCGGAAGATGAGAGTAAACTGATAACGGAGGGCCGGGGTGGAGGCCTGCTTAGGGGTTATTTAGAGTTACCAATATTAGCTCTTGAAGCAGCTATGTCTAGCACTGAAATGATTGGCAGGAAATCTAGACAATACATTATAAATTTGGGAGTTCCAGGTGAATGTAAATATCACTTAGGCTTCTCCCTTCCCTCCTTACATGTATATTTATTGCAAAAATAGATTAGAGGCCTACTTAGGAGATATATATTCAGAGCTACCAATGTTAGATCTTGAAACAGCTTTGTCTAGCACTGAAATGATTGGCAGGAAATCTAGACAATACATTATAAATTAGGTAGTTCCAGGTGAATGTAAATATCACTTAGGCTTCTCCCTTCCCTCCTTACATGTATATTTATTACGAAAATAGATTATACGGCATATTTGAAGGGGAAAAAAACAGCGAAAATTAGCGAACGAGTGCACGTGAGGTGTTGTCAGGTGATAATTAGCCAATTCCAAGTGTATGGCACTCTCACTTACCTTATTTCTTTCTTGTATATATTATTTGGTATAAGAATAGGACATAGGGCTTATTTCAATGGATGAAATCAGTGAAAAATTCCAGGGAAGATTTACTTAGCGTAGCACGGCCGGGCAGGCGAGAGGATAGGGTAATGGAGGGGGGTAGGGAGGGGAGTTAAGAACGGGGAGAAATGGCTAAATTGTCAACAATGGATGGGAGTACAGATGAGATTAGGAGTGCTGACTAGTGTTGGACATTGGCAGTACTGATAGATGATAGAAGTCCCCACGTGGAAGCCCGGGTGAATTCAAAATAACACAGAATCACAAAAGCGACGCCCCGCGGTATGATCCCTTGCTCCCAAGCATCACGAAAGTGATGCCCCGTGGTAAAGGGGTTAATAAGTTGTGAAGGAGTAAGAGGGAGTGGATATCTTCAAGGTTACCCTATGTATATCTAAGTGGACGGTCATTGACTGTGGCCTCAAGCTTCAATAATAAAGTATCCAGTTCTTCACGGGTTACTAAAGCTCGACCCAATACCTTTCTCAGGCCAGCCTTTAGGATATCTATCACTCTTTCCCAGATGGCACCGGATTATGGCGCCCTGGCTGTATGAAGCGCCACTCACAATTTACCTTTACCACTTCATTCTGTAACCTCGGATCATTTTTCAACTCCTTCAGTACACTGGCTCCACTTATAAATGTAGTGGCATTATCACTAATTATAAGTTCAGGGAAGCCTCTCCTGCTACAGAATCGACAGAAGGCATGAATGAAGGACTCACCGGAGAGGTTTGACACTGTCTCAATGTGTATAGCCCTAGTAACTGCACAAGTAAACAAGACTACATATAATTTCCTTAGGGTACCCTTTTCTTTAATGGGTAGAGCACCTGTGTAGTCTACTCCTGTTACTTGAAATGGATTCATTATCTGAACCCTAGTGTATGGTAACGGCAGAGCTTGTACAGCACTATATGGGGCACCTTGTAACCTTTTACAAGTTATACATTTCCTTGAAACCTTCTTTACAACTTGTCTGATCCTAGGAATCCAAAATCTTTGTCTTATGTAACTTACAATATAACTTACTCCACTATGGCTACACATCTTGTGGCAGTACTCGGAAAGGAGAGCTGCTAACCTATGTTTACTAGGTATTAGGATAGGGTACTTTGCTTCATCCTTTAAGTCCGACAACTGTAACCTACCCTTACAACGCAAAAACACACCTTCCATATAGAGGCCTTACTGCTTCACAACATTACTTGGTGTGCCCTTTCCAGTGGATAAATAATGGTAATCCTCAGGGTACTCTTCCACTTCAGCTAACTTAATCATTGCTGATTCTGCTGTCCTTAATTCTGGCACTGTCAAATAAGTCAGCATTGCCTTATGTGTTCTTTGTCTCCTATCTTTCAGTGTCTTAATATTAAATCTCAATACCCATGCCATCACACGCCTGTCTTCACTTAACCCGCCCCGTCCCGACGACGTATGGGTACGTCACCACGATTTGCATTTGCCAGTCCCGGCGACGTACCAGTACGTCGTGCAATTGCAATGTGCATAATTTCGACAATTTTCAAATTTCGCGCTTGATTTGCGGTACGTACCCTCGCCTGACCTTCCCCTACCTGCCACCAGGCGGGGACACTCGGCGACCCCGCGCGACCCACGCTAGCCCGCCACTCATCCACTCACCTGGTAGCCACGGTCCTGCTCAGACATGGCTAAGAGAGGTCTCTCAGAGAGCGAAATTCAAGTCGCCCTGGACACCTTTACCGGCGACAGTGATTCCCCACTGGATGACGAGGAGATGGACAAGGATTATGTGCAGCCAGAGGAGGAAGAAACCACCAGCAGTGACGAGGAAGTTCCGTCACCCAGGAAGCGGCAGTACGTGACTTACCGTGCTGCTAGAGAGGGGCAGGAGGCAAAGAAGGCATGTGGTATATCATATCCCTATCCCCAGCGTGCCTTGGAAGCAGAATTCGAGGTCGAGGACGAGGACGAGGATGAGGACGGAGACGTGGGATGTGCTGCCACGTGGTATGGGCAGGAGGTGATTATCCATTGTGGCCCAGAGCGCACACCACGTCGTCTAAGCAGGTATGGGCCTAGCATTCTGTTTGGGGCGGTAGGAAGTGAAGTGGGGGGAGTGGGGAGTGAAATGGACATTCCTGGGATTAGGGAAAGTGAGAGTGAGGTGGGTGAGTCATTGCTCTCCCTACGCAGTGTGAGGCGGCAGAGTGGATCACGTGGGCCAGTGCAGGTGCGTTCATTATCACGTGGGGTTGTGAGGGAGGGGGAAGGTGGGGAGGAACCACTCCAAAGCACGTCTTATGCTCCCCAATATCCCCTAACACGTGGTCGAGCAAGGTTGCGTGAGAGAGCACGTGGTGTGGTAATGGAGGGGGAAGGTGGGGAGGAACCATTCCCCAGCACGTCTTCTGCTCCCCAATATTCAACAATTTCATCCCCACAGCCCCCTAATGTTCCTCAAGGCCGTAAGGGTAAGGGAAAGGGAAAGGGTAAAGGCAGAGGGAAGAGGAGTGACAGTGGGGAAGCCCTCCATACTCCTTCTCCCCAACCTCCCCAACCAGGATCTCCTCCCCACCCAGACGAAGGCGGTGATGGGGACGAGGGATTTGTGTCGTGGGATTGGGAGGATGGGAGTGATTTTTCTCCCCTCATTCACCCCTTCACTGAGCATGGGCGATCTGGCTGCATTGCACCAGGTATTCACTGTAATTCAAGCAGGTTGGATTTTTTCCACCTGTTTTTCAGTGAGGCCTTCGTAGATCAGATCGTTTTTCAAACAAACCTGTTTGCAAGCGGCCAGCGGCTAGAAAGTGAAAGATTGGGAACGAGGGGTAGGCATTCTATGATCTATGATTACCCTGTCTCCATTCCAGAAATGTTCTTATTTTTTGCCCTTGTCCTTTTGATGGGTATAATAAGAAAAAATAGAATTCCTGCTTACTGGACTACGGACCCTGTTATGTTTACCCCCATATTTGGTCAAGTGATGAGCCGTAATCGGTTTCAACAAATTCTAAGTCGCCTCCATTTTTATGATGCTAATGACCCTGCAAATGAAAACAACACTGACAAAATGAGGCGAATTAGGCTGGTCTTTGATCACCTCAGGCAAACCTTTCGATCCTCATTCTATCCCTATAGAGATCTCGTCATAGACGAGAGTCTCGTGTTGTGGAGAGGCAATATTTCATTCAGACAGTATATACCCAGCAAAAGGCACCGTTTTGGGTTCAAGATCTTTGTTATGTGTGACTGTAGGACTGGATACGTGCAAGACATAGTCTTGTACACCGGTGCACAGACAGACATAATAGAAGATCGAAGTATAGGACTTTCGGGAGCAGTGGTAAAGACGATGATACAAGACTACCTTCATCGTGGTCACGTTCTCTACCTCGACAACTGGTACACTAGCCCTCTTCTCGCTCGTTATCTTCACAGACATGAAACGGGAGTCTGTGGAACCGTAAAGGTGAACCGGCGTCACATGGTCAAGGTAGGGCGGAAACTTGCAAGGAGTGAGGTTGTCTTCTTCAAAGCAAACAACATCCTTGCAACAATGTGGAACCACAACAGAGAAGTAAGCCTCTTGTCCACTGTTCACCGCCCCTTGATGCACCGTACTGATTCTGTTGATTACCATAGCGAGAGCAGGCGTCGTGTTTGGAAACCTGAATGTGTCATGGACTATAATATAAACATGCGCCTCGTGGACCAGTCAGACTCCATGATATCGACGGTAGAGTGTGCCAGGACCACGATGAAGTGGTATAAAAAACTGTTCTTTCACTTGCTAGATATCACTGCTCTGAATTGCCACCACCTTCACGCCATGACCACAGGAGTTCAGGAAACCTTTGAAGGGTTTGTGAGGGAGCTCACACGAGAAATCTTTGCTAAGTATGCTGTTGAAAGGCCGCAACAGCGCCCCCGCACTGCCCATATTACCCACACTCCCCAGAGAATATCCGCCCGCCATTTCCCAACTCCTATCCCTCCCCAGCCCAACAAACCTAGGCCCCAGCGCAGGTGTCACGTGTGCAGTCATTCCCAGGTGAGACTCACGACACAAAGGAAGGACACCCGCTATGAGTGCGTGCAGTGTGACGTGGGTCTGTGTATTCACCCATGTTTTAGTGAATATCACACGTTGCTGCACTTTTAGCATGGTGTGAATGCGAAAGGACGCTGAAAATATGAGGTAAATGCGACAGACAGACGCTATGTGAAAATATCAGTCATGTGGCTCGCTAAATATTAGTATAAAGTGCCTACATAGAGAGGGTTGTTTGATTCGATATTTTGTCGCTCAGTGCAATAAATACGGCCCCTTATTATATATTTCTTATTATGTGACATTATTACGGGTATAATATAAGTTCAAATTATTGTATATGATGATGTATATTGTAAGTCAAATATTCATAGCGTGTCTATAAAGATAAGATTTCCTGACGCTTAGTCGAATGAATAAGGCACGTATTAGTTAAAATAAAAGTCAGCAAGTGATAAAGTGAATAATTAGTATATAAGTGTGTGAGTGAATTAGTATATAAGTGTGTGAGTATTATGTATGACGAAACATTCCTTGCGAGGGTATTTTCAGGCGATATTCTCACGCTCACTTGAATAAATAATGGCAGTAAGTATGTACAGTGCATTCTAGGGGTGTAAACGTGTGTAATGTAAGTGGGAAAATATAATTTGAGTGAATAAATAAAGTAGATGATGAAACACGAGTGTCTGAGATCGTGGTTGCTACGTGAATAGGCGCTAGCATATCGCTAAATGCCCTCGTAATGAATGATAATAATTGAAAACCTTCACAGTGGTGGAGGAAAGGTTCTATGTAAATGGGAAAATAATTGGAAAGTGATAAAACAATTTGGTATGTTGAAATACGAGTCATAGCGAGTGCGTTTACTAAGCTGATTTGCTCTAAACTTATGCTGCATGTCATCATAATGAATGAAAACATCTGAAAACACTTACAAACAGTTGTAATTGGTAAATTGTCATTGAAACAGAAGTATACAAGTAGAAAAAATGATAGGTTGACTCATACCAGAAACTTAGCATATAGCATGATACGACTCGGACCTAACTCGCTATGCTCGCACGATGGTACAATGCTTATTTTTCCTATATATGTGTCTGAAATCCATTATATTGTTACTGTTATTGTTTATTAGTTCAAATTCAATAAATGTAGAGGTGTTGTGTGTTGTTTGTCCCATTATTCCTTACCATAGAAAACGTAAACGCATATCCAGCCCATTACAGAATACGATACCTGCGGGGGGAAACCGCACCTGTAGAGACCACTTATAGACCGCAGAGACCACTTTTTTCAGGATTTTCCATCGTTTCTCGACCTAAGCGGAAGTTTTAGAAGAAAAAATTTTTTTCCAAAAAGGCTCGGGACTGGGGGATGTCATAGGTGCGGAAAGGCTCGAGACGTGACGGGTTAAGAACCATATCGGTCCTGATTCAATGTGGCAGGAAGGGATACCGATACTGGCAATGACAGGGTCTCTTCAAGGAGACAACCCGTGGTGGCATCCCCAACTTCCTCAAATGGACCATTTTCCGGCCCCGCATTTTGGTGAGGTAGACATGTGGGCCCTCCCCACCACAAAGAGGAACCTATTAAGGACGCATGTGACGTCCCTCTGGAAACCATATCACTGGGGTTGTCCTTTGTAGACACATAACGAAATTCATCATCAGGGACTAAGGCCTTTATTTCGTCAATTCTGTTCTGAACAGGCAACAGTTTTTTACTAGACAACCAGTATAGGGTTATCTGGCTATCCATCCAGAGGTAAATGTTCTCTATGCTTAACACGTCCGCATAGACCTCATAAATATACTTGGTGAGACGAGCTGCTAGCATGACAGCAGTCAGTTCAAATTTTGGTATAGTGGGGGGTTTAATGGGTGCTACTTTGGCCTTTGCCATAGCTAATCTACTACTTCCCTCACTAACTAAGTAGACTGCTACACCATAAGCAATGATGCTTGTGTCACTAAATAGATGCAGCATGACGCTTTTACTATCAGTGACTTGGTGGGGAAATACAATACTGGTACTGTTTAATCATATCCTCATATAGCCCCTGCCATTCAGCCTCCATAGCTTCCGGTATGGAAACATCCCACCCACATTCAATACGCAATAGATCTTGCACAAATTTTCTTGCATGGATGGTTACCGGCAATAATACTCCCAGAGGGTGAAACACACCTGCAGTTATGCTCAACATCTCACGTTTTGTCACTACTGTGGGTCTACTTTCGTGTCCCTTGACCTGCAACATATCCATACCAGTTAGCCAATTAATGCCAAGTACTTTTACCTTGTCCTGAACTTCAGAAGCCAAACCCTTTCGGTGGAGTAGCTTCTGCAGTTTCACACAGTTTATTACCCACTCTCTTAAGGACAAACTGGCACTTGAAAATACTCTCAGGTCAACCCAAGACAGTTGTTGTAAAGCATCCTCATCTTCCTTGGTTCCTTGCAAATTGTCAATATACAACCCTTTCCTTAATTTGTCAATCATGGCTTTGTCCTCCTGAATCATTGATAAATGTTTTTATATGGTGGCATTCAAGAGGAATTGGGAACATGTGGCTCCAAACAACACTCCCTTGAATCTATATATCAAGTAAGGGCTAATTAGATTTAAAGGTTCAACAGGCCAAAGAAATCTAGTGGCATCCCTATCCTTTTCAGATAACCCCACCATAAGAAATGCCATCTCGATGTCACTTACCCAGGCAAAACGATGACACCGAAAGCACAACAATATCTGTGTGAGGTCATTAACCAAAGATGGGCCTGCGTGTA
Organism: Coenobita brevimanus; assembly: GCF_032717465.1. NCBI lineage: Eukaryota > Metazoa > Arthropoda > Malacostraca > Decapoda > Coenobitidae > Coenobita > Coenobita brevimanus. Next base: position 16,183,537 of record NC_136986.1, read on the forward strand.
AGCTGTCATTCAGACAATATGCCTTCTCATGCTCTCTAGCTGAACAATCAAACACTACTCTAATTGGTGTTGTTAAGCTATCTTTAGTGACACCATGATGAGCTAGATAATGTACAGGATGTCCTACCAGACTCTTGTCCTCCACCTTTTCTATGAATGCTCTTTCTAGCTGATCCTGCATGACTTTACTGTTTGTAATAGTTGGGATCCTTTATGAATTTATGCTGCAAACCTCTTAATCTGCCCAAGGCTAACTTAAAATCATCAGGAAACTTGTCAACGTTTTCTTTCCACGGTAATTCCACAACATATTGTCCTTGTTCTTTTAATATTGCACCGTTTCATAGAAGTTACCTAATACCTTCTCTCCTTTCTTATCGGTCTCGTTGGGACTAATACCTATGCGATCTGATTCCCATAGAGATCCTTGATTTCTGGAGCAGTATTCTTGCCATCATTATTTGCTAAGTACATTATTGGATCTACTGCCAGTTTCAGAACAGTTACAAGCTCTACATGAGTACCTTCTTCTGACCGATAAGTGCCACTCAGTGTATAACCATAAATTGTGGGTAACAAAATTATGCCTCCTTCCCTTATATAGCCAGCGTGTACAAAGTGACAATAAAAGTTCGCCCAAATCGGCAGTTCGACCATATCCCCGCTATTGACACTTGGATCTGCTAACTTGTAGCCCCGAGCCTTCAGATCCCGCACATTATGTTGCAGCCCCTTCCCTGGCTTATAGTTAGGTAGTTCATCTACAACCACCGCCCTCAACTTGCGCAACTTTCTACGATGGTGGTAAAACAACTTCACGACCTCATACTCATCACTAACTACCCTTAGAGCCAGTAAATCCTTGCAGTTGTAAATGTTCCTTTCTCATCTTGTTTACCTTCAAGTTTGCTAAACTTGATCTTAAAACAAAGGTACGTTGTGAGCACTGATCTGATAAAGCCCTAACCTTGTTCTGCTGGTCCGTTTGAGTAACCAATGGAATCTGAATCGCTGGCAACAACAGTGCATTACGACTCGAAGCCACAGCCATTATCACTGTTGGTTCTTGGGTTACTGTTTGTTCATGGGGTTCAGAACGAGAACTCGGACAGAAATAGTTGTAGTGTTTTTGCTGGCAATGTCGGCATGACCTGACTTTGGGATTTGTACAACCTTGACTACCATGATCTATCGACAAACACCCGACACACAGCTTCAATTGCTTTGCTCTCTTTAATTTTGCCTTCTTTGTTTTATACTTTGCACACTTAGCCCAAAAATGTCCTGGTCTAAAACACACTTTACATCCATTCCTCTGTGTAGGTTCAGTGTGTTTCACTTGCTTCACTGCATATGCCGCTGTAGCGGTTGCACCCAAATATTCCAAGGGATTCTGTCTACTTTCGATATTACACACCGTCTTTAGCACACGAACCTAATCATCTACATCCAACCACTTCTCTTTAAGTTCACGTTTGATCACTTCTGAAAGTGTACTAGGGAGTTTATTACGCAGCAAAACAGAAAAAATTTCACTTACAGTCACTCCCATAGCACGTAGTGATTCTAATGGACATTCAAAGGATGCAGAAAAGTCTTTTAGTTCATTCACTTCATGAGCTGGAGGGGGTAAGTTATACAATTGTGCAATGTGAGCAGCCTTAATGTGATCTTCTTGACCGTAGATATTCTTTAAAACTGTGACTGCTCATTCATAACTAGCTGCTACCAAACTGAATCCACTAATAATTTGGAGCGCTTCAGCACTTAATTGTCCCTTCAGATACGTAAATTTCTGGATGTCCGTCAGATCTGTTCGGGAGTGCACACTACAGTCAAATAGCTCCCCAAAACCCAGCCACTGAATCGGATTACCATCAAATATTGGCAATTTCATAGACCGTACTTTAATTCCAGTTGTTTTCCGACTCTTTGTCTGTTCTTGTACTACCTAGTCCTTGGCAGGTAATTCTAGAGCACTCTCTAATTCTATCAAGTGTCTGTTGACCTTATTAACATATTCCATGTCATTGACCACTTCTTCTTCCAGGTATTCATCAGGATATAATCATACAATTCCTGATTGTAAGACTCTATCTCTGCGAGGATCTTCTCAACCGTCACTTTCATACCTTTGATGTCATGAACGGTTGCCGCATGTTCTATACATTGTCAAATTAGTGGTCAGTTTAGTGATTGCTCCCTTTTGGCTGCTCTAAGCCTCCTTAAAGATTTGATTTTATCCATTTTAATGATAGGCAATTAAGCAAAAGATGACAGCAAATGCAGAAACACCCCTCAATAGCCCCTGGTCACGGCACCAGTTTATGTTAGTTATTATTACTGTAGGGGTCTTAACCCCTAAACCGCGGGGTTGTTTTAGCTCAACTTGCGTGTCCAGCTAGGATATTCGCGCTCCGACAGACTTTCTAAAAATATTTGCCAAAAATCAGTTATTAGTCCTAGATTATTTTAATTAAATATGCCTATTGCAAATACATTCAGCTTTCTCCTGTGATGTTTGTTGAGCCTTCGTCGAGTACCGTAGGACTTGTGGAGACTTCGGAAGTTGGGTAATGAAGTTTCCACTTTACACTACCCGATACCCTGTAATATGGTTACCATTGCCTGATATAACTACAAACACTATTTTATGAATTTCAAGTGGTTTCGAATCCATATTCCAAAAAAACACAGTGTGAAAGCAGTGTAAATTACGAGCGCATATGAGCTTTCCTCCCGTGCTGGTTCCCCGATGGTATTTTGAGGCAGAGCTGTCATTTATTATTTATAAACACATTCACACTTTATATTCCTAGTACTTTATTACACTTATTTATATATACAGTATTTATCTATAAGTTTCTTTCAGTACTAATAGTTTATTTTCACTCCAGGCATTCACTTTCTCGTCCTGTATACTAGTGTTGAGAGCAAATCTGTCACTTTCACTTACATTTTCATAACTCATAGTATTCATACTTGCTAGAGTGAAACTTTCACTTTCATTACTTCTAGTATATATACTCGTATTCTTATATTACTACTCATTTACATTTCTATTTACATTCTTTATTTTATTTATATTATTTACATTTCTATTTTATTTACACTATGTTATGCACTATCACTTGCAGTAACTTATAAAACTATTTTCAACTGTTCACTTATATTTACATTCATTGCTTTCACTTGCTGTTTATACATTATTTACACATTATTTACATTTCCACTTGCACTGTTTTAGAGTCACCAGAAAGATCGTAGTCACTGTCCATCATTTTCATTGATAAATTAGCCAGTTCACGTTCCGCAGCAGTCACTTAGCCCTTTACCCCTTTCCACACGAGGTTTAGTAGGGGTAGAGGTCACAGGGCCCTCTGCATGGAGCTAAAAAGTGGCAGAATTGGACAGGTACGAATCCTATGTGGTTTCACCTTGAAAGATGACAGTAAACTGAATGTTGTTGCCTAGGGGCAGTGAAGGGCTGCCAATGTCAGTGTGGTGACAGCTGCTAATATATACGCTATGAAATGATTGGCAGGAAATCTAGACAATTCAAATAATTAGGTAGTTCCAGGTGAATGTAAATATCACTTAGGCTTCTCCCTTCCTTTCTTATATGTATTATTATTATGAGAACAGGTCATATGGCATATTTCAAGGGGAAATAAACGAGGATAATTAGCGACCGAGTGCACGTGAGGTGTTGCCAGGTGATAATTAGCCCATTCCAGATGTAAGGCAGTATCAATTACCTTCTCTCTTTCTTTTAAATATTATTTTGTATAAGAATAGGGCAAAGGGCACATTTTAATGGATAAAATGATTGGAAAAATTCCGTCCAGCATTTGTGTAGTGCAGCGCAGCTGGTCAGGCGCGAGGAGAGGATAATGGAGGGGAGGTAAGGAGGGGGGGAGTCAAGGACAGGAGAAAAATGGCTAAATTGTCAACAGTGGATGGGAGTACAGGTGACATTAGCACAAATAAGTATAGTTGGACACTGGTAGTACTGATAGATGATACAAGCCACCACTTGAAAGCTCGAGCAAATTCAAAATAACACAGAATCACAAAAGTGATGCCCCGCGGTATGATCCCTTGCTCCCGAGCGTCACGAAAGTGACACCCTGCGGTTAAGGGGTTAATTGTCAACTAACATAAAGTGAAACAACCCACCATTATATATAGTATGTGGATGGCATTTTGATCAGTAGGCTACTCAATATAAATATTTGAAGACTTAAAATAAATATTCTGAGTACTTAGCTGTAGTGTTGATGGTATTAATTGCAGAAAGATGGCTGATTGTTGGACAGGGTTTGAGGCACGTATGTTTACTATCTAGTGGCAGGTTGAGAACTGAACTCTCTGGTTACAGGGAGAGAACTGAACCGTGTGGTGGCAAGGACAGAACTGAACAGCTTCAAGCAGCTTCGTGCATGAAGTAAATTCAATGAAACTTATCGTTACTGAATATATAACTAAATATGTAGTTTTCTCCATGACCAGTTTTATCTCCAGTAATAAATAATATCTTACCCAAATTATTTACTACAAGAGCTTATTCGCAAAGAAATGTGCTGTCATGAGCGGGAAATTCAAACTCGAAATCCACGACATGAGTCTTGATTTATGGAGATGGCTCTACTGAGCTGTGAGTTAGAGATATTAAACTTTGTGAATGGGTGTTTAAGTGTGAATGAACTGTGAAGTGTTGAGTCATCTGCATATGAATAAATTGATTGTGAGTGACATATAAGAGATCATTAATATGAATTACAAATAGGGTTCGAGCCAGAAATGATCCTCGTCACACCCTTGGTCACTGAGGGACCTTTGAATATACATCATCTACTTTTACCCTTGTATTTTGTGTCACTGAGATATCAGGAAATCAGAGGAACAAAAGATGTTAGTCCATCGCAAGGGAGTTTAGATAGCAGGGAATGGTGCCACACTCTGTCAAAAGCTTTAGAAATATCAAAGGCTACTGTATCAGTTTCTCCATGTTGGTCAACTGATTGATGAGTCAGGAGAGTGAGTATATTACTAGTGAACCTTTCGTGGCAAAAACCAAACTGCCTATCACTAATTAAGTTGTTGAATTCAACTTTTAATTATGTGCTTATTCATTGCAATTTCAAATACTTTACCAAGAGAAGACTGATAGATATTGGTCTGTAATCAGAGGGGTCAGAGGAACTTCTTTTTTTCAGAACTGGGTTGGTATTGGCTTCTTTCCAAGAATTAAGGAATGAAGAAGTACATAAGCATAACCTGAATAATTTAGCTAGAACATAAGCAAGCTCTGGGGAGCACTTTATCAAAACAATTGGAGGAATTCGACCAGGGCCTGGAGCTTTGTTGGTTGGTAAATTGTCTAGGATGGATTGTATGTATCTAGTCTGTATTTTACAGTAAGTGGAGCAATTTCGGGAGAGTCAAGTTCTAGTACTGGGATGTTCTAGCTGACTTATTGTGACGTAACAATTCTTGCAGATGTACTAGTAAGGATATTCGCTTTACCACGTGAGTCATTTGTAATATTATCGTCTGAAGATTTTAGTGGGATAATGGGAGATGACTTGTTACATAATTTTTTGGTATTTCGAAGATACGTTAACTGACATATGATAATTAAAGTTACTGGGATGCTTGCATGAATAAATCTGATTCTTTTATGTATGTAAATCTTTTGTCATATACATTTGCAGTAGAATAAAAAAAAAAAACTATTGTACAGTATATGAACAAATGAAAAAGGAAAGAAAAAATATATCGACATTATCAATTATTTACGAATATTTTTTGTTCTGCTTTACATACCGTACCGTATATAATACATTGTCTTACTTTACTTTTTAAAGTGACATAATTTAATATCATGATTTTTAATAATGTGTCCGAATCAGGATGTAAGTACCAGATCCCGTTCCTTGAAGTCCAGCAGTTGCTCTACGTATTGTTCCATACACCTGCACATGTCACCACTTCGGCGCTAACATCCGCTATCCATATTTAAAACATGCTAAGGCTGTCTCACACAGGACTGGTGTACTGGTATCAGCGAGGTTGTCGTTTCGACGTGTTAGTAGGTCTGATAGCAGGTCAGTAAAGTCTGCTTCTTAACGAAATTCAAATCCATAAACTGTTCCCAGCCCCAGCAGGGATTTGAACCCGCATCCATTGGGATATGAGTACACCTTTCTACTGACTCAGCCATCGATAGATAATGATAATTATCACCCAAGGTCCGTTTTTTAAGCCTCATTACCGTCCATCTTTGGCAAGGTGGAGAGAGAATCTTTTTTCTAGCGTCTGTGTGTCTGTGGATGTACAGAATCCTATTACTTTTGGTGTGGATTTTTGATCAGTGACGGCCGAATGTCAGCCGCCAAATGTTTTTTAAAGTGGATGGACTTTTTCCGAAGCGCGGTGACTGAAATCCGTATAGTTTTGTGAATCTTCTTCAGATTTATTTTGTAAGTAATTTGTGTCTTATCCAACAACATATTTTGGCAGGCGATTAGCATTCGGCCCTCGAATGCATTTGTTTCATTTATTCATGTTTCCTCGGACGACATTGTTTGGCTTTAGGCAGATCTCTTGTCATGAAGGGGTAAATGGATGTCCGATCTCGCCTAACCTGTTCGAAAAAATCTCTCCAGTCCTGAATGGCATTTCTTGGAGACAGCATGGCTGAAATGTCAAATGTCACCAGACTGAAGGTAACAGTAGAACGTAGGGGTCTCGCTAGTGTTTTTGTCGACTGTATTTATTCTCGACCATTTATAGCAGTGACTTCCATGTGATGTAATTACTTAATACAATTACTTATTATCCGGAGAAGACAAACTATAATTCTGTATGATGATGATTTGTTTGGTATTTTTGACCTCACAAAGAGCCATGGCAATAGTTTGAGAACAAATAAAGCTGGAGGAACACAAAATATAACTGAGCAAAACTTTCGATTTTTTCTATTCTGTAATTTTTCACAGTATATTATAAAAACACTTTTGCCTATGACTGAAATTCCAAAACTTGAACATAATGTTCCGAGAGTTTTAAAAAATCCATGTAAACAAACTGATACAATTTTCTGGAATAACGAAAAAGGACTTGTTTTAGGTTTAGTCTGTTCCCCAAAGCAATGCATCTCTCTTAGACATAGGCCCGTATTCATGTTGGGTAAGAAGGCTCCCTAGCACCTCATATGTAGCGATTTACTTTTGGATGTGGCTGGTTAATATCCTTTAGTACGTTATTTATGCAGAGTACGGCGATGTTTGGAGGATTTATATAACATGGAGTATAACAAGAAGGCGTAATAGGCATAATAAATCGCTTAAGAAAAGATGTTAAGGAGCTTCCTTACCCAACGATAATACAGGCCACAATGGTTATTTGAACAGTGACCCCTGTTATATAACTAAGTCTGTTACATGTCATTGAGAGTGAACTCATAATACAGTACTGTCAGGCATTACTGTCATATAATACAGCGAGAAAATACAACATGTTCACAATGGATTTTTTCCCCTTTGCACTAAAATATTCGGTGGTATAATGATAGAAACTTCTAAACTAAGAAACCGTGGACTAAATCGCCACTGTTCAGGTTAGTTTTCATACTACATCTTATGTTATCATCTTACTATCACCTCACGATTATACTGAAGACCTATTGAGGATGAAAAGCCAGATACAAGCTTAAATAATCCCTCCTTATCAGGCTGAATACAGTGATCTGACTTTATGTAGAACTAAATAGGAAATGTGTCCTCCAAGTAAAGGAATTAAGAGACTTTGAAAATGAAGAATTTAAAAAGAAAAGAAAAGTGAGATGTTGTATAGCGGTTGTTTAATCCTTTCATCGTCTATATGTCTCTCAGCTGAATAAATATTTACTGGCATGAGCCTAAATGAACCGTTATTTATGTCCTTACTCGCAGGAATGGGTTATTAGCGTGTAGGACATAAAGTTGTTTATTTATATATAATTTTCTTTTTATTTTTCCTTTTTTCCTTTTCAATAACATAACAGAGGAAGGAAAAACAAATGAAAAACAATATATATATATAATCCATACACCAGATACTGGCGTCCTCCATTCATAAAATATTTGTAACAGTTGGACTTGAACAGCTGTAAGTTGAAGTTTCGGGGGACACAACGTCTGGGAAGCAAGTTCCAGACAGATGCAGTTTGGGGAATAAAAGAGTTCTGATAGGCAGTTCTGCAATATGGCTGTGTGATATTCCAGTCATGGGCGTTACCAGATGCCCGTATAGCACGAGGGAAGGCATGGAGAGGTGGCACAATGGACGCAACTTCGTGAAATAATGCAAGGGAGGCAAAATTCCTTCTTACTTGTAGGGGGGGAAGTTTATTTATAATTCCAGGATTATTTTTAATTCCAACAGCTTAGTTATGAATTTTGTCTAGGTGTTTTAGTGCAACATCTCCACATCCATTCCACAAGGGCGAGCAATATTCAGGCTGAGAGTTCAAATGACTTATAAACTAAAGCTAACTGCTCATCATTGAAGAAGTTAAGGACTCTGTACAATAATCCAGGTTTCTTTGAGGCGGTTTTAGCAAGTGATCTGGCATAAGAGGTCCAGGAGAGGTCATTTTTAAGTAAGATACCGAGAATTTCAGTACTTTTGGGGAAGGGAATATTTGTAGCACTGAAGATAATAGAGGAATCTGGCAATATCTGCCTATTAGTAAACTGTATATATTTGGTTATACTTGCATTAAATGAGACAAGGTTATTTTGTCCCCAGTCAGTGATCATAGATAAGTCTTGATTTATAGAGACGGCTGTACTGACTTGTGAGTTAGAGATATTAAACTTTTTAAATGGGTGTTTAAGTGTGAACGAACTCTAAGCATAGCCTGAATAATTTAACTAGAACATAAGCACTTTTTGGGGAGCACTTTTTCAAAACAACTGGAGGAATTCGATCTGAGCCTGGAGCTCTGTTGGTTGGTAAAGTGTCTAGGATGGATTTTTCGTATCTTCTCTGTAATCTAAGTTGAACAGTTTTAAATGGATCAATTTTATATTAAGTCAGTTGAAAAGCAATTTGGCAGCTCAATTTGAAGGAGCAAAAACGTGCTATTTCTAGGTGGGGAGAGAGTCTGGGTGAATTATTACATTTTACTATTTTTGTATTTATTTCAGGAGTGCTCATATTAGTTCTCCTCTGAACCTGCAGCTGATAATATCCCGGAACTTTGCTACGCTAGATGGCACTTCCCCCTTGTATCTAGGCAAGGCTAACCTGCTACAGGTTTCGTTAGCCTGGCCAGTGCCTCATGATGCCCCCTACACACCTCAGATTGATAAATGTCTGCGGATTATATCACAGGTGGGTAAGAAAATTTAATCTTTTGGCTTAATATGTTTTTTACACGAAATCACTCATTATCTGAATAGCAATAACTGCAGATTGGAATATTTTTAAAGATATTATTGTCGTAAAGAAGTTATTTAATTCACAAGAATGATTTATTACATATTATGTTTTTGCAACCTCCAAGCGCTTTTACCCAGTTGTGGATAAATCCTTAGTAGTGAACAAGTTATCACTAATTTCAAGTCTTCATTGAGTTATATCCTGAGATGAATAAAAATTTTCTGTTGATGACAAAAGAATTGAACTTAATTATTGGAAAAAAAAATTGTGTCGCTGTAACAGCTCAATTATATAATGCCGAATAAACATTAAAACTCGTGTACTAAAACAAAATCGATACCTCTAACAAGGATAAAAAATAGCAAAAAGTAAGTAAACCGTCAAACAGCAATGAAAGGTGTATGAAGTTTACTTCCTTAAGAAAAAAATATCAGTCAGATAGCCAGAGGCTCCTCCAAGTGTGAAGGACAGAGAGTAGGCACCATCTGTCCTGCTATGCCCATGGAGAAACCTCCACCGCAGGTCCCCCAGACTCGGACACAGGACTAGCATGTGACAGACAGTAAGAGGAGAAAAGCAATCATCAAAATACGGTTGAGCCCCACCACACAGTAGGAACTCATGACTAAGCCATGAGTGTCCAGTGCGTAGCTGGGCAACAGCCACCTCCAATCGCTAAGACATGGAGGGGAGAACCCTCAGCACTACTATCCTCTGAATAACATTCCATAATTTATTTTTAAGAACAGCATACCACAGGCTCTGCCAGCAAATAAGAATCACTCTTCAAGTATGGTGTCATATTAGAAGCAGGAAGGGGGTAGTTCCCAGGGGTCATCGGGAAGAAGCTGATTTTGCAAATGTATATTCCATCTCATTGATGTCCACACTGACATGCGCATGAACCCTTGCCTTACTCGAGAAAGGCAAGGATAGAGGATGAGCTGAATTAAAATCTGATGATAAAATAGCGGAATTTAGAAGAATTCCTACCGTTACAAAATCTAGGAAATTCACCCCAGCCCCAACACCAATGTCTGACTCTGAACCATTTGTATATACAAGGACGGTTTCTCTGTGAACTGACGAATGTTCCTAAATAGCTGATGGAGAGCCCGAGAAGAGGCAGAAGACTTCGTAACCTCTGAATCCACGCAGACCTGTACCTCAGGAGGGCGCCATGGGGCAATTTTCGGGATCCGGACATGGCAGACACACTGCAGAGATACCTAAATATCTCATAATCGGCCTGACCTAGTATGCAAAGGAATGTGGAGTGTGAGGATGAGAAACAATTAGTGTGCGACTTTGAACCATCTTTATATACAGGGAGCAGTGCATCTGTGATTGGACAAATGTTCCAGAAATAGCTGATGGCTGATGAAATGCCAGAGAAGAGAGAGAGAAAAGTTAGTATCCTAAAAATCCCTGCACACCTGCACCTCAGGAAGGTACCATTGCGCAAATCTTTATAGCTGAGTGTGGCAGACAGGCTATGCAGAGAGACCTAAATCCCCCATAATCTGCCTGACCCTGTACTCAAAGGAATGTGGAGTGTGAGGATGAGAAACATGATTCTGAAAAAATGACTACCATGATGCGCAAACAACAATAAATGACTCTGGAATATATCTTACACGATTCCAGCAACGAATGACCAGCGACTTGTGCTGTAGATAAAAGGAAGGAACATCGGCCTACACAACCTTGTAATTGGGTACGATCTGAAAGAACCAGTGGGAAGACACAACACTGTGTGATGCAAAGGGCTAGGGACACTAAGCTGCGGTACAGTAGAGGAGGAGTAGTCCTTGCATTCATAGGCAATTCTAGATCCACCTAAGGCTTGATACAAGTGAAGAAGTGTACTCTCATCAGCACTCCATGAGATATGAGATATAGAAACAGTACCTTCAAAAAATTCATTGCTTGCATACATGACACTCAGGGAAGTTTCAAAAGTAAAAGTCAAGTAACCTGACAGTCAAACGTTAAGCCAAGAAACTTACTCTTCTCCATGCACTGCAGAAGGCGTGAGCCCCTTTAATCCATAAAAGTGGATTGCTACACTCATGCTTGAAGAAAAACGGAAGTCTCTCCAGTCTGCCCAGCTGGCCACCCTTTCCAGCACCAACTGCATCCTCCTCTCAACAGCACACACCTAGGAACCAGCAAACCATATCAGTAGGTCATCCACATAAAAGGAAGAAGACACCGTTTATGGCAGGGAATCAAGTATGTCACTGATGGCAACAGCTAGTAAAGGAACACTTAGCATACTCCTCCATGGAACACCTTCCACTTGAACTCATAGGACAGAGTGAGGACAGCGCATGGACCTGAAACCTGCAGTTCTGCTAGAGGCCATTAAGGAACAATGGCAGATGGCTATGCAGCCCCAAACTGTGAAGTTAACCCTCTCGAGCACCATAAGTTTTCAATAAGTTTTGGTTCCTCGCACAGAACTGAAACCCCGCTCAGGCTGCCTTGCTCGTGCGGAAAGGAAAAAAATTATATGTCCCAATATACCTTTGGAAAGTGCTAATATTATTAAAAATTGCATCCCATCATCTTCGCTGATGCTTATACTATCAGATAAGAAAAAAAACATTAAACAGATTAATAAATGTACAGAAGTGTAGCCAGAATAAACCTTATTTTGATGAAAACTAGATTCTCAAAATTTCCCAACATCTCCGTGAAAATTTTTTCCTGCGACGTGCAGTTGCAAAGGGTATACCTATATGCAGAATTTCACAAGCTTTCAAAAAAAAGAGACAGGTTTCGAGTTGATCCGTCCAGTAGTTTTCGAGTAAATCGAAAAACAAAACTATGGAAATCGACTAAAAACGTCTTGATTTGTTTATTATTTCGTATGTTATTAGTGACACTGTATGAGATATATATGTAACTTCTACCCAGTTTTGTAGCCCAAAGGTTAAGGAAGCCCATGGTATAATTCACAGAGTAATAACCCTTATTGTTATCGAGAACATGAAATTTGAAAAGTTATGATGGGTTAGGTGTGATGACAGCACCTATGCTCCAGCCCATAGGCTGAGTATGTTCGTTTCTCGTAACTTTTCCCCAAATAATTATTTGCACACATAGGTTACTTTGCTTAACAAAAGTATGCATAAGAAATCATCAGCTTGATCATGCTTTCTTCAGATTTTTGATGCGACCTATACTTTACGAGTAAAATGACTGAGAGAATAGCAATGAAATGCACAACATTTTCCCTATGAGAAATATATAGTAAAGACACAATTTATGCCTTACGATACCATGGTATAAAAACTAGACAAATAAGTTGGTTACTCACATCCTTTAGTAGTGTTGTAGTGTTTCTTGAGAGGAGATGGAGTTGCAGAGAGGAGGACAGGTACGAGCACAGCCTGTGTGTGTGTGTGTGTGTGTGTGTGTGTGTGTGTGTGTGTGTGTGTGTGTGTGAGTATTTGTGATGTGTGAGTGTCTGTGTGTGTGTGTGTGAGTATTGTGATGCGTGAGTGTCTATGCGTGTGTGTGTGTGTGTGTCTGTCTGTTTGTGCGTGCATGCATGTGTGTGTGCGTGTGCGTGTGTGTGTGTGTGTGTGTGTGTGTGTGTGTTTGCGATGTGATTAACTGATGTATGCTTTCATCAGTATGATACTAATGAAAGCACAGTCCTGTGTGGTGCGGCACATCGCAAACAGGACATATATAGCTGGCGTCCCTCCTCCTCATGTTCAAAAGGCACAACACACACCACAGCCTTTTCATGTCAGGGATTCTCTCCAGGGTGTGGTGCAGTGTTGCGTCCAAGCGTGTCCTATCGTCCACATATCAACGGTCCTTAGACAGTGCTGCTTCTCCGTCTCCTTGCCTCCATACTCCTGCTGGAGGTGCAGTGGCAGGAACTGGCTGAGTAACTCGTGACGGGACAACTACTGTGGGAGGTGGAGCGGCCGTGGCAGTAACTGGCCGCGTAACTCCTGAAGGGCCAGCTACTGCAGGAGGTGGAGTGGTCGTGGCAGTAACTAGCTGAGCTACTCCTGACGGACCAGCTACTGCGGGAGGTGGAGCGATGGTTGCAGTTGATGGACTGGTTGCTGCAGGTACGGGTGGTTGTCGTCGTGAGGGAAGGTCAGGGGCATGGTGAAGGGCATGACCTAATGCCGGCCACTCCTCCCCCCGGAATGCCAGGAGTTTGTGGCATATGTGCTCCTGGAATTCCAGGAGTGTCATAAGCCTGGTGGTGTTCTTTTTGTACAGGGTGTAGGCATTGAATAGGGCCATGTGGATGAAATAAAAAGTCAGTTTTTTGGTCCACTTAACCATCCTCCTTTGGGCAGGGTAATATTGGATCATCTGATTGAAATGATCCACTGTGGCCATGTGCCTGTTATAGTTCACCATGACGGGCTTGCTCACTGTTTTCAGAATGTGGTGGAATCTCCTATCGGACCATTGACCTTCCCATGGACCTGCTTAGGGACGGTGGTGTCGCTGTGGAAGGTGGACACCATACTCACGATACATTTGTCCTTCCACAGCAACACCATTACATTGCCCTTGTGTCTAGCTTCCAGTCCATCATCAGGAAGGCATTTAGCACTGCTGATGTCCTGCAGCTCCCTCGGTGTTCCCCTTGCCAGTAGTACTGTGCCACATACATACACTCCCTCTGTGACACACAAGGCGTTCGCACAGTGATACAGGGTTGTAATAATTGTCCGTATACAACTTGTACCGTTGCCCTTCAAAAGTTCAATGAGGCCCCACACTGTGTTCTATAGAGAATTTTTCTCCCCAGTGTAAACTTCAAAATTCAAAATGTAACCACTCCTTGCCTCAGCCAAGATGTATAGATTTATGGCATACTTTTGGGGCTTCATAGGGTTATATACGCGGAAGGAGAGCTGCCCCTTCCAAGCCAGAGATCCCTCATCCAGGCTAAGATGTTCAGCCGGGATGTAAACCTCCTTTAACCTCTGAAGGAGATATTGTGTCACTGTGCAAATCCTTATTAGCTGGTCCTGATTGCTCTCGGGTATGGCGAGAATATAGAAAGCATGAAAGTGTTTCAGGATGCCCCTGAAGCACTTTCCACGCATAGACCGCCGAAATATGGGGTATTCGTGAAACTCTGTGGAACACCAATAGTGTCTTATGGTTGGCAGTTCACAAATCCCTGTAAGAAAGTATAATCCAAGGAACCGAGCCATTTTCTCTTTGTTGATGAGGTACCAAACATCTAGTGCAGTCCCCAGGAACCTGGCTTAGTTGTTGGTTTTGACTGCCAGGTATAGCAACAACTCCCTGGTAAAAAAATTTTGGGAAGTATTGGAGTGGTGTTGTTGATGCTGCCACTCTCAAACCTGCGGTTTCAGTGAAGGGGCCAGCATTGGATGTGAATGACCCAGAACTCCAAGTTTCCTTCTGACGGTCTTCACCTGGGGAAATGCTTGGCTGTGTAAGTGTGTGGCACACACGACCCCGAGACAGGCGACTACTTGACCTATTGGCCACCCACCACTACCTCACCTAGGCCCATGCTGCCCTTGTCTTTGTGGTGGGGAGATGGTGATGATGATTGTGTTAGCTGGGTGGATGAAGGTTCAGGTGACTGTGGTGATAGAGATGGTTGTGGTGATTGTTGTGCTGAAGATGGTTGTGGTGGTGATGGTTGTGGTGATGATTGTGGTGATGGTTGTGCTGCAGATGGTTGTGGAGGAGATGGTTGTGGTGCTGATGATTATGATGATGATGCTGACTTATATTCAGGGGGAATGAAGTCAAGGGGACAGTGAGTTTGCTGATTTTGCAGGGGAAGTTGATATGGAAATATCTTGGATGGGTTGCGAGATGTGGGCAGGTTGGAGTGTTGTGAGAGTGTAGGGTGACTGTGGGGGTAATGAGGTCAGTGTCTGCGGTGGGGGGGTGGAAGGGAGGTTGCGATAATATGGCTCAGTCTCCAAGGTCAGGGTGGTCCCAGTAGTGGCAGGTGTGACACCAGTAGTGGCAGGGGTTATACCAGTGGTGGTAGGGCTGGTGGCAGTGATGGCAGGTTGTGTCAGTTGTCATAGGAATGATGGCAGTGGTGATAGTTGTCATAGGAGTGATGACAGCGGTGGTGACTGGAGTAGTTACACCAGTGGTGGCAGTGGTGAAAGGAGTGGTGGTAGTGATGGTGCTACTACTGTCTGTAGTGCTAATCGCTGCAGCGTTGATCGTGACTTTGCACTTATCTCCCTTGGGGTCAGACTTAGCACTTCCTTTCCTCCTCCTCACTCCCTTCTACTCACCAGATTTACTTTCATTGCTATCTTCACTCCCTCTTCCACTAAACAAGTATTTCATGTACTCTTTCTCAGATAAGCCCTTGCAAGACATTTTAGGTTTAGTGTTAACCCCTTAAATGCGGATCGTCGCGTTTGCGACGCTTGGCGAGAAGGACATAACGGCGGATCGTCGCGTTTGCGATTCTAGTAAATTTTGAATAACCGCAGGCAAGCAGGCTCCAGCTGGTATTGTCTATTAGTACCGCCACCCTTTAGCTACTTTTAGCACACTTGACCTTTGTACCACTGACCTCGGTTGTTGCCAAGTATCATTTTTTTTACCCACCCACGCACCGCTGCCCGGCCCTCCCTCGTCGTGTGATATTGCAGCACGCGGACACCTCAGACGTGTCAATCTGCGCCTTCTTCTCGCAAGCACTTTATGCTAATTGGAAACGCTTGTTTCCCCAGTTGTCACACTAGCATTTTTTCCCGAGGTTTGCCCCTGTTTAGCATCAGTTTACCGCAATCTTTGAAGGTGACACCATGTCTCACTCAAGCTCTTCCGAATCTGTGCCTTCCAGCCCTCCAAAAAAGGGCTTTGTGACCTCCACCCCGTCCAAACCCTTACTAGGAACTGCTAAGGGCCTTAGTGACTCGGCTATAGGCATTGAATTGTTGAAAGCGTTAATGGATTATGGTAGTGAGGTCGGAGTGTTATCGAGCCTTGCCGAGTCACTCTATCGAGTGCTGAGTCTGAGGTGCCTGAAGTGACAATTCCTGTGCCCAGCACCTCAACAGGCAAGGCTCCAGTGAAAAGGGGACTAGTGTATGGAAAGGGGGCCAAGAGGAGACGAAGTGGTGACCCCGGTTCCCAGCCATTGTCTTCCTCAGACCGGCCATTGTCCCCTACACCAGGTCACGCCGCCGCCATACCGCCACGCACTCCCAGCCCCATTCTCTCGTCGTCATCTTCTGTTGTGCTTTCTCCAGAGTCTTCGGAGTCTCCTTCACCACCTCGGAAGGGAAGTAAGCAGTCTGGTTTACATTGAGGTTTCCGTAGGCCCCGTGTCCATGCTGGTAGGAGTAGGAAAGTGTCACCTAGTGTTAGAGTTAATGGTAAGGTTACTCACACTAGGCAACTCACCACTCAGGCCACTGCAAGTGACCTTGAACCTTCTCCTTATCTCCCCACCACCACCACCACCACACCGACACGACCTAGCACAGCCTCTGCCACACGGCCTGCCTCACCCACTGCCTCACCGCCTGCCTCACCCACTGCCTCACCCACTGCCACAAGGCCTGCCTCACCCCCTGCCACCCCCACCACCTCCCAGCCTAGGTAGGGCACTCTGGATGCCTTCGTGTGGTCTGAGGGCTCAGATTTTGTGCCAGAGGATCTGCCCTTTGATGCCAGTGGGTGTGGGATACAGGCTGACTTCCCTGTCCCCGAGGATGGTGAATGTCTGGACTACCTGTTGGCCTTCCTGGATAACGAAGTCATGGAGCAGATTTGTACCGAGACGAACAGGTATGAAGGGCAATCTGCTGCAGTTCGTGAAGGTGAAGGTGAAGCTGCAACGCCATCCACATCGCGGATGGCAGCATGGGTTCTGTGACGATCCGGGAACTATTTGTATTCATCGGCTTGATGCTTCTCATGCCACATAACTGGAAGCACAAGCTCGAGGAGTCCTGGAGTGCTGACGATCTTTGCCCCACACCCATCTTCGACAAGTACATGAGTCGTGATCGTTTCAGGCAACTCATGACGTACCTTCACTTTGCCAGCAACGATGAGCCTTCCCATACTGACCCACTATGGAAAGTGAGGGGAATCCTGAACCTGATCAAGGACAAGTTTATGACGTTCCTTTGGCCCTTCAAGAAAGTAGTGATCGACGAGTCCTTGGTTTTGTTCAGGGGCCGTCTTTGGTTCATGCAGTATATTCCTAGCAAACGCCACCGCTTTGGAATAAAGTTTTTCGTGCTGTGCGACTGCAAGACGGGGTTCATCCTAGACTTCGTTATCTACACCGCCAGCAATGTGGACTTGGACAAGACTGACCCCCTAGGATTCTCTGGTTCTGTTGTGAAAGTGCTTTTGGAAAAGTACTTTGGCGGGAATCATGTCCTGTATACGGACAATTATTATACAGCTCCCAAACTCGCCAAGTACCTTTCAGAACACGGTGTCGGATCCTGTGGCACTGTCCGGAGCAATAGGGCATACTACCCTGCCTTTCCCGAGGCTGAAGGATCAAAGCGGGGAGACGTGCGCCTGAAAAAATCGGACAAAATGCTGGTGATCAGGTTGCACGACAAGAGAATCGTCAATGTGCCCACCACAGTTCACAAGGGGGAAATGCAAGCCACAGGGAAGGTCGACAGAAGGACTGGCGATCCTGTGATGAAGCCTGATCCTGTGATTAACTACAACATCTATATGCAGCTGGTGGACAAGTCTGATATGATGATCGGAGAGATAGACTGCCTGAGGAGGAACCTTCTTGCACTTGCTTGATATGTGCATGCTGAACGCCTTCATCCTGTATAAGATCAAGAACAGGAAGCCAGCAAACTACTCTCTCCGGCGTTTTTCTAAGACTTGTGTGTACCAGCTGCTTCAGCGTTTTGGGCAGGTACTGCCATAAGGTCCCAGGCGCCACTCACACACACCTCCATACTGCCTACAGTGCCAGGACTACCTTCAGCGACACCGCCTGGAGCCACTGCCTAGCACTGCCAAGAGGAAAAAAGCACTGAGGAGGTGTCATGTGTGCAGCCACACTACCAGGCAAGACAAAACATTTAGGCACACCTCCTTGCAGTGCAAAGAGTGCAAAATTCCCCTCTGCGCTTACCCGTGTTTCTTTTACTACCACAGCCTGACTAGATATTGAATATAAGGGTAAGAATTTTGTAAATAATACAGAGAGTGACAGTGATACGTACTGACAGTGACAGTCTGATGAGTGTAAATTAGTGTATGTAGTTGTAAAAGCACTGACAGTGACAGTGATTTCAGTGTAAATAATTATACACAGTAATAATATAAGTATTGAGAGTGACAGTCACTCCAGTGTAAGAAGTTGAAAGCATTTGTTTCTATTCTATATTCTGACAGTGACAGTTTGGTGTGTAGAAAATATTATTTTTATAACAAATGACAGTGACACTGATGAATAAGGCACTAAACTGACAGCTATAGTGAAAGTGAGCGATAGAAATGAAGTGCGAGTGACCGACAGGAGCGAGAATAAAGTGCCTGCCGTAAGGCAGAATAAAATCGCGCTGCGGTGGTCTTTCTCATTCCCGCTTCACAATACTGGCAGTGACAGTGATTTTTAGGGCCGTAATAGTGCCAAGCGAGCCTTTGCGAAGTACTATGAAGGAAAATAATGTAGTATACGTGTTTTTAGCTGTGAAAAGGGAAATGTGTGTTCAGTGACGGGAAGACCGCCGCCGCGCTGCATGTCGGCCGAACACTCCATTGATTGTAGCCTTATTTTCAGTGCTTATTGTACAAATACGGATTCCAAACTACCTGTACATTGTTGTATAAAGTGTACTGTGACAGATTGAGGCTGTGGTAGAGGGGAAACCGGGTTGCTGGAGGTGTGAAAGTGAAGACTTTGTTACCCAACTTTGCAAGTCTCCACAAGTCCTTTGGTAGTCCACGAAGGCTCAACACCTGCCTCAGGAGAAAGCTGAATGTAAGTACTATATGCCATAAAAATGTTAATGTTCTAGGGTTAATCTATGATTTTTGGCAAATATTTTCCCACAGGTACTCAGACCCCGCTACAACCCCGCCACACGGGGGGGATTGGCTGTACACGGCTGAGTTTAAAGGGTTAAACAGGAGGGGAACTGTAAATATCGGTTATGATTTTTCAAATCTGGCTTTCTCTGAAAATATATAAGAAACACTTATAACCCTTCTTCACAAGCACACTGCACAATATATAACACAATATCACTGAAATACAAGTAAGGTATGGAAGGTGCAGTAATAGATAACGCGGAATGAAATGGCCAGCCTTGTGCTCATACACCCAACTAGGCTGACTGCCGGGAGAACACTTCCTAAAAATAGGCCACTTGCCCCTCCGATAAATTCCCGGATGTTACCGTATATTTCCCCAAGACCTGGCCACCTTTATTTTTGACTCACCATATTTGGCGCAAATTCAACCAGAGGAAAAATTTCTATGATCACTTATACTGAATTTGCATCAGGTTGCATTATTGGTTACTCTTCAGATTGCAAGGATTATGACTCACATTGAGTCATCGTGCACAAAAGAGTTAATTCAGAATGCTATGGTGCCATGTCATATCATATGCCCTTTCCAGGTCAAGGAACAAAGCTGGAAGATGTTGTCCAAATGCAAAAGCCTCACAGAGTGATGACTCAGATCCGATGAGGTATTGCAATGTACATCTTATCCAATGAAACCCTCTTTGTCACATAGAGAAGAACATCTGCTTTAGTTACTGTACCAGCCTCCCGCTAACTATCTTCTCAAACAGTTAGCATACAGAAGATGTCAAACAAATGGGATTATAGTTAGATTCATTAAAAACATAGTTTAGGAAATGGAAGAACCATACCTATCCCCCAATCAGTGGATACTTTTTCAACCCTTATCCTCTAATAAATTATTAATAAAAACAGAGAATTGTACGAGAAATAGTTTATCATAGCATAAGGAAAGTCATTAGGGTAAAGAGCAGAATCATTACACTGCTGGAGTGCCACCCTGAGTTCACAGGTGGCAAAGAAAACGGATGGTTCTCATTCAGTATACAGAAATGAAAAACCTAACCTTTCCTATTGATGCTGGAATAAGCCAAATAGCTTGGGGGGATCTGAACATAAAACATCATAAATGCTCTGCCAGGGCTGAAGCTACTTCACAGGATATAGATAAAGAAGATCCCTGAATTTTAAGCACCAAGGGAGGGGAAGGTGATTGCTTACCCGTTATTATCATCAACTTCTTCCAGACCCATGGTAAAGGAGTGGATAAGGTGGCTGAGGAGACATAGGTTCACCACAAGGTTTGATGCGAGTTCTTCAAAACCTACTACAAATAGGCTTGAGCTTTCTTAAACTGAATTTAAAAGAAGACATCTTTATTTTTCCTAAGTTTCCTACAAGCAGCTTTGTGGACACACCTACCTAAAACACACTCCTCATCCTACCAAGGCACAGGTCACCTGCAAAACTTTCCGAACATTCGTGGAACTGAGGAAAGGCCAGCCTGATATACAGTAGTTGTGAAATACTGTTCTACATCATCAGCCCTTTGAAAGTTGGGAACACTACAGTCGAGACTACAGTGTTCTGCAAACTCTCCCCAGTCAGTCGAACCTAAACACCAGGGAGAGACGCTTCACCAGCACAAAGTTGCATTCTTTAACCACAATAGGGTAATCATCAATACCATTCAAGTAAGACAAAATCTCACATGAAAAGTTCAGTGAAAAATCATGGGATACCACTGTAAGATCAATAACAGACAGAATACCAGTTTGACCATGTGTCAGGCCTCCTGTGCTCAGAGGAACCAGATCCAATTCCTCAGCCAAAGATGCCATGAGATCACCAAAAGTGTTACATACTGTATAGTTTCACCCCACAAAGCATGATGCCCGTTCACGTTGCCCAGAACAAATGGCCAAGGAAGCTGATGAATGAAACAGTAGAGACAGAGAGGGGCGTGGAGGGGGGGGGGGATAAAGAAAACAAAATATGTAACTCTTCCCCAGGAGCAACTGAACAGCCACAGCCTGAAGGTGAGACCAGACAGTACAGCAAAGTAGGCAATAGCCACCTCGAGTTCCATGGTCCATAAGAGCTGGTGAGTGTAGAGCTGTATATCCTCTTAGAGCAGGAAGAGTCTTATTTCTGACCATAGAGTCCTGAAGGCAAACACAGAAGGAGAAACTCAGACACGAGCAGTTGAAGTTCCTCCCAATTTGCTCAAACACCTCAACAGTTCCACTGTGGAGCAGCCATTACAGGACGAGGCATGGCAGGTTATCTTCATGCAAGAGATAACAGAATTTAGCTGCAGCTACTAAAGAATGTCATGAAAGATGGGTTACATACACTGCTGCTACACTAAACCCTCCAAAATCCTGCGTTGCTGCAGATGGGATTTTGTGAGGAAGGTTCTTAGCTTACTGCAATTCATCTATCAGGTCATAGTCCCAAAGATCATAGGATCCAATCTGTAGTTCCCTCCTTATTTACGTTTTGAAAATGCGCCAAACCATCACCCCAGGGTGCCAATGGTTTCTACTGGGTTAGAAATCTCATTGTGAAGTCTGTTTAAACTTTTAGTTATATGAAAAACAAAAGCATTCAGGGGCCAAATGCTATTCACCAGCAAAATATCTTGGCTAAGGTACAAGCGACCTACAAACCTAATTTTAAGAAAATATCTTTATCCATTGCTGAGATTTTAGCCAAAATGTAGTTTGATGTATGGCAGATGGTATGCGGGTGCATTTGATCAAATCATACCCAAAAGTTAACCACTTCTGCCTATTCACATAATTGTTGTTTCATCACGGTTTGGTGAAAATTCTTCCACAACCTTTAGAAATATTTTGGGAACACACACACACACACACACACACACTTGATATACTTCCAAAAGAAGTATATCAAGTGGTCAGAACCCTGAGGAGTTTGCTGCATTGGCAGACGACAGGCACTGTGTCGGGTAAACAGACGAGCCCTGAGTTAATTCCAATACTGACGGAACGGAGATGCTAAACTGTAAGTAGAAAGTATATTTCTATAAGATGGCGTACTCAAGAAGTGCAACTAGGTAAGAGGAAGGGAAACAGTAAAAAACAAAATGATGACTACACAGACCTGGTGGAACTGGTTACATTTAATAAATTAGCAGAGAAAATGAACAGATTGGGTGATACTTTCACACTGGAATTGGATGAAATAAGGAAGGAACTGTACCAACAAAAGGAAAAAAATGAGGAACTGGTAAAGGAATTCAGCAGAAGAGATGCACCAATAGGTTAGCTACAAGCTGAGGTAGACATTCCGAGGAAGAAAATGAACAATATAGGAAATACAGTAATCACCCATGAAAGAGTTTTGAAGGAGGACAGAGATGATAAAGACTTAATTAGAGAAGTAGGTGATCTGATAGGGCAAGGTAGAGACATTGATGAGAAGATAACTTGGGTAAATGAGATGATGAGAAACTACACAAAGGAAGCACAAAATACATGGGCAGAAGTAGCCAAAACACGTCAAGATCTAAAAAAACAAGGCTGAAGCAAAAGACATAACAAAAAAGGTGAAAGACATCATAAGGAAAAACCCAAGGCTGAGAAAGGAAATAGCTGGGATTAACAGATCTATAGTCATCACCGGTAAAGGTGAAAAAGAAATATGGAACAAAATCACCTGAGATAACAAAGAGATGGTAAATATAATGAACATATTGAAAGTGGTATCATATGTAATCTGTGAGAAAGATGTAGAGGAATTTAAGAGATTAGGGAAATATGAGAGAAACAGGTCAAGACCCCTGAAAGTAACACTGTAGAAGAGGTATCAAAAATGCTAACAAACTTAACAAATCAGAGGAGTACAAAGATGTGTGGATAAAAAGGTATCTAACTCAAGAGGAATGGGGATTACTAAAGGAAAAGAGGGAAGAAGATCAGATGAAGAGAGAAGTTTTTTTTTTTTTTTAAATAAAGAAATAGGATTGCAAGTATAAAAAGGCACATACACAGCAGGGCTTAAAAAAGAGGAAGATAGTAGACTAAACCAATGTCAGATAAATGAACAAAATGGCTAACTTAATGTACTCAAGAAGCCTCAGACCAGGACTGACCAAAAGGTGATGTCTAAGGACCGAACAAAGGACATGGTACGGATCACGAAATGGAATGTAAGGGTTGCAAATGATGAGAGAGAGAGAGAGAGAGAGAGAGAGAGAGAGAGAGAGAGAGAGAGAGACTGACTGTCCAGGTGCTTGAGGGTGCGAAAGTAGATGTATGTGGATTAACTGAAACTAAATGGAGCGGTGTGGGTGTGAAGGAATGGGAGTATGGATGGGGTATATGTACGAGAGTATTTAAGGATGAGAGGGCAAAAGAAGGAGTATGTGTTATTGTGAGTAACAGATGGAAGGAGAATAAAAGAGATTATGTATCAGTTGGTGCAAGGATTGTGTGGGTAAGATTGAAAGTTGGACTACAAATGTGGGTGATTGTGTGCGTGTATGTGCCAACGCAAAATTGTATGAGTACAAGTAAAGTGAGAGAAGAGTTCTGGACAAATATGGAAGCATACATGGAAAAGTGTGAAAGGCAAAGTTTGAAAGGAATAAGAGAGTGTTTTTGACTGGAGATATGAATGGGAAAGTAGGGAATGTAAAGATGGATCGGATAGTTGGTGAGTGGGGTGTGCCTGCAGAGATGGATGAGAATGGCAGTGCTTCAGTGGACATTTGTGCCAGACAGCGGTTAGCGAATTCCCTCTTCAGGCACAAAATGATCCATAGGTATATGTGGCGAGTGATGAGAAGGGTGGGAGGTGCACTGAATGTAGGCAATGATTGATTATGTATGTGTGGATGATAGGATGAGAAGGTGTGTAACGGATGCAAGAGCATTTAGAGGTTGGTGGAGTTTCTGACCACCACTTGGTGGTGGTGAGAATCAAGGTCCAAAAGAAATGGAGAAATAGAAGAAGGAAAATACACGAGGAAGTAGTGCATACATGGAGGGTGGAAAGGTTACAAGAGTATGGAAAAAAAGCATAATATAAGAGAGAAGTGGAGGAATGATTGGGTAATTATGGATTGGAGCAGATGGGGGGATGTGGAAGGTGTGTGAAAGATATTCACAGAAATTTGTGCAGCATGTGTGGTAGTGTGTGGGGTGAAGACAAGACAAAATGAGGTGCAGGGAACAGCATGGTAGAATGAGGATGTGAGACACGCTGTGGCACAAGAGAAAGCATATAGTGAGTGGATGAGAAACAGGGGCGTGGAAGATGTTGAGAGGCGGAAGAGAGAGTTATATGTGGAGAGGAAGATTGAGGTGAAAGATTAGTAAGAGAAAGTATGAAAAGAGTGGATGAGGAATTTGCAAGGAATTTGAGTATAAAGTGGAGGGGATGTTAGAATATGTTTTGGAAAGATGTAAAGAGAATTCGACAGGGTGTCAAAGAAAATAGTCGGGGAGTGAAAAATAAAAGTGGTAGATTACTTATGGAGCAGAGAGAAAAAGTGAGCAGATGGAGAGAACTCTTTAAGTAATTTTTGGACATAGAGAACGAAAGTAATGCGAGAATAAGTGGCTGGTGAATGGCTGCCAGATGGAGGGATGTGAGAAGAGAGGAAGAAATCAGTAGGTTGGAAGTTGTGGAAGCAATGAAGAATGTCAAAATGGGGGAAAGCCCCAGGAATTGATGAAGTGTGTGGTGAAATGCTGAAGCATGGGGGAGAGATAGTAGCAGAATGGATGTGGAAGATGTGCATATTGGCCTGGGAGGATTGGAAGTTGTGGAAGCAATGAAGAAAGTGAAAATGAGGAAAGCCCCAGGAATTGATGGAGTGTGTGGTGAATTGCTGAAGCATGGGGGAGAGATAGTAGTAGAATGGATGTGGAAGATGTGCAGATTGGCCTGGGAGGAAGGTAGGGTCCAGGAGGTTTGGAAGTAAAGTATAGTTATTCCCCTGTTCAAAGGAAAAAGGGAAAAAGAAGTGTGTGGTAATCATAGCGGCATTTGTCTTATTAGTGTAATAGGAAAAGTATATGGTAGGAAACTTCTTGACAGAGTTAGGGAAACAATAGAGGAATTAGTTGGAGAAGAACAGGGAGGCTTTAGGAAGGGAAGAGGTTATGTAGATTAGATATTCATTCTTAGATCTTTAGTGGAAACGTTTCTAGAGAAGGGAAAGAAGTTGTATGCAGTCTACATGGATTTGGAGAAAGCACATGACACGGCGGATAGACAAGGATTGTGGAAAGTATTAAGAATAGATGGTGTAAATGGGAAGTTGCTGAATGCCGTGAAATGTTTTTGTGAGGGCGCTAAGGCTGTAGTGCGTGTGGATAGTGAACTGAGTGAATTCTTTTATTTGAAGTTTGGATTGAAACAGGGTTGTGTCATGTCTCCGTTATTGTTCAGTCTGTACATGGATGGGGTTATAAAGGAGATACAAGGTAGGGCAGTGGATGTTGAAGCGACCCTAATGAGAGAGGGCAGTGTTTGGAAACTCCCTATATTGCTGTTTGCAGATGATACTGTGTTGTTAAGTGAAGACGAAGGGGAGCTGCAAGGTTTGGTGGAAGAGTTTGGGAGAGTAAGATACAGAATATAAAGGTGAATGTTGGGAAGTGTAATGTTATGGTCTTCGAGAGAAGAGAAGTCAATGAATGTACAGTGAGGTTGGATGAGGAAGCTTTGGAAAATGTGAGTGCATTTAAGTGCTTGGGTAGTGTGATCTCTCAGGATAGAAGTTTAGAGGGTGAAGTGCTTGAAAAGGTACAACAAGGAAGAAAGGTTCCTGTTTCCTTGAAAGCAGTGATAAGAAACAGAGAAGTGAGCATGGAAGTGAAAAAGTTACTACATGACAGTATCGTGATATCAACTCTAACGAATGGAAGTGAAGCTTGGACCTTGTTGGAGGGAAAGAAGTCAAGATTGAGAACAGTGGAAATGAGTTTTTTGAGAGGAGCCTGTGGAGTCACATATAGAGACAGACTGACGAATGAGGAAGTGAAGAGGCATTGTGGTGTTGATATGGATGTGATAGGAAGAGTTACGAGAAACAGACTGAGGTGGTTTGGTCATGTAGAGAGGATGGAGAGTGAGAGACTGACGAGGAGGGTGCATGTGAGTGAGGTGGAGGGAGGGAGAGAGAGGGAGGGGGAGGCCAAGTATGATATGGAGGGATGGAGTGGAATGGTATATGAGAGAGGGTGGGTGTGAGCTCGGAGCAGGGTAGTGAAATAGCGTTGGACTGAGCGACATGGAGGCGATTTGTTTATGGCCACCCCTTGCGGGATTAAGGCGTCTAGCAGTAGACAGACAGAACATACTCAAATATAGAAGGAATAGCATCCAAATTTTTAGAGATAAAAGACTATATCATTGAAAATGAGCCTCATATTATTTATCTAACATAAATAAAATTAAACTGAAGGATATCAAACAACTCTAAATTCGGATGAGTACATGACTTGACGACGAGACAGAAAAAAAAAAGAAAGAGGAGTTATGATAATAACAAAGAAAATACTCCAAGTAGGAGTAGTCTGTAGTTAGGAGTAGACTGTAGCACCAGTTGATTAGAACAGTACTCCCAAGGTGGATGGAAAGCTGAAGACAGGGAGAAGTGGAGCTCCCCTTTCATCAGCCCCTGGGACTAGTTCCTGACCATCTCCCTTTGCTGAACTTCTTCAGTGTTTCAGTAACACGGAGAGTAGGCCAGAATGCTCTCCAGTACAAGTTTCTTTAACTGTCAACACTAATCTACATGCTCAGTACACTACACCTGCTTTTCAAAAAAAAAAAAAAAAAAAAAAGGAGGGGGACAATAACCAGGCCTCAGAGTCCCGGGGGGAGGGGGAACCATATAATATGTCCCCATCAGTCCCTCTCCCGGTGACGACTCAGCGAGATGCTTGGAACCACCGTCTGACTCACTTCTTCATTTCTGCAAGATTCGTGGCCTTTCCTCTAACTTTCTCTCTGTCCAACACCACCTCCCCTCTAAACCTCACCTTCTCCTGACAGAGACTCAGCTGTCTGGGGCAACTGACAGCAAACCCTTTTCTGTTTCCTTGTACATTCTCTATGCTTATTTCAAAGCCAAAGGTGGCTGTTGTGTATATGTACGCAACGACTTATCTTGCTCTCGTGTTCCTGAACTTGATTCTTCTGAATTCTCTACTCTCTGGCTTCGGCTTCCATGTCATTCTCTGACTAAATATATTTGTGCTGTTTACTTATCTCCTAATTCTACTGAATATTAAAAATTCTTCAACTATCTTATTTCTATGATGAAACGCGTTCTATCCATATCTCCTTTCTCTGAAAACTCCATTCTAGGAAATTTCAGTTTTCACCACCACCTTTGGCTCTCCTATCCTTTCACAGATCAACCTGGTGAACAAGCCTACATCTTTCTATCCTAATGACCTAGAGCAGCTTGTACGGCACCCTACCCGTATCCCTGACAACATTGGAGAGAGCTCCAACATACTTGACCTCTTCCTTACAACTAATCTTTTTGCTTATGTTGTTAATCTTTCCTCTCCATTGGGATCCTCCAATCAAAACCTTATTACCTAAACCTGTCCTATTGCTCTGGTACAGCCTGTGGCCCCTCCAAAGAAACGTCGACTGTGGCACTTTGGAGCTGCAGATTGGCAGGCCCTCAGGCAATACTTCTTTGATTTTCCCTGGAATGATTATTGCTTCCATGGCTGGGAGCCATTTGAGTGTGCCTTGCACATTGCGGAGGTTATTCTCTCTGATGGCTCTGTAGCTATTTCTTCTACTGATAAACCAGATCTCTTTGATCAGACTTTCTCCTCAAAGTCCACCTTAGACGATTCCGGCGCTGTTCTTTCATCACTTCCCCCCTCTGACTTCCTCATAGCTGACATTAAAATTTCTTCAGCTGATGTATTTTCTCCCATCAGTGGCCTCAATACTAACAAGGCATATGGGCCTGATGGAGTCCCTTCTGTTGTCCTCATGAACTTTGCTTCTTTGCTTACATCCTGCCTAGGTAAACTCCTCATTTGTGTATAAACTTGTACATTTCCTTCTTGCTGGAAGTTTGCTCTTATTTAGCCAGTCTCAAAGAAGGGTGACCATTCCCAACCCTCTAACTATCGTCCAATTGCTTTAACATCCTGTGTCTCCAAAGTTTTCGAGTCAGTTCTCAAGAGAAAAATTTTAAAGCATCTTTCTTATCACAACCTTCTTACTAGTCTTCAGTATGGGTTCCGTCAGGGATGCTCCACTGGCGATCTTCTCACCTACCTTTCAGACTCGTGGTCATCTTCCTTTCTGGCCTTTGGCGAAAGCTATGCCATTGCACCTGACATCTCAAAGGCTTTCGATCGAGTCTGGCATATATCTTTAGTTTCCAAACTGCCCTCTTACGGTTTCTTTCTCTCTATCTGTGCCTGCATCTATAGCTTCCTTTGTGGTCGTTCTATAGCTGCTGTTGTAGACAGCCATCATTTTTCTCCTAGATAAACCAACAGTGGTGTTCCTCAGGGCTCTGTCCTATCACCAACTCTCTTCCTTTCATTCATCAATGATCTTCTAAACTGTACATCTAACCCTATGCACTCGTATCCTGATGATTCCACCCTTCACCTTTCCATTAGGTTCCCGCAACATCCATCTCAGCAGTTACTTCATCAAACAAGACATGAGGCTATGGCGCACGTAATGTCTGTCTTGGCTTGTAACTCTGACTTGGGTAAAAATAATCTTGTTGTTTTTAATGCATCAGAGAGTCAGTTTTTACACCTATCAACCTGACAGAATCCTCCACAGAAGTACCCACTAATGTTTAATAATATCCAGCTCAATCCTACATCATCCTTGAGCATTCCCCGGGTTTCATTCACTCGAGACTTATCTTGGGAAGATCATAGTATATCTTTTGCATAATCTGCTACGAAGTGATTAGGTGTGGTAAGCCGACTCCGTACCTTCATTACCCCTGCAAGTTGTTGACCTTATACACGGGTTTTATTCACCCCTGTGTCGAATACAACTCTTATGTGTGGCGTGGCTTCCCACATACGGCTGTTCTCAATAGGATGGAGTCAAAGGCTTCTCGTCTTCCTCTTTCCGACTTCCTTCAACCTCTGTCTTTTCGGTGCACTGCTGCATCTTTATCTCTTTTCTATCGCTACTTCAATGGTCACTGCTCCTCTGAACTATCTGCTTGTATCCCTCCACCTCTACGACTGGTGCGTAGCACTTGTCTAACAACAAACTCTCATCCCTTTTCTGCCCAACTCTTTAATGCAAGAGTTAACCGTTACTCCGAGTCCTTCATTTATGCAACAGATCAACTCTGAAACTGTCTCCCTGTGTCTGTATTTCCTACTTCCAGTGACCTCCAGTCTTTCGAACGCAGTTTGTCCAGGCATGTCGAAATGAACGGATCTTGAATTTGGCTCTCTTTTTTTTTTTTTTTTTTCTTTTTTTTTTTTTTTTTTTGGAAGGAACGGTTTGTGTGCTCCTGGCCTTTGATTCCTTCTTCCTTGCAAAAAAAAAATATATATATGTCCCACTGCACAAAGACATGGAAATAAGGATAAAAAGCTGGTTCAATACTAACTGTAAAAATGCAAAAGAGAAAAGAGATTTGCTGTGGATCAGATACACTCGACATAAAAGTGAAAGAGCATATAACCACCACAATATATCTATCTATGTATTGCCAGAAGCCTTAATCCCGTTAGGGGTGGCCAAAACCAAATCGCCTCCATAATGCCCTGTCCAACGCCATTTCACTGCCCTGCTTCCAGCTCAAACCCCCCTCTCTCATATACCTCTCCACTCCATCCCTCCATCTCAATCTTGGCCTCCCCCTCCCTCTACCTCCCTCCAACTCACTCACATACACTCTCCTCGTCAGTTTCTCACTCTCCATCCTCTCCACATGGCCAAACCATCTCAATGTGTTTCTCCCAACGCTTCATATCACATCTACATCCACACCACAATGCTCCTTCACTTCCTCATCCATCAGTCTGTCTCTCCATGTGAGTCCACATGCTCCACTCAAATAACTCATTTCCACTGCTCTCACTCTTGATTCTGTCCCTCCAACAGGGTCCAAGCTTCACTTTTATACATTAGAGCTGCTATTGCAATACTGTCATGTAGCTTTTTCACTTCCATGCTTACTTCCATGTTTCTTATCACTGTTTTCAAGGAACCAACAACCTTTCTTCCTTGTTGTACCTTTTCAAGCACTTCACCCTCTAAACTTCCATCCTTATCACACTACCCAAGTACTTAAACGCACTCACATTATCCATTTCCTCCTCATCCAACATCACTGTACATTCACTAACTTCACTTCTCTCGAAGACCATAACTTTACTCGTCCCTACATTCACCTTTAGATTCCGTTTCTTACATACTCTCCCTAACTCATCCACCAAACCTTGCAGCTCCCCTTCGTCTTCATTTAACAACATAGTATCATCTGCAAACAACAGCACAGGGAGTTTCCAAACACTGCCCTTTCTCACTAGGGCCGTTCCAACATCCACTGTCCTATCTTGTGTCTCTTTTATAACCCCATCCATATACAGATTGAACAACCATGGATACATGACACATCCTTGTTTCAATCCAATCTTCAAATAGAAGAATTCACTTAGTTCACTATCCACACACACTGCAGCCTTAGCACCCTCATACATATTCTTCATGGCATTCAACAACTTCCTATCTACTGCATATATTCTTAATACTTTCACATAGAAATTCTTACCCAACTCGAGAAACTTTTCCACTAAAAATCTAAGAATGAATATCTATTATACCCAACTTTTTCCCTTCCTAAAGTCTCCCTGTTCCTCTCCAACTAATTCCTGTTAGTTCCCTGACTCTGTCAATAAGTATCCTACCATATACTATTCGTATTACACTAAGAAGACAAATGCCTCTGTGATTACCACATACTTCTTTTTCCCCTTTTCCTTTGCGCAGGGGAATAATTATACCTGACTTCCAATCCTCCGGAAATCTACCTTCCTCCCAGGCCGCACATCTTCTACATCCATTCTACTACTATCTCTCCTCCATAATTCAGCATTTCACCACACACTTCATCAATTCCTGGGGCTTTCCCCATTTTAACTTTCTTCATTTCTTCCACAACTTGCATCCTACTGATGAAACTACAAGCAGGCAAGAAATGATTATGCAAGGATAAGGAGAGAAGCTCAGAGGCAGTTTGCGGAAGACATTGTTAACCCTTAAACCGCGGGGTTGTTTTGGCTCGACTTGCGTGTCCCGGTAGGATATTCGTGCTCCGACTGACTTTCTAAAAATATTTGCCAAAAATCAGTTATTAGTCTTTGAATATTATATTTATATAGGCATATGGCAAATACCTTCAGCTTTCTCCTGGGCTGTTTGTTGAGCCTTCGTCGAGTACCATATGACTTGTGGAGACTTCTGAAGTTGGGTACCGAAGTCTCCACTTTACACTTCCCGATACCCCGTAATATGGTTACCACTGCCTGGTAATATAACTACAAACACTATTCTATGAATTTCAAATAGTTTGGAATCCATATTCCAAAAAAAAAACACTGTGAAAGCAATGTAAATATTATGAGTGCCTACGAGCTTTCCTCCCATGCTGGTTCCCAGATGGTATTCTGTGGCGGAGCTGTCATTTATTATTTACAAGGACACTCACACTTTATATTCCTAGTACTTTATTACACTTATTTATATATACAATATTTATCTATAAGTTTCGTTCAGTATTAGTAGTTTATTTTCACTCCAGGCATTCACTTTCTCGTCCTGTATACTAGTGTTGAGAGCGAATCTGTCACTTTCACTTTCACAACTCATAGTATTCATACATGCTAGAGTGAAACTTTCACTTTCATTACTCGTAGTTTATATACTAGTATTCTTATATTACTACTCATTTACGTTTCTATTTACATTCTCTATTTTATTTACATTATTTTCATTTCTATTTTATTTACACTATGTTATGCACTGTCACTTGCAGTAACTTATAAAACTGTTCACTTATATTTACATTCATGGCTTTCACTTGCTGTTTACACATTATTTACATTTCCACTTGCACTGTTTTAGAGTCACCAGAAAGATCATAGTCACTGTCCATCATTTTCATTGATAAGTTAGTCAGTTCACGTTCCACGGCAGTCACTTAGCCCTTTACCCCTTTCCACACGAGGTTTAGTAGGGGTAGAGGTCACAGGGCCCTTTTGCATTGAGCTAAAAAGCGGTGGAATTGGACAAGCGTGAATCCTATGTGGTTTCACCTTGAAAGACGACAGTAAACTGAATGTTGTTGCCTTGGGGCAGTGAAGGGCTGCCAGTGTCAGCGTGGTGACAGCTGCTAATATATACGCTATGAAATAATTGGCAGGAAATCTAGACAATACATAATAAATTAGGTAGTTCCAGGTGAATGTAAATATCACTTAGGCTTCTCCCTTCCTTTCTTATATGTATTTTTATTATGAGAACAGGTAATATGACATATTTCAAGGGGAAATAAACAGGGGAAATTAGCAAACGAGTGTAAGTGAGGTGTTGCCAGGTGATAATTAGCCCATTCCAGATGTATGGCAGTATCATTTACCTTTTCTCTTTCTTTTATGTATTATTTTGTATAAGAATAGGGCAAAGGGCACATTTCAATGGATAAAATGTGTGGAAAAATCCATCCAGCATTTGTGTAGTGCGGTTCAGCTGGTCAGGTGGGAGGGGAGGGAAGGAGGGGGGGAGTCAAGGACAGGAGAAAAATTGCTAAATTTTCAACAGTGGATGGGAATACAGGTGACATTAGCAGAACTGAGTATAGCTGAATACTGATAGTACTGATAGATGATACAAGCCACCACTTGAAAGCCCGGGCAAATTCAAAATAACCCAGAATCACAAAAGTGATGCCCTGCGATATAATCCCTTTCTCCCGAGCATCATGAAAGTGACGCCCCGTGGTTAAGGGGTTAATAAAAGTACTGATCAGCTGAAGTTGTTTTACAACTACATACAGAATTATCTTGGGTCAGGGGTTACCAAGTTACGCTAAAAGCCAATGGGGTCCTGGCAGACCCTAAAACTTAATGGTGGATTTCTGCCACAGGCAAGAAGCTATATCTACAAAAATTTATACATATATTGCCCAGGACATGGCATGTGAAGCCAACCCACCAAGTGTCCCTTTTTTTTATTATTATTGTTATTTTAACAAAAGTATTTCATTATATTAGAATTTTTTTTAATTTTCATTATGGAAGTACTGCTCCAACACTTATTTGAATGTCTGATTATCAGTGTCCTTCGAACAGGTTCTCAGCCTGATAACAAGTTCATGTATAAAGTGAATTAGCATGATCATAAAATAAATATTACACAAATATAAAGAAAAATTAATTTTATTATGAGAAAACAACTAAAATGATCAGTATGTATCTTATAAATACAAAGAAAAGTGACTTCGGCAAAGAGAAAACAACAGAAAATCTATCCTTATAATGTTTATCATCAGCGTCGGATACAGATAAATCACTGTCTGAATCATTTTCATCTTGGTCACCTTCTGCCACCGCCATTGAGGAGTAAAACTTTGATACTGGTATTGACATTGTCCTTAATATTTATAATCTGAAATATCTGTAAAAAATATACATAGTATATAAAAAATTCGCCACACAAAATCCCAGGTGGGGTCCTGGCAGACCCCAATAACATTTACTGCAATGTCATTCCCAAATGGTGCGAGATTTTTTGCTCAAATTTTATGTGCATGTATAAAAAAAAAAAAAAAAATCTACAGTATAGGTCATGGGGGGCCACGTTGTGAAAATAAGAAATGGTTTAATGCCAACATTTTAAAAACATGCTAGGATCCTCAGAGACCCCATCAGCTCACGAAGGGATGATAATATACAATCCATCATGGATGAGAGGAAAATCTGTATCAATGAAGAAGATATTTGTGAAGTACTAAACACAAATTTCCAGTCAGTTTTTACTCATGAAAAAAGATTTGCGAGAGATGAAGATGAACAAGCATGCCCACACATGTTAACAAAAATACGTATAACAAAACAATAGGTCCAGGAAGAGATGAGGAAATTAGACAGGGGAAAAGCCAATTGCCCTGTCAAGATTTCGTGTTGGGTATTAGAGGAACATGCAAAAGAGCTAAGCAGTCCATTGCAATTAATATTCAGAGAATCCTTAAGACAAGGAAAACTACATGATATATTTGAAAGAAAGCATTGTCCCCCTTTTCAAGAAAGTAAATATACTGTACAAAATCCACTGAACTACCAACCAGTATCACTGACCAGTGTCGTAAGCAAGACGTTAGAGAAACTGATATGAAGAATTTGGGTAAATCACCTGGAAAAACACAATATGATAACAGAAAGACTGTTTGGTTTTAGAAAGGGAAAATCACGTGTCACTAACCGATTAAGTAACTATGACAGACTTGCAGAATTGATACAAAAAATAGATGGCTGGGTAGAGAGCATAAATTTGGATTTCAAGAATGCGTTTGACAGAGTACAACACAAAAGACTTTTATGGAAACTGTACAGTCAAGGAGGAATCCAAGGTAAACTGTACGATTGGTTGCATGATTTTCTCAGTAAAAGAGAAATGACAGCAGTGCTAAGGGGAAATTACTCATCAATGAGAGAAGTGACAAGTGGAGTTCCACAGGGCACGGTGCTGGCACCAATTATGTTTTTAATATATAAAAATGACATAGATGGCAACATCCAGTTGTTATAAATATTTTATGAATGCAGGATGCCTTTAGGCACATGGACTTTTTTTTATTTTCCCTTTGTTTTTCCTTCCTCCACTCATTATCTATTTTTTAAAAAATGGAAATGGAAGCTACTTAAATATGTTTGCTGATGATGCAAAAATTCAAAGGGAAATTAGAAACACAGACTCTTGCATAGAGCTACAAGAGGAATTAAATAAGCTTCATGAATGGAGCAATAGATGGCAAATGGAATTCAGTGTGGACAGATGTCATGTAAAAAAGTTTTATAAAAGAAAAAAAAAAAGACGAGACTGCGACTATAAGTTAGGAAACTTAACCCTACACACATCAGAAAGGGAAAAGGATTTAGGAGTGATTATCAATAACAGACTATCACCGGCTGACCACATACTTTAACCCGCAGCGTCCCATCAACGTTCTTTAACCCCTTAACCGCGGGGTGTCACTTTCGTGATGCTTGGGAGCAAGGGATCATACCGCGGGGCGTCGCTTTTGTGATTCTGTGTTATTTTGAATTCACCCGGGCTTCCACGTGGGGGCTTCTATCATCTATCAGTACTGCCAATGTCCAACACTAGTCAGCACTCCTAATCTCATCTGTACTCCCATCCATTGTTGACAATTTAGCCATTTCTCCCCGTTCTTGACTCCCCTCCCTACCCCCCCTCCATTACCCTATCCTCTCGCCTGCCTGGCCATGCTACGCTAAGTAAATCTTCCCTGGAATTTTTCACTGATTTCATCCATTGAAATAAGCTCTATGCCCTATTCTTATACCAAATAATATATACAAGAAAGAAATAAGGCAAGTGAGAGTGCCATACACCTGGAATTGGCTAATTATCACCCGACAACATTTCACGTGCACTCGTTTGCTAATTTTCGCAGTTTATTTCCCCTTGAAATATGCCGTATAATTTATTTTCATAATAAATATACATATAAGGAGGGAAGAGAGAAGCCTAAGTGATATTTACATTCACCTGGAACTACCTAATTTATAATGTATTGTCTAGATTTCCTGCCAATCATTTCACTGCTATAAATAGCTGTGTCAAGATGCTAAATGTTGGCAGTGCTGATTTCCCTAGGTAGGCCTCCACCCCGGCCCACCCTTATTAGTTCACCCTCATCTTCCAGTGTGGGGGTACGTCTGTTC
Organism: Coenobita brevimanus; assembly: GCF_032717465.1. NCBI lineage: Eukaryota > Metazoa > Arthropoda > Malacostraca > Decapoda > Coenobitidae > Coenobita > Coenobita brevimanus. Next base: position 16,219,977 of record NC_136986.1, read on the forward strand.
GCTCTTGCTAGCTTCAGGGCCTTTTCACCCCCATCCAAAGGGCCCTGTGACCTTTACCCCCTACTAAACCTCGTGTAGAAAGAGGTAAAGAGCTGACAATTGATAAAAGAGTAACTACGATCTTTCTGTTGAGTAAAACAGAGCAAGTGGAATGGTAAATAATATGTAAATAATGTGTAAACAGCAAGTGAAAGTAATGAATGTAAATATACGTGAACAGTGGAAAATAGTTTTATAAGTTACTTCAAGTGACAGTGCATAACACAGTGTAAATAAAATAGAAATGTAAATAACGTAAATAAAATAGAGAACGTAAATAGAAATGTGAATGAGTAGTATTATAAGAATACGAGTATATACCCTAGGAGTAATGAAAGTGAGGGTTTCACTCTAGCATGTCTGAATACTATGAGTTATTGGGGGAAATTGAAAGTGTCATTCACTCTCAATGCTAGTATACAGGACGAGAAAGTGAATGCTATGTATTTTACTGATAGATTTTGAATCCCTGCAGTGACAATAAACTAATACTACTGAAGGAAACTTATGGATAAAGACTGTAGATATATATAAGTGTTATATAGTAATAGAAATATAAAGTGTGAGGGGTTTTATGAATAATAAATGACAGAGTACCAAAAGCAAACTAGCGCAAGTGCGACGGTCAGACGCGCTCGTAATTTTCATTGCTTTCACAGTTGTTGTTTTTTTGGAGTATGGATCCCAAACTACTTGAAAATCATAGAGTAGTGTTTATAGTATTAATATCTGGCTATGGTAATCATATTACGGGTTGTCGGGAAGTGTAAAGTGGAGACTTAGTTACTCAACTTCAGAGGTCTCCACAAGTTCTATGGTAACCAACGAAAGCTCAACAAACATTCCAGGAGAAAGCTGAAGGTATGTGCCATAAGCATATGTAATTTTAATATTCTAGGAATAATAACTGATTTTTGGCAAATATTTTTTAGAGTGTGTCGGAGCCCGAATAACCCCGCTGCACACGCAAAACATTAGTAAACATGCCCGCGGTGTAGGGGTTAATGTCCACACGTTTTGTCACTACCAATCCCGTTGACGTACATAAACGCGAATCAATTGCAAGGTCCCTAATTTGTACAATTTTCAATTTTCGCAAGTGATTTTTGGTACGTATACACGTGACACCTTCCTCTACAAGATGCCAGGCAGGGACAATGCTTTACCCAGCATGACCTCCTCCTTCCCCCTGCACGTCATTGTCTCAGCAATTCACTTGTTATCAGTGACCTGGCCAGTAAAGCCATGTCATGCCACGGTACGAAATTCAGGGCCAGAGTGATTCCCCAATCGATGACAATGTGGAGGACAAACTTTACATGGCATTAGAGAAAGAAATAGTCAGAAATGATGATCAGGTAATGTGGCAAAAAAGGTCAGGTATGGTGATGAGTTAGTGAGTGAAACAATGCTTATAATGCCTATATTACTGCTTGAAAACCAATATACTCTCGTACTACATATAAATTCGTACCAAGTAAATAAATACCGTTTATGAGTGATGTGAAATAGTTATCCTTCCATAGAACTCGTTTTCTTTGGTGTCAGCCTGTTAGAAAACCCAATAAGGTAAGGAGGTACTCCTACCTGTATCGAGTATTTTAAACCTCAGGTGAGCGATTTCTCTATGAATTTTCAATGTTTCTCACCAAAAGCGGAGGTTTGAGCCAAAAAAACATTTTTCCAAAAATGGTCAGGATTGGGGGGAGTCAGTGGTGGAAAAGTGGTCGGGATGTGGCAGGTTAAACGAAAAAGTAAAGAACATGTACAAACTGCTTGCTAATATAAGGGTAGCATTCACATATATAAATGAAGACATGCTGAGAAAGATAATAACATCATTCATCAGACCAACTTTGGAGTATGCATCAGTAGTCTGGAATCCACATCTCAAAAAAACGTATAAGACCGAAAACGAACGAAGTCTACAATATGGGCATCAAGTTTAAGGGACCTAAGCTGTGAAGAAAGACTCGAAAAGTTAAACCTACCAATATTACATGAGGGAATGAAAAGGGGAGACATGATTATTTTATGCATCACAGGAAAAGAGACAACAGATGTAAATGAGTGTATAACCTATGGGTAAGCAACATTAAGTGGACATTGCAGAAAACTTTACAGAGAGGTGATAAGAACAGAAGGAAATTCAGTTTCTCAAGTAGAGCAGTTGATCAGTGGAATGCACTATCCAATAAAATAGTGTGTGCCCAAATAATTAATAAATTTAAAGATATGTATAGGTTCAGAACACGGGACGGTACGAGCTGGACTCATTCCTGTAAAGATACACACACACACACACACACACACACACACACACACCTCCTTGTTAAAACCGGACAATAAAAATCAATACCTGTCTATGGCATCCCAGTTCTGTTTATGAGTCTGGTAACAGTGTGTGTTATAAAGAAGTATATCAACCTCTAATACCTTAATTATGTTAAATAACTAGCATGTAAAGAGAGAACCTTATTGTCTATCTATCTATCTATTGCCAGACGCCTCAAACCCGTTCGGGGTGGCCACAAACAAATCGCCTCCACGTCGCCCTGTCCCCCCGCCATTTCACTGCCCTGCTCCTAACTCACACCCCCCTCTCTCATATACCTCTCCACTCCATCTCTTCATCTCATCCTCGGCCTCCCCCTCCCTCTCCCCCCTCCACCTCACTCACATACACTCTCTTCGTCAGTCTTTCACCCTCCATCCTTCTCCACATAGCCAAACCACCTCAGTGTATTCCTCCTAATGCTTCCTATCACATCCACATCCACACCATAATGCTTCTTTATATCCTCATTTGTCAGCCTGTCCCTCCATGTGACTCCACAGGCTCCTCTTAAATAACTCATTTCCACTGCTCTCACTCTTGACTTGTGCCCTTCCAACAACGTCCAAGCTTCACTTCCATACGTTAGAGTTGGTAACTTTTTCACTTCCATGCTCACTTCCCTATTTCTTATCACTGTTATCAAGGAATCAGCAACCTTTATCCCTACTGTACCCTTTCAAGCACTTCACCCTCCAAACCTCCAACCTTACTCATCACACTACCCAAGTACTTAAACGTATTCACATTTTCCAATTCCTCACCATCCAACCTCGCTGTACATTCACTGACTTCACCTTTCTCAAAGACCATCACTTTACTCTTCCCTACATTCACCTTTAGATTCCGTTTCTTACACACTCTCCGAAACTCATCCAACATGCCTTGCAGCTCCCCATACGTACTCTTCACAGCATTCAACAACTTCCCATCTACTTCATATATTCTTAATACTTTCCACAATCCTTATCTATCCACCCTGTCATATGCTTTCTCCAAATCCATGGAAGCCGCATACAACTTGTTTCCCTTCCTAGAAACTTTTCCACTACAGATCTAAGAATGAATATCTGATCTACACAACTTCTTCCCTTCCTAAAGCCTCCCTGTTCTTCTCCAACTAATTCCTCTGTTATTTCCCTAACTCTGTCAATAAGTATCCTGCCATAGACTTGTTCTATTATACTAAGAAGACAAATGCCCGTATGATTACCACACACTTCTTTTTCCCCTTTTCCTTTGTACAAGGGAATAATAATACCTGACTTCCAATCTTCCGGAACTCTACTTTCCTCCCAGGCCAATCTGCACATCTTCCACATCCATTCTACTACTATCTCTCCCCCATGCTTCAACATTTCACCACACACTTCATCAATTCCTGGGGCTTTCCCCAATTTAACTTTCATCATTGCTTCCACAACTTCTATCCTACTGACTTCGTCCTGTCTTCTCACCTCCCTCCTTCTCCCAGCCATTCCCCAGCCAATTATACTCACATCACTTCCATCCTCTATGTTGAACAATTCCTTAAAGTGTTCTCTCCATCTGCTCACTTCTTCTCCCTTTTCCACTAGTAATCTACCATTTTGAACTTTCACTCCTCTGCTAACTTCACTTCCACCCTGTCTTACTCTCTTCACCTCATTCCAGAACATTCTCTTACATTTCCTCCATTTAACACTCAATTTCCTTCCAAATTCCTCATCCAATCTCTTCTTACTATCTCTTACTAATCTTTTTACCTCTCTCTTTCTTTCTACATGTAACTCTCTCTTCTGCCTCTCAACTTCTTCCACGCCCCTATTTCTCATCCATTCATTGTATGCTTTCTTCTTTTGTGCCAAAGCCTGTCTCACCTCTTCATTCCACCATGCTGTTCCTTGCACCCCCTCCGTCTTCCCTTCATCCCACACACCACATCACATGCTGCATATATTTCTTTTGTGAATATCCTGCACACACCTTCCACGTCCCCCATCTGCTCCAATTTATATTTGCCCAATCGTTCCTCCACTTCTCTCTTATATTCTGCCTTTTTCTCATCCTCTTATAACCTCTCCACTCTCCTTGGAAATACTCCTTCTTCCCGTCCTTCCCTTCTTCTATTACTCCATCTTATTTGTATCTTGATTGTGCCCACCAAGAAGTAGTGGTCAGAAAGTCCACTTCCCCAACCTCTATAAACTCTTGCATCCATTACACATATTCATCATTTCATCCACACACACATAATCAATCATTGCCTTCCTTTCATTAAGTTCACCACTCACCCTTCTCATCACTCGCCATGTATACCTGTGGATCATTTCGTGCCTGAAGAGGGTATTGGCTATCACCAACCCCCTCCCAGCACAAATGTCCACCAACGCACTTCCATTCTCATCCATCTCAACAGGCACACCCTACTCACCAACTATTCCATCCACCTTCACATTCCCTAATTTACCATTCATATCTCAGATCAAAAACACTGTCATTCCCTCCAAACTTTTCCATGCTCACTTCCACATTTGTCCAGAACTCTTCTCTCACTCTGCTTGAACGATCTTCCATTGGCACATACGCGCACACAATCGCCCACATTTGTATTCCAACTTTCAATCTTAACCACACAATCCTTGACCCATCCACCTTCACATTCCCTAATTTACCATTCATATCTCAGATCAAAAACACTGTCATTCCCTCCAAACTTTTCCATGCTCACTTCCACATTTGTCCAGAACTCTTCTCTCACTCTGCTTGCACGATCTTCCATTGGCACATACGCGCACACAATCGCCCACATTTGTATTCCAACTTTCAATCTTAACCACACAATCCTTGACCCAACTGATCCATACTGTCTTATGTTCTTCTTACATCTTTTACTCACAACTATACACACTCCTTCTTTTGTCCTCTCATTCTCACCTACTCCTGCACATATACCCCATCCATACTCCCATTCTCTCACACTCTCACCTCTCTACTTAGTTTCAGTTATTCCACATATATCAATATTGCACCCTCAGGCACCTGGAAAATCTCTCTCTCTTTCGCCTCATCATTCGCACCTCTTACATTCCATGTTCCGATTACCATGTCCTTTGTCCGGTCCTTGGTCGTCATCTTTTGGTCGGTCCTTGTCCGAGGCTTCTTGTTTGTCTTTTTAGTTAGTTGTTTTCCAGGGAGGGGCACTGACCCTCCGCCAACCCTTTTAGTCGCCTTGTACGACAAGCAGGGATACTGGGGGAGTATTCTTGAAAAAAAAAACCTACCCCCAGGGGTAGGGGGGTAAAACAGATATATAACTGACATAATTTTGTGTTATTTTTCTCTCAGCACTACCTAGTGATTAAGTTACTTTTATTATAATAGCCTTGTTACTCCATCTGAACCAGTTGTTATTAACCCTCCAGTGACGATTCTACATGAAACATTAACCTGCCACGTCCCAACCGATTTTCCACCACTGACTCCCCCCAGTCCTGACCAATTTTAGAAAAAAAAAAATTTAGCTCAAACCTCCACTTTTGGTGAGAAACATTGAAAACTCATAGAGAAATTGCTCACCTGAGGTTTAAAATATTGAATACAGGTAGCAGTACCTCTTACCTTACTGGGTTTTCTGTCAGGCTGGCTCCAAAGAAAACGAGTTCTGTGGGATGGTAACTATTCCACATCACTCATAAATGATATTTATTTATTCATTTGGTACGAATTTATATGTAGTACGAGAGTATATTGGTTTTCACACAGTAATATAGGCAATTTCATTAAATCAGGCTTTACTGATCTACCAGAAGACCCGCCGACATGTCGTAAAAATACCCCCGCTAATACCAATACACCAGTCCTGTATGAGACAGCCCTAGCATGTATTCAATATTGACGGTGGGTGTTAGCGCCGAAGTGGTGACATGTAGAGGTGTATGGTATGTAGGAGGACTGCTGGGCCTTGATAGCAGGCTGTGAAAGCCTATGCCCAGAGTTGGACACATAAAAAAATATATATATATATATATATATATATAAGCATTGTTTTACTCACCAAACACATCAACATACCTGACCTTTCTTGGCGACTTTACCTGATCATCATATCTGACTGTTTCTTCCTCTAATGCTACATAAACTTTGTCCTCCACATTGTCATCAATTGGAGAATCACTCTGGCCTTGAATTTCGTACTGTGGCACGACATGTCTTTACTGGCCAGGTCACTGGTAACAGGTGAATTGCCAAGACAATGGTGTGCCGGGGGAGGGGGGAGGTCATGCTGGGTAAGGCATTGTCGCTGCCTGGCATCTTGTAGAGGAAGGTGTCCTGTGTATACATAGCAAAAATCATGCGCGAAAGTTGAAAATTGTGCAAATTAGAGACCTTGCAATTGATGCGTGTCTATATATGTCAACGGGACCAACAGTGACAAAATTTGTGGACGTATATATACGTCAATGGGATACGGCAGGTTAAACAGTTTTATTCATGTGTAAGATCTGTTGTGTCCGGAATCATCTACCAGTACAGGTAGTTGACACTTCCTCAACAGAGCAAATCTGGGTTATGCCAGACCTGACATTATGGTAGATTGAATATTTCTTCCTATTTCATAGCCTATCCTTTTCCCCTCGCATTAGGTGTAGTTCCTTTCATGTGCCCGTTTCGCAGGTGGAGGACGTGGGTGGAGAGAGCTTTCATCTCTGCTATACTTTCCTCTCACTAATTAAGTAACAACTTAAAACTGGTAAGTTCATTCATGGTACCTCTGCTGTACAGGTCATAAGACCTTATGAGGTAGTACTTCTTCTTGGAAAGCCCTCCCTTCTCTCCCCACTGAGTGGGGGTCACCTTGACGCGGTGGTGGAGCTTGAAGTATGGTTGGCAGTGCCACCTGCTCTGGAGGTGTGTCTACTTTTGTAGGATTCGGGCGTCTCATAATGCTGGGAAATGCGAGTCTTGGGGGTTGAGTGATTTTGCACAATGTGCTCTGCAGCTAGCATTACATCTCTTTGGTCCCTTGTTCTGGCTAGATGGGTGGCCTGGTTGGGCCTGATCATGTTAGTCAGCTGGTCATCCGTTGCCTAGGGGCAAGTGGGCACTGGGGGGCCTGGTGGCTCCTATCGTCCTGGAGTCACCCTTGCCCAGGTCAGCCGGTGGTTACCCACATATACTCTCCTGCTGCATCTGGGGTCGCAGTGGTGTTGTCCCTAGCATAAGACCTCCCTTTGTTGGGCTCCATGGTGGGTGGAGGGATGTGGGAATGAAGATTTTTTGGCAACATGTATGGGGTCCTTAAATAAAAATATTGACAACATGGCCTCTGTCCCTGGACTTTCTGTAGGATCCTCCACTCTCATAGCCACTCTGGAGCCTTTCCAGACCCTTGGAGACTTTCCTTCTCTGCCCCAGCATCCTACTGGGACTAGGAGGGGGCACGTCTGTTTGGTTTGGCTCTGGCGTTTTGCCCAAAAGACATGGTTCCAGAATCCTATGCAAAGTATCTGGCAATGAAGAACCCTGTTGGCGGCTCAGTACTAGGTATTGTCATTTTCAGTCTTCACCATGGTACCCTCAGCTTGCAGGAGGAAACCTAAGATCTGTTCCCAAAGGGATGGAAGCATCGTTACTGAGGTGTCCTCCCCAGAAGAGAGTGCCTGCTCACAAGCTCTGACTTCTTTTTCTGGTGCCGCAGTTGCCTGTGCTAGGCATACCACTTTTAACAGATGAAAAGTGTAGTTTTTTCACGTGACCTCCTCTGCTACCCAGAGGCACAGCTGTTCGAGGAACTCAGATCTTCTGGTGTGGTAGCTGTTGAGCGACTGCAGAAAAAAACCAATGGTGTCCTGACCCCAACTCCTTTACCTTGTTCCTGACTTCCAACAGGTTGACCTTACCTACTTCTGTGAAGCTGGCTTGCCTGTCACTTCCTGTGAAGCCATACATGCCCACCCCAAAGAAATGTTTCCACTGTCAAGGATAGACTGCCTGAGGAGGAACCTTCGCTGGTACAGGAAGATGTTCTTGCACTTGCTTGATATGTGCATGCTGAACGCCTTCATCCTGTATAAGATCAAGAACAGGAAGCCAGCAAACTACTCTCTCCGGCGTTTTTCTAAGACTTGTGTGTACCAGCTGCTTCAGCGTTTTGGGCAGGTACTGCCATAAGGTCCCAGGCGCCACTCACACACACCTCCATACTGCCTACAGTGCCAGGACTACCTTCAGCGACACCGCCTGGAGCCACTGCCTAGCACTGCCAAGAGGAAAAAAGCACTGAGGAGGTGTCATGTGTGCAGCCACACTACCAGGCAAGACAAAACATTTAGGCACACCTCCTTGCAGTGCAAAGAGTGCAAAATTCCCCTCTGCGCTTACCCGTGTTTCTTTGACTACCACAGCCTGACTAGATATTGAATATAAGGGTAAGAATTTTGTAAATAATACTGAGAGTGACAGTGATACGTACTGACAGTGACAGTCTGATGAGTGTAAATTAGTGTATGTAGTTGTAAAAGCACTGACAGTGACAGTGATTTCAGTGTAAATAATTATACACAGTAATAATATAAGTATTGAGAGTGACAGTCACTCCAGTGTAAGAAGTTGAAAGCATTTGTTTCTATTCTATATTCTGACAGTGACAGTTTGGTGTGTAGAAAATATTATTTTTATAACAAATGACAGTGACACTGATGAATAAGGCACTAAACTGACAGCTAGAGTGAAAGTGAGCGATAGAAATGAAGTGCGAGTGACCGACAGGAGCGAGAATAAAGTGCCTGCCGTAAGGCAGAATAAAATCGCGCTGCGGTGGTCTTTCTCATTCCCGCTTCACAATACTGGCAGTGACAGTGATTTTTAGGGCCGTAATAGTGCCAAGCGAGCCTTTGCGAAGTACTATGAAGGAAAATAATGTAGTATACGTGTTTTTAGCTGTGAAAAGGGAAATGTGTGTTCAGTGACGGGAAGACCGCCGCCGCGCTGCATGTCGGCCGAACGCTCCATTGATTGTAGCCTTATTTTCAGTGCTTATTGTACAAATACGGATTCCAAACTACCTGTACATTGTTGTATAAAGTGTACTGTGACAGATTGAGGCTGTGGTAGAGGGGAAACCGGGTTGCTGGAGGTGTGAAAGTGAAGACTTTGTTACCCAACTTTGCAAGTCTCCACAAGTCCTTTGGTAGTCCACGAAGGCTCAACACCTGCCTCAGGAGAAAGCTGAATATAAGTACTATATGCCATAAAAATGTTAATGTTCTAGGGTTAATCTATGATTTTTGGCAAATATTTTCCCACAGGTACTCAGACCCCGCTACAACCCCGCCACACGGGGGGGATTGGCTGTACACGGCTGAGTTTAAAGGGTTAAACAGGAGGGGAACTGTAAATATCGGTTATGATTTTTCAAATCTGGCTTTCTCTGAAAATATATAAGAAACACTTATAACCCTTCTTCACAAGCACACTGCACAATATATAACACAATATCACTGAAATACAAGTAAGGTATGGAAGGTGCAGTAATAGATAACGCGGAATGAAATGGCCAGCCTTGTGCTCATACACCCAACTAGGCTGACTGCCGGGAGAACACTTCCTAAAAATAGGCCACTTGCCCCTCCGATAAATTCCCGGATGTTACCGTATATTTCCCCAAGACCTGGCCACCTTTATTTTTGACTCACCATATTTGGCGCAAATTCAACCAGAGGAAAAATTTCTATGATCACTTATACTGAATTTGCATCAGGTTGCATTATTGGTTACTCTTCAGATTGCAAGGATTATGACTCACATTGAGTCATCGTGCACAAAAGAGTTAATTCAGAATGCTATGGTGCCATGTCATATCATATGCCCTTTCCAGGTCAAGGAACAAAGCTGGAAGATGTTGTCCAAATGCAAAAGCCTCACAGAGTGATGACTCAGATCCGATGAGGTATTGCAATGTACATCTTATCCAATGAAACCCTCTTTGTCACATAGAGAAGAACATCTGCTTTAGTTACTGTACCAGCCTCCCGCTAACTATCTTCTCAAACAGTTAGCATACAGAAGATGTCAAACAATTGGGATTATAGTTAGATTCATTAAAAACATAGTTTAGGAAATGGAAGAACCATACCTATCCCCCAATCAGTGGATACTTTTTCAACCCTTATCCTCTAATAAATTATTAATAAAAACAGAGAATTGTACGAGAAATAGTTTATCATAGCATAAGGAAAGTCATTAGGGTAAAGAGCAGAATCATTACACTGCTGGAGTGCCACCCTGAGTTCACAGGTGGCAAAGAAAACGGATGGTTCTCATTCAGTATACAGAAATGAAAAACCTAACCTTTCCTATTGATGCTGGAATAAGCCAAATAGCTTGGGGGGATCTGAACATAAAACATCATAAATGCTCTGCCAGGGCTGAAGCTACTTCACAGGATATAGATAAAGAAGATCCCTGAATTTTAAGCACCAAGGGAGGGGAAGGTGATTGCTTACCCGTTATTATCATCAACTTCTTCCAGACCCATGGTAAAGGAGTGGATAAGGTGGCTGAGGAGACATAGGTTCACCACAAGGTTTGATGCGAGTTCTTCAAAACCTACTACAAATAGGCTTGAGCTTTCTTAAACTGAATTTAAAAGAAGACATCTTTATTTTTCCTAAGTTTCCTACAAGCAGCTTTGTGGACACACCTACCTAAAACACACTCCTCATCCTACCAAGGCACAGGTCACCTGCAAAACTTTCCGAACATTCGTGGAACTGAGGAAAGGCCAGCCTGATATACAGTAGTTGTGAAATACTGTTCTACATCATCAGCCCTTTGAAAGTTGGGAACACTACAGTCGAGACTACAGTGTTCTGCAAACTCTCCCCAGTCAGTCGAACCTAAACACCAGGGAGAGACGCTTCACCAGCACAAAGTTGCATTCTTTAACCACAATAGGGTAATCATCAATACCATTCAAGTAAGACAAAATCTCACATGAAAAGTTCAGTGAAAAATCATGGGATACCACTGTAAGATCAATAACAGACAGAATACCAGTTTGACCATGTGTCAGGCCTCCTGTGCTCAGAGGAACCAGATCCAATTCCTCAGCCAAAGATGCCATGAGATCACCAAAAGTGTTACATACTGTATAGTTTCACCCCACAAAGCATGATGCCCGTTCACGTTGCCCAGAACAAATGGCCAAGGAAGCTGATGAATGAAACAGTAGAGACAGAGAGGGGCGTGGAGGGGGGGGGGGATAAAGAAAACAAAATATGTAACTCTTCCCCAGGAGCAACTGAACAGCCACAGCCTGAAGGTGAGACCAGTCAGTACAGCAAAGTAGGCAATAGCCACCTCGAGTTCCATGGTCCATAAGAGCTGGTGAGTGTAGAGCTGTATATCCTCTTAGAGCAGGAAGAGTCTTATTTCTGACCATAGAGTCCTGAAGGCAAACACAGAAGGAGAAACTCAGACACGAGCAGTTGAAGTTCCTCCCAATTTGCTCAAACACCTCAACAGTTCCACTGTGGAGCAGCCATTACAGGACGAGGCATGGCAGGTTATCTTCATGCAAGAGATAACAGAATTTAGCTGCAGCTATTAAAGGATGTCATGAAAGATGGGTTACATACACTGCTGCTACACTAAACCCTCCAAAATCCTGCGTTGCTGCAGATGGGATTTTGTGAGGAAGGTTCTTAGCTTACTGCAATTCATCTATCAGGTCATAGTCCCAAAGATCATAGGATCCAATCTGTAGTTCCCTCCTTATTTACGTTTTGAAAATGCGCCAAACCATCACCCCAGGGTGCCAATGGTTTCTACTGGGTTAGAAATCTCATTGTGAAGTCTGTTTAAACTTTTAGTGATATGAAAAACAAAAGCATTCAGGGGCCAAATGCTATTCACCAGCAAAATATCTTGGCTAAGGTACAAGCGACCTACAAACCTAATTTTAAGAAAATATCTTTATCCATTGCTGAGATTTTAGCCAAAATGTAGTTTGATGTATGGCAGATGGTATGCGGGTGCATTTGATCAAATCATACCCAAAAGTTAACCACTTCTGCCTATTCACATAATTGTTGTTTCATCACGGTTTGGTGAAAATTCTTCCACAACCTTTAGAAATATTTTGGGAACACACACACACACACACACACACTTGATATACTTCCAAAAGAAGTATATCAAGTGGTCAGAACCCTGAGGAGTTTGCTGCATTGGCAGACGACAGGCACTGTGTCGGGTAAACAGACGAGCCCTGAGTTCATTCCAATACTGACGGAACGGAGATGCTAAACTGTAAGTAGAAAGTATATTTCTATAAGATGGCGTACTCAAGAAGTGCAACTAGGTAAGAGGAAGGGAAACAGTAAAAAACAAAATGATGACTACACAGACCTGGTGGAACTGGTTACATTTAATAAATTAGCAGAGAAAATGAACAGATTGGGTGATACTTTCACACTGGAATTGGATGAAATAAGGAAGGAACTGTACCAACAAAAGGAAAAAAATGAGGAACTAGTAAAGGAATTCAGCAGAAGAGATGCACCAATAGGTTAGCTACAAGCTGAGGTAGACATTCCGAGGAAGAAAATGAACAATATAGGAAATACAGTAATCACCCATGAAAGAGTTTTGAAGGAGGACAGAGATGATAAAGACTTAATTAGAGAAGTAGGTGATCTGATAGGGCAAGGTAGAGACATTGATGAGAAGATAACTTGGGTAAATGAGATGATGAGAAACTACACAAAGGAAGCACAAAATACATGGGCAGAAGTAGCCAAAACACGTCAAGATCTAAAAAAACAAGGCTGAAGCAAAAGACATAACAAAAAAGGTGAAAGACATCATAAGGAAAAACCCAAGGCTGAGAAAGGAAATAGCTGGGATTAACAGATCTATAGTCATCACCGGTAAAGGTGAAAAAGAAATATGGAACAAAATCACCTGAGATAACAAAGAGATGGTAAATATAATGAACATATTGAAAGTGGTATCATATGTAATCTGTGAGAAAGATGTAGAGGAATTTAAGAGATTAGGGAAATATGAGAGAAACAGGTCAAGACCCCTGAAAGTAACACTGTAGAAGAGGTATCAAAAATGCTAACAAACTTAACAAATCAGAGGAGTACAAAGATGTGTGGATAAAAAGGTATCTAACTCAAGAGGAATGGGGATTACTAAAGGAAAAGAGGGAAGAAGATCAGATGAAGAGAGAAGTTTTTTTTTTTTTTTAAATAAAGAAATAGGATTGCAAGTATAAAAAGGCACATACACAGCAGGGCTTAAAAAAGAGGAAGATAGTAGACTAAACCAATGTCAGATAAATGAACAAAATGGCTAACTTAATGTACTCAAGAAGCCTCAGACCAGGACTGACCAAAAGGTGATGTCTAAGGACCGAACAAAGGACATGGTACGGATCACGAAATGGAATGTAAGGGTTGCAAATGATGAGAGAGAGAGAGAGAGAGAGAGAGAGAGAGAGAGAGAGAGACTGACTGTCCAGGTGCTTGAGGGTGCGAAAGTAGATGTATGTGGATTAACTGAAACTAAATGGAGCGGTGTGGGTGTGAAGGAATGGGAGTATGGATGGGGTATATGTACGAGAGTATTTAAGGATGAGAGGGCAAAAGAAGGAGTATGTGTTATTGTGAGTAACAGATGGAAGGAGAATAAAAGAGATTATGTATCAGTTGGTGCAAGGATTGTGTGGGTAAGATTGAAAGTTGGACTACAAATGTGGGTGATTGTGTGCGTGTATGTGCCAACGCAAAATTGTATGAGTACAAGTAAAGTGAGAGAAGAGTTCTGGACAAATATGGAAGCATACATGGAAAAGTGTGAAAGGCAAAGTTTGAAAGGAATAAGAGAGTGTTTTTGACTGGAGATATGAATGGGAAAGTAGGGAATGTAAAGATGGATCGGATAGTTGGTGAGTGGGGTGTGCCTGCAGAGATGGATGAGAATGGCAGTGCTTCAGTGGACATTTGTGCCAGACAGCGGTTAGCGAATTCCCTCTTCAGGCACAAAATGATCCATAGGTATATGTGGCGAGTGATGAGAAGGGTGGGAGGTGCACTGAATGTAGGCAATGATTGATTATGTATGTGTGGATGATAGGATGAGAAGGTGTGTAACGGATGCAAGAGCATTTAGAGGTTGGTGGAGTTTCTGACCACCACTTGGTGGTGGTGAGAATCAAGGTCCAAAAGAAATGGAGAAATAGAAGAAGGAAAATACACGAGGAAGTAGTGCATACATGGAGGGTGGAAAGGTTACAAGAGTATGGAAAAAAAGCATAATATAAGAGAGAAGTGGAGGAATGATTGGGTAATTATGGATTGGAGCAGATGGGGGATGTGGAAGGTGTGTGAAAGATATTCACAGAAATTTGTGCAGCATGTGTGGTAGTGTGTGGGGTGAAGACAAGACAAAATGAGGTGCAGGGAACAGCATGGTAGAATGAGGATGTGAGACACGCTGTGGCACAAGAGAAAGCATATAGTGAGTGGATGAGAAACAGGGGCGTGGAAGATGTTGAGAGGCGGAAGAGAGAGTTATATGTGGAGAGGAAGATTGAGGTGAAAGATTAGTAAGAGAAAGTATGAAAAGAGTGGATGAGGAATTTGCAAGGAATTTGAGTATAAAGTGGAGGGGATGTTAGAATATGTTTTGGAAAGATGTAAAGAGAATTCGACAGGGTGTCAAAGAAAATAGTCGGGGAGTGAAAAATAAAAGTGGTAGATTACTTATGGAGCAGGGAGAAAAAGTGAGCAGATGGAGAGAACTCTTTAAGTAATTTTTGGACATAGAGAACGAAAGTAATGCGAGAATAAGTGGCTGGTGAATGGCTGCCAGATGGAGGGATGTGAGAAGAGAGGAAGAAATCAGTAGGTTGGAAGTTGTGGAAGCAATGAAGAATGTCAAAATGGGGGAAAGCCCCAGGAATTGATGAAGTGTGTGGTGAAATGCTGAAGCATGGGGGAGAGATAGTAGCAGAATGGATGTGGAAGATGTGCATATTGGCCTGGGAGGATTGGAAGTTGTGGAAGCAATGAAGAAAGTGAAAATGAGGAAAGCCCCAGGAATTGATGGAGTGTGTGGTGAATTGCTGAAGCATGGGGGAGAGATAGTAGTAGAATGGATGTGGAAGATGTGCAGATTGGCCTGGGAGGAAGGTAGGGTCCAGGAGGTTTGGAAGTAAAGTATAGTTATTCCCCTGTTCAAAGGAAAAAGGGAAAAAGAAGTGTGTGGTAATCATAGCGGCATTTGTCTTATTAGTGTAATAGGAAAAGTATATGGTAGGAAACTTCTTGACAGAGTTAGGGAAACAATAGAGGAATTAGTTGGAGAAGAACAGGGAGGCTTTAGGAAGGGAAGAGGTTATGTAGATTAGATATTCATTCTTAGATCTTTAGTGGAAACGTTTCTAGAGAAGGGAAAGAAGTTGTATGCAGTCTACATGGATTTGGAGAAAGCACATGACACGGCGGATAGACAAGGATTGTGGAAAGTATTAAGAATAGATGGTGTAAATGGGAAGTTGCTGAATGCCGTGAAATGTTTTTGTGAGGGCGCTAAGGCTGTAGTGCGTGTGGATAGTGAACTGAGTGAATTCTTTTATTTGAAGTTTGGATTGAAACAGGGTTGTGTCATGTCTCCGTTATTGTTCAGTCTGTACATGGATGGGGTTATAAAGGAGATACAAGGTAGGGCAGTGGATGTTGAAGCGACCCTAATGAGAGAGGGCAGTGTTTGGAAACTCCCTATATTGCTGTTTGCAGATGATACTGTGTTGTTAAGTGAAGACGAAGGGGAGCTGCAAGGTTTGGTGGAAGAGTTTGGGAGAGTAAGATACAGAATATAAAGGTGAATGTTGGGAAGTGTAATGTTATGGTCTTCGAGAGAAGAGAAGTCAGTGAATGTACAGTGAGGTTGGATGAGGAAGCTTTGGAAAATGTGAGTGCATTTAAGTGCTTGGGTAGTGTGATCTCTAAGGATAGAAGTTTAGAGGGTGAAGTGCTTGAAAAGGTACAACAAGGAAGAAAGGTTCCTGTTTCCTTGAAAGCAGTGATAAGAAACAGAGAAGTGAGCATGGAAGTGAAAAAGTTACTACATGACAGTATCGTGATATCAACTCTAACGAATGGAAGTGAAGCTTGGACCTTGTTGGAGGGAAAGAAGTCAAGATTGAGAACAGTGGAAATGAGTTTTTTGAGAGGAGCCTGTGGAGTCACATATAGAGACAGACTGACGAATGAGGAAGTGAAGAGGCATTGTGGTGTTGATATGGATGTGATAGGAAGAGTTACGAGAAACAGACTGAGGTGGTTTGGTCATGTAGAGAGGATGGAGAGTGAGAGACTGACGAGGAGGGTGCATGTGAGTGAGGTGGAGGGAGGGAGCGCGCGGGCGGGGCACGCCAAGTATGATATGGAGGGATGGAGTGGAATGGTATATGAGAGAGGGTGGGTGTGAGCTCGGAGCAGGGTAGTGAAATAGCGTTGGACTGAGCGACATGGAGGCGATTTGTTTATGGCCACCCCTTGCGGGATTAAGGCGTCTAGCAGTAGACAGACAGAACATACTCAAATATAGAAGGAATAGCATCCAAATTTTTAGAGATAAAAGACTATATCATTGAAAATGAGCCTCATATTATTTATCTAACATAAATAAAATTAAACTGAAGGATATCAAACAACTCTAAATTCGGATGAGTACATGACTTGACGACGAGACAGAAAAAAAAAAGAAAGAGGAGTTATGATAATAACAAAGAAAATACTCCAAGTAGGAGTAGTCTGTAGTTAGGAGTAGACTGTAGCACCAGTTGATTAGAACAGTACTCCCAAGGTGGATGGAAAGCTGAAGACAGGGAGAAGTGGAGCTCCCCTTTCATCAGCCCCTGGGACTAGTTCCTGACCATCTCCCTTTGCTGAACTTCTTCAGTGTTTCAGTAACACGGAGAGTAGGCCAGAATGCTCTCCAGTACAAGTTTCTTTAACTGTCAACACTAATCTACATGCTCAGTACACTACACCTGCTTTTCAAAAAAAAAAAAAAAAAAAAAAAGGAGGGGGGGGGACAATAACCAGGCCTCAGAGTCCCGGGGGGAGGGGGAACCATATAATATGTCCCCATCAGTCCCTCTCCCGGTGACGACTCAGCGAGATGCTTGGAACCACCGTCTGACTCACTTCTTCATTTCTGCAAGATTCGTGGCCTTTCCTCTAACTTTCTCTCTGTCCAACACCACCTCCCCTCTAAACCTCACCTTCTCCTGACAGAGACTCAGCTGTCTGGGGCAACTGACAGCAAACCCTTTTCTGTTTCCTTGTACATTCTCTATGCTTATTTCAAAGCCAAAGGTGGCTGTTGTGTATATGTACGCAACGACTTATCTTGCTCTCGTGTTCCTGAACTTGATTCTTCTGAATTCTCTACTCTCTGGCTTCGGCTTCCATGTCATTCTCTGACTAAATATATTTGTGCTGTTTACTTATCTCCTAATTCTACTGAATATTAAAAATTCTTCAACTATCTTATATCTATGATGAAACGCGTTCTATCCATATCTCCTTTCTCTGAAAACTCCATTCTAGGAAATTTCAGTTTTCACCACCACCTTTGGCTCTCCTATCCTTTCACAGATCAACCTGGTGAACAAGCCTACATCTTTCTATCCTAATGACCTAGAGCAGCTTGTACGGCACCCTACCCGTATCCCTGACAACATTGGAGAGAGCTCCAACATACTTGACCTCTTCCTTACAACTAATCTTTCTGCTTATGTTGTTAATCTTTCCTCTCCATTGGGATCCTCCAATCAAAACCTTATTACCTAAACCTGTCCTATTGCTCTGGTACAGCCTGTGGCCCCTCCAAAGAAACGTCGACTGTGGCACTTTGGAGCTGCAGATTGGCAGGCCCTTAGGCAATACTTCTTTGATTTTCCCTGGAATGATTATTGCTTCCATGGCTGGGAGCCATTTGAGTGTGCCTTGCACATTGCGGAGGTTATTCTCTCTGATGGCTCTGTAGCTATTTCTTCTACTGATAAACCAGATCTCTTTGATCAGACTTTCTCCTCAAAGTCCACCTTAGACGATTCCGGCGCTGTTCTTTCATCACTTCCCCCCTCTGACTTCCTCATAGCTGACATTAAAATTTCTTCAGCTGATGTATTTTCTCCCATCAGTGGCCTCAATACTAACAAGGCATATGGGCCTGATGGAGTCCCTTCTGTTGTCCTCATGAACTTTGCTTCTTTGCTTACATCCTGCCTAGGTAAACTCCTCATTTGTGTATAAACTTGTACATTTCCTTCTTGCTGGAAGTTTGCTCTTATTTAGCCAGTCTCAAAGAAGGGTGACCATTCCCAACCCTCTAACTATCGTCCAATTGCTTTAACATCCTGTGTCTCCAAAGTTTTCGAGTCAGTTCTCAAGAGAAAAATTTTAAAGCATCTTTCTTATCACAACCTTCTTACTAGTCTTCAGTATGGGTTCCGTCAGGGATGCTCCACTGGCGATCTTCTCACCTACCTTTCAGACTCGTGGTCATCTTCCTTTCTGGCCTTTGGCGAAAGCTATGCCATTGCACCTGACATCTCAAAGGCTTTCGATCGAGTCTGGCATATATCTTTAGTTTCCAAACTGCCCTCTTACGGTTTCTTTCTCTCTATCTGTGCCTGCATCTATAGCTTCCTTTGTGGTCGTTCTATAGCTGCTGTTGTAGACAGCCATCATTTTTCTCCTAGATAAACCAACAGTGGTGTTCCTCAGGGCTCTGTCCTATCACCAACTCTCTTCCTTTCATTCATCAATGATCTTCTAAACTGTACATCTAACCCTATGCACTCGTATCCTGATGATTCCACCCTTCACCTTTCCATTAGGTTCCCGCAACATCCATCTCAGCAGTTACTTCATCAAACAAGACATGAGGCTATGGCGCACGTAATGTCTGTCTTGGCTTGTAACTCTGACTTGGGTAAAAATAATCTTGTTGTTTTTAATGCATCAGAGAGTCAGTTTTTACACCTATCAACCTGACAGAATCCTCCACAGAAGTACCCACTAATGTTTAATAATATCCAGCTCAATCCTACATCATCCTTGAGCATTCCCCGGGTTTCATTCACTTGAGACTTATCTTGGGAAGATCATAGTATATCTTTTGCATAATCTGCTACGAAGTGATTAGGTGTGGTAAGCCGACTCCGTACCTTCATTACCCCTGCAAGTTGTTGACCTTATACACGGGTTTTATTCACCCCTGTGTCGAATACAACTCTTATGTGTGGCGTGGCTTCCCACATACGGCTGTTCTCAATAGGATGGAGTCAAAGGCTTCTCGTCTTCCTCTTTCCGACTTCCTTCAACCTCTGTCTTTTCGGTGCACTGCTGCATCTTTATCTCTTTTCTATCGCTACTTCAATGGTCACTGCTCCTCTGAACTATCTGCTTGTATCCCTCCACCTCTACGACTGGTGCGTAGCACTTGTCTAACAACAAACTCTCATCCCTTTTCTGCCCAACTCTTTAATGCAAGAGTTAACCGTTACTCCGAGTCCTTCATTTATGCAACAGATCAACTCTGAAACTGTCTCCCTGTGTCTGTATTTCCTACTTCCAGTGACCTCCAGTCTTTCGAACGCAGTTTGTCCAGGCATGTCGAAATGAACGGATCTTGAATTTGGCTCTCTTTTTTTTTTTTTTTTTTCTTTTTTTTTTTTTTTTGGAAGGAACGGTTTGTGTGCTCCTGGCCTTTGATTCCTTCTTCCTTGCAAAAAAAAAATATATATATGTCCCACTGCACAAAGACATGGAAATAAGGATAAAAAGCTGGTTCAATACTAACTGTAAAAATGCAAAAGAGAAAAGAGATTTGCTGTGGATCAGATACACTCGACATAAAAGTGAAAGAGCATATAACCACCACAATATATCTATCTATGTATTGCCAGAAGCCTTAATCCCGTTAGGGGTGGCCAAAACCAAATCGCCTCCATAATGCCCTGTCCAACGCCATTTCACTGCCCTGCTTCCAGCTCAAACCCCCCTCTCTCATATACCTCTCCACTCCATCCCTCCATCTCAATCTTGGCCTCCCCCTCCCTCTACCTCCCTCCAACTCACTCACATACACTCTCCTCGTCAGTTTCTCACTCTCCATCCTCTCCACATGGCCAAACCATCTCAATGTGTTTCTCCCAACGCTTCATATCACATCTACATCCACACCACAATGCTCCTTCACTTCCTCATCCATCAGTCTGTCTCTCCATGTGAGTCCACATGCTCCACTCAAATAACTCATTTCCACTGCTCTCACTCTTGATTCTGTCCCTCCAACAGGGTCCAAGCTTCACTTTTATACATTAGAGCTGCTATTGCAATACTGTCATGTAGCTTTTTCACTTCCATGCTTACTTCCATGTTTCTTATCACTGTTTTCAAGGAACCAACAACCTTTCTTCCTTGTTGTACCTTTTCAAGCACTTCACCCTCTAAACTTCCATCCTTATCACACTACCCAAGTACTTAAACGCACTCACATTATCCATTTCCTCCTCATCCAACATCACTGTACATTCACTAACTTCACTTCTCTCGAAGACCATAACTTTACTCGTCCCTACATTCACCTTTAGATTCCGTTTCTTACATACTCTCCCTAACTCATCCACCAAACCTTGCAGCTCCCCTTCGTCTTCATTTAACAACATAGTATCATCTGCAAACAACAGCACAGGGAGTTTCCAAACACTGCCCTTTCTCACTAGGGCCGTTCCAACATCCACTGTCCTATCTTGTGTCTCTTTTATAACCCCATCCATATACAGATTGAACAACCATGGATACATGACACATCCTTGTTTCAATCCAATCTTCAAATAGAAGAATTCACTTAGTTCACTATCCACACACACTGCAGCCTTAGCACCCTCATACATATTCTTCATGGCATTCAACAACTTCCTATCTACTGCATATATTCTTAATACTTTCACATAGAAATTCTTACCCAACTCGAGAAACTTTTCCACTAAAAATCTAAGAATGAATATCTATTATACCCAACTTTTTCCCTTCCTAAAGTCTCCCTGTTCCTCTCCAACTAATTCCTGTTAGTTCCCTGACTCTGTCAATAAGTATCCTACCATATACTATTCGTATTACACTAAGAAGACAAATGCCTCTGTGATTACCACATACTTCTTTTTCCCCTTTTCCTTTGCGCAGGGGAATAATTATACCTGACTTCCAATCCTCCGGAAATCTACCTTCCTCCCAGGCCGCACATCTTCTACATCCATTCTACTACTATCTCTCCTCCATAATTCAGCATTTCACCACACACTTCATCAATTCCTGGGGCTTTCCCCATTTTAACTTTCTTCATTTCTTCCACAACTTGCATCCTACTGATGAAACTACAAGCAGGCAAGAAATGATTATGCAAGGATAA
Organism: Coenobita brevimanus; assembly: GCF_032717465.1. Lineage (NCBI taxonomy): Eukaryota > Metazoa > Arthropoda > Malacostraca > Decapoda > Coenobitidae > Coenobita > Coenobita brevimanus. The sequence continues at coordinate 16,241,833 of NC_136986.1, forward strand.
GGAGAGAAGCTCAGAGGCAGTTTGCGGAAGACATTGTTAACCCTTAAACCGCGGGGTTGTTTTGGCTCGACTTGCGTGTCCCGGTAGGATATTCGTGCTCCGACTGACTTTCTAAAAATATTTGCCAAAAATCAGTTATTAGTCTTTGAATATTATATTTAAATAGGCATATGGCAAATACCTTCAGCTTTCTCCTGGGCTGTTTGTTGAGCCTTCCTCGAGTACCATATGACTTGTGGAGACTTCTGAAGTTGGGTACCGAAGTCTCCACTTTACACTTCCCGATACCCCGTAATATGGTTACCACTGCCTGGTAATATAACTACAAACACTATTCTATGAATTTCAAATAGTTTGGAATCCATATTCCAAAAAAAAAACACTGTGAAAGCAATGTATATATTACGAGTGCCTACGAGCTTTCCTCCCATGCTGGTTCCCAGATGGTATTCTGTGGCGGAGCTGTCATTTATTATTTACAAGGACACTCACACTTTATATTCCTAGTACTTTATTACACTTATTTATATATACAATATTTATCTATAAGTTTCGTTCAGTATTAGTAGTTTATTTTCACTCCAGGCATTCACTTTCTCGTCCTGTATACTAGTGTTGAGAGCGAATCTGTCACTTTCACTTTCACAACTCATAGTATTCATACATGCTAGAGTGAAACTTTCACTTTCATTACTCGTAGTTTATATACTAGTATTCTTATATTACTACTCATTTACGTTTCTATTTACATTCTCTATTTTATTTACATTATTTTCATTTCTATTTTATTTACACTATGTTATGCACTGTCACTTGCAGTAACTTATAAAACTGTTCACTTATATTTACATTCATGGCTTTCACTTGCTGTTTACACATTATTTACATTTCCACTTGCACTGTTTTAGAGTCACCAGAAAGATCATAGTCACTGTCCATCATTTTCATTGATAAGTTAGTCAGTTCACGTTCCACGGCAGTCACTTAGCCCTTTACCCCTTTCCACACGAGGTTTAGTAGGGGTAGAGGTCACAGGGCCCTTTTGCATTGAGCTAAAAAGCGGTGGAATTGGACAAGCGTGAATCCTATGTGGTTTCACCTTGAAAGACGACAGTAAACTGAATGTTGTTGCCTTGGGGCAGTGAAGGGCTGCCAGTGTCAGCGTGGTGACAGCTGCTAATATATACGCTATGAAATAATTGGCAGGAAATCTAGACAATACATAATAAATTAGGTAGTTCCAGGTGAATGTAAATATCACTTAGGCTTCTCCCTTCCTTTCTTATATGTATTTTTATTATGAGAACAGGTAATATGACATATTTCAAGGGGAAATAAACAGGGGAAATTAGCAAACGAGTGTAAGTGAGGTGTTGCCAGGTGATAATTAGCCCATTCCAGATGTATGGCAGTATCATTTACCTTTTCTCTTTCTTTTATGTATTATTTTGTATAAGAATAGGGCAAAGGGCACATTTCAATGGATAAAATGTGTGGAAAAATCCATCCAGCATTTGTGTAGTGCGGTTCAGCTGGTCAGGTGGGAGGGGAGGGAAGGAGGGGGGGAGTCAAGGACAGGAGAAAAATTGCTAAATTTTCAACAGTGGATGGGAATACAGGTGACATTAGCAGAACTGAGTATAGCTGAATACTGATAGTACTGATAGATGATACAAGCCACCACTTGAAAGCCCGGGCAAATTCAAAATAACCCAGAATCACAAAAGTGATGCCCTGCGATATAATCCCTTTCTCCCGAGCATCATGAAAGTGACGCCCCGTGGTTAAGGGGTTAATAAAAGTACTGATCAGCTGAAGTTGTTTTACAACTACATACAGAATTATCTTGGGTCAGGGGTTACCAAGTTACGCTAAAAGCCAATGGGGTCCTGGCAGACCCTAAAACTTAATGGTGGATTTCTGCCACAGGCAAGAAGCTATATCTACAAAAATTTATACATATATTGCCCAGGACATGGCATGTGAAGCCAACCCACCAAGTGTCCCTTTTTTTTATTATTATTGTTATTTTAACAAAAGTATTTCATTATATTAGAATTTTTTTTAATTTTCATTATGGAAGTACTGCTCCAACACTTATTTGAATGTCTGATTATCAGTGTCCTTCGAACAGGTTCTCAGCCTGATAACAAGTTCATGTATAAAGTGAATTAGCATGATCATAAAATAAATATTACACAAATATAAAGAAAAATTAATTTTATTATGAGAAAACAACTAAAATGATCAGTATGTATCTTATAAATACAAAGAAAAGTGACTTCGGCAAAGAGAAAACAACAGAAAATCTATCCTTATAATGTTTATCATCAGCGTCGGATACAGATAAATCACTGTCTGAATCATTTTCATCTTGGTCACCTTCTGCCACCGCCATTGAGGAGTAAAACTTTGATACTGGTATTGACATTGTCCTTAATATTTATAATCTGAAATATCTGTAAAAAATATACATAGTATATAAAAAATTCGCCACACAAAATCCCAGGTGGGGTCCTGGCAGACCCCAATAACATTTACTGCAATGTCATTCCCAAATGGTGCGAGATTTTTTGCTCAAATTTTATGTGCATGTATAAAAAAAAAAAAAAAATCTACAGTATAGGTCATGGGGGGCCACGTTGTGAAAATAAGAAATGGTTTAATGCCAACATTTTAAAAACATGCTAGGATCCTCAGAGACCCCATCAGCTCACGAAGGGATGATAATATACAATCCATCATGGATGAGAGGAAAATCTGTATCAATGAAGAAGATATTTGTGAAGTACTAAACACAAATTTCCAGTCAGTTTTTACTCATGAAAAAAGATTTGCGAGAGATGAAGATGAACAAGCATGCCCACACATGTTAACAAAAATACGTATAACAAAACAATAGGTCCAGGAAGAGATGAGGAAATTAGACAGGGGAAAAGCCAATTGCCCTGTCAAGATTTCGTGTTGGGTATTAGAGGAACATGCAAAAGAGCTAAGCAGTCCATTGCAATTAATATTCAGAGAATCCTTAAGACAAGGAAAACTACATGATATATTTGAAAGAAAGCATTGTCCCCCTTTTCAAGAAAGTAAATATACTGTACAAAATCCACTGAACTACCAACCAGTATCACTGACCAGTGTCGTAAGCAAGACGTTAGAGAAACTGATATGAAGAATTTGGGTAAATCACCTGGAAAAACACAATATGATAACAGAAAGACTGTTTGGTTTTAGAAAGGGAAAATCACGTGTCACTAACCGATTAAGTAACTATGACAGACTTGCAGAATTGATACAAAAAATAGATGGCTGGGTAGAGAGCATAAATTTGGATTTCAAGAATGCGTTTGACAGAGTACAACACAAAAGACTTTTATGGAAACTGTACAGTCAAGGAGGAATCCAAGGTAAACTGTACGATTGGTTGCATGATTTTCTCAGTAAAAGAGAAATGACAGCAGTGCTAAGGGGAAATTACTCATCAATGAGAGAAGTGACAAGTGGAGTTCCACAGGGCACGGTGCTGGCACCAATTATGTTTTTAATATATAAAAATGACATAGATGGCAACATCCAGTTGTTATAAATATTTTATGAATGCAGGATGCCTTTAGGCACATGGACTTTTTTTTATTTTCCCTTTGTTTTTCCTTCCTCCACTCATTATCTATTTTTTAAAAAATGGAAATGGAAGCTACTTAAATATGTTTGCTGATGATGCAAAAATTCAAAGGGAAATTAGAAACACAGACTCTTGCATAGAGCTACAAGAGGAATTAAATAAGCTTCATGAATGGAGCAATAGATGGCAAATGGAATTCAGTGTGGACAGATGTCATGTAAAAAAGTTTTATAAAAGAAAAAAAAAAAGACGAGACTGCGACTATAAGTTAGGAAACTTAACCCTACACACATCAGAAAGGGAAAAGGATTTAGGAGTGATTATCAATAACAGACTATCACCGGCTGACCACATACTTTAACCCGCAGCGTCCCATCAACGTTCTTTAACCCCTTAACTGCGGTGTGTCACTTTCGTGATGCTTGGGAGCAAGGGATCATACCGCGGGGCGTCGCTTTTGTGATTCTGTGTTATTTTGAATTCACCCGGGCTTCCACGTGGGGGCTTCTATCATCTATCAGTACTGCCAATGTCCAACACTAGTCAGCACTCCTAATCTCATCTGTACTCCCATCCATTGTTGACAATTTAGCCATTTCTCCCCGTTCTTGACTCCCCACCCAACCCCCCCACCATTACCCTATCCTCTCGCCTGCCTGGCCATGCTACGCTAAGTAAATCTTCCCTGGAATTTTTCACTGATTTCATCCATTGAAATAAGCTCTATGCCCTATTCTTATACCAAATAATATATACAAGAAAGAAATAAGGTAAGTGAGAGTGCCATACACCTGGAATTGGCTAATTATCACCCGACAACATTTCACGTGCACTCGTTTGCTAATTTTCGCAGTTTATTTCCCCTTGAAATATGCCATATAATTTATTTTCATAATAAATATACATATAAGGAGGGAAGAGAGAAGCCTAAGTGATATTTACATTCACCTGGAACTACCTAATTTATAATGTATTGTCTAGATTTCCTGCCAATCATTTCACTGCTATAAATAGCTGTGTCAAGATGCTAAATGTTGGCAGTGCTGATTTCCCTAGGTAGGCCTCCACCCCGGCCCACCCTTATCAGTTCACCCTCATCTTCCAGTGTGGGGGTACGTCTGTTCGCTCTTGCTAGCTTCAGGGCCTTTTCACCCCCATCCAAAGGGCCCTGTGACCTTTACCCCCTACTAAACCTCGTGTAGAAAGAGGTAAAGAGCTGACAATTGATAAAAGAGTAACTACGATCTTTCTGTTGAGTAAAACAGAGCAAGTGGAATGGTAAATAATATGTAAATAATGTGTAAACAGCAAGTGAAAGTAATGAATGTAAATATACGTGAACAGTGGAAAATAGTTTTATAAGTTACTTCAAGTGACAGTGCATAACACAGTGTAAATAAAATAGAAATGTAAATAATGTAAATAAAATAGAGAACGTAAATAGAAATGTGAATGAGTAGTATTATAAGAATACGAGTATATACCCTAGGAGTAATGAAAGTGAGGGTTTCACTCTAGCATGTCTGAATACTATGAGTTATTGGGGGAAATTGAAAGTGTCATTCACTCTCAATGCTAGTATACAGGACGAGAAAGTGAATGCTACGTATTTTACTGATAGATTTTGAATCCCTGCAGTGACAATAAACTAATACTACTGAAGGAAACTTATGGATAAAGACTGTAGATATATATAAGTGTTATATAGTAATAGAAATATAAAGTGTGAGGGGTTTTATGAATAATAAATGACAGAGTACCAAAAGCAAACTAGCGCAAGTGCGACGGTCAGACGCGCTCGTAATTTTCATTGCTTTCACAGTTGTTGTTTTTTTGGAGTATGGATCCCAAACTACTTGAAAATCATAGAGTAGTGTTTATAGTATTAATATCTGGCTATGGTAATCATATTACGGGTTGTCGGGAAGTGTAAAGTGGAGACTTAGTTACTCAACTTCAGAGGTCTCCACAAGTTCTATGGTAACCAACGAAAGCTCAACAAACATTCCAGGAGAAAGCTGAAGGTATGTGCCATAAGCATATGTAATTTTAATATTCTAGGAATAATAACTGATTTTTGGCAAATATTTTTTTAGAGTGTGTCGGAGCCCGAATAACCCCGCTGCACACGCAAAACATTAGTAAACATGCCCGCGGTGTAGGGGTTAATGTCCACACGTTTTGTCACTACCAATCCCGTTGACGTACATAAACGCGAATCAATTGCAAGGTCCCTAATTTGTACAATTTTCAATTTTCGCAAGTGATTTTTGGTACGTATACACGTGACACCTTCCTCTACAAGATGCCAGGCAGGGACAATGCTTTACCCAGCATGACCTCCTCCTTCCCCCTGCACGTCATTGTCTCAGCAATTCACTTGTTATCAGTGACCTGGCCAGTAAAGCCATGTCATGCCACGGTACGAAATTCAGGGCCAGAGTGATTCCCCAATCGATGACAATGTGGAGGACAAACTTTACATGGCATTAGAGAAAGAAATAGTCAGAAATGATGATCAGGTAATGTGGCAAAAAAAGGTCAGGTATGGTGATGAGTTAGTGAGTGAAACAATGCTTATAATGCCTATATTACTGCTTGAAAACCAATATACTCTCGTACTACATATAAATTCGTACCAAGTAAATAAATACCGTTTATGAGTGATGTGAAATAGTTATCCTTCCATAGAACTCGTTTTCTTTGGTGTCAGCCTGTTAGAAAACCCAATAAGGTAAGGAGGTACTCCTACCTGTATCGAGTATTTTAAACCTCAGGTGAGCGATTTCTCTATGAATTTTCAATGTTTCTCACCAAAAGCGGAGGTTTGAGCCAAAAAAACATTTTTCCAAAAATGGTCAGGATTGGGGGGAGTCAGTGGTGGAAAAGTGGTCGGGATGTGGCAGGTTAAACGAAAAAGTAAAGAACATGTACAAACTGCTTGCTAATATAAGGGTAGCATTCACATATATAAATGAAGACATGCTGAGAAAGATAATAACATCATTCATCAGACCAACTTTGGAGTATGCATCAGTAGTCTGGAATCCACATCTCAAAAAAACGTATAAGACCGAAAACGAACGAAGTCTACAATATGGGCATCAAGTTTAAGGGACCTAAGCTGTGAAGAAAGACTCGAAAAGTTAAACCTACCAATATTACATGAGGGAATGAAAAGGGGAGACATGATTATTTTATGCATCACAGGAAAAGAGACAACAGATGTAAATGAGTGTATAACCTATGGGTAAGCAACATTAAGTGGACATTGCAGAAAACTTTACAGAGAGGTGATAAGAACAGAAGGAAATTCAGTTTCTCAAGTAGAGCAGTTGATCAGTGGAATGCACTATCCAATAAAATAGTGTGTGCCCAAATAATTAATAAATTTAAAGATATGTATAGGTTCAGAACACGGGACGGTACGAGCTGGACTCATTCCTGTAAAGATACACACACACACACACACACACACACACACACCTCCTTGTTAAAACCGGACAATAAAAATCAATACCTGTCTATGGCATCCCAGTTCTGTTTATGAGTCTGGTAACAGTGTGTGTTATAAAGAAGTATATCAACCTCTAATACCTTAATTATGTTAAATAACTAGCATGTAAAGAGAGAACCTTATTGTCTATCTATCTATCTATTGCCAGACGCCTCAAACCCGTTCGGGGTGGCCACAAACAAATCGCCTCCACGTCGCCCTGTCCCCCCGCCATTTCACTGCCCTGCTCCTAACTCACACCCCCCTCTCTCATATACCTCTCCACTCCATCTCTTCATCTCATCCTCGGCCTCCCCCTCCCTCTCCCCCCCCCACCTCACTCACATACACTCTCTTCGTCAGTCTTTCACCCTCCATCCTTCTCCACATAGCCAAACCACCTCAGTGTATTCCTCCTAATGCTTCCTATCACATCCACATCCACACCATAATGCTTCTTTATATCCTCATTTGTCAGCCTGTCCCTCCATGTGACTCCACAGGCTCCTCTTAAATAACTCATTTCCACTGCTCTCACTCTTGACTTGTGCCCTTCCAACAACGTCCAAGCTTCACTTCCATACGTTAGAGTTGGTAACTTTTTCACTTCCATGCTCACTTCCCTATTTCTTATCACTGTTATCAAGGAATCAGCAACCTTTATCCCTACTGTACCCTTTCAAGCACTTCACCCTCCAAACCTCCAACCTTACTCATCACACTACCCAAGTACTTAAACGTATTCACATTTTCCAATTCCTCACCATCCAACCTCGCTGTACATTCACTGACTTCACCTTTCTCAAAGACCATCACTTTACTCTTCCCTACATTCACCTTTAGATTCCGTTTCTTACACACTCTCCGAAACTCATCCAACATGCCTTGCAGCTCCCCTTCGTCTTCACTCAACAACACAATATCATCTGCAAACAACAGTACATGGAGTTTCCAAAAACTATCGTCTCTCACCATGGCCACTCCAACATCCACTACCCTGCCTTGTACCTCTTCTATTACCCCATCCATGAACAGATTGAACAACCATGGAGACATGACACATCCCTGTTTCAACCCAACCTTCAAAGAGAAAAATTCACTCAGGTCACCATCCACACGCACTGAAGCCTTAGCACCATCATACGTACTCTTCACAGCATTCAACAACTTCCCATCTACTTCATATATTCTTAATACTTTCCACAATCCTTGTCTATCCACCCTGTCATATGCTTTCTCCAAATCCATGGAAGCCGCATACAACTTGTTTCCCTTCCTAGAAACTTTTCCACTACAGATCTAAGAATGAATATCTGATCTACACAACCTCTTCCCTTCCTAAAGCCTCCCTGTTCTTCTCCAACTAATTCCTCTGTTATTTCCCTAACTCTGTCAATAAGTATCCTGCCATAGACTTGTTCTATTATACTAAGAAGACAAATGCCCGTATGATTACCACACACTTCTTTTTCCCCTTTTCCTTTGTACAAGGGAATAATAATACCTGACTTCCAATCTTCCGGAACTCTACTTTCCTCCCAGGCCAATCTGCACATCTTCCACATCCATTCTACTACTATCTCTCCCCCATGCTTCAACATTTCACCACACACTTCATCAATTCCTGGGGCTTTCCCCAATTTAACTTTCATCATTGCTTCCACAACTTCTATCCTACTGACTTCGTCCTGTCTTCTCACCTCCCTCCTTCTCCCAGCCATTCCCCAGCCAATTATACTCACATCACTTCCATCCTCTATGTTGAACAATTCCTTAAAGTGTTCTCTCCATCTGCTCACTTCTTCTCCCTTTTCCACTAGTAATCTACCATTTTGAACTTTCACTCCTCTGCTAACTTCACTTCCACCCTGTCTTACTCTCTTCACCTCATTCCAGAACATTCTCTTACATTTCCTCCATTTAACACTCAATTTCCTTCCAAATTCCTCATCCAATCTCTTCTTACTATCTCTTACTAATCTTTTTACCTCTCTCTTTCTTTCTACATGTAACTCTCTCTTCTGCCTCTCAACTTCTTCCACGCCCCTATTTCTCATCCATTCATTGTATGCTTTCTTCTTTTGTGCCAAAGCCTGTCTCACCTCTTCATTCCACCATGCTGTTCCTTGCACCCCCCTCCGTCTTCCCTTCATCCCACACACCACATCACATGCTGCATATATTTCTTTTGTGAATATCCTGCACACACCTTCCACGTCCCCCATCTGCTCCAATTTATATTTGCCCAATCGTTCCTCCACTTCTCTCTTATATTCTGCCTTTTTCTCATCCTCTTATAACCTCTCCACTCTCCTTGGAAATACTCCTTCTTCCCGTCCTTCCCTTCTTCTATTACTCCATCTTATTTGTATCTTGATTGTGCCCACCAAGAAGTAGTGGTCAGAAAGTCCACTTCCCCAACCTCTATAAACTCTTGCATCCATTACACATATTCATCATTTCATCCACACACACATAATCAATCATTGCCTTCCTTTCATTAAGTTCACCACTCACCCTTCTCATCACTCGCCATGTATACCTGTGGATCATTTCGTGCCTGAAGAGGGTATTGGCTATCACCAACCCCCTCCCAGCACAAATGTCCACCAACGCACTTCCATTCTCATCCATCTCAACAGGCACACCCTACTCACCAACTATTCCATCCACCTTCACATTCCCTAATTTACCATTCATATCTCAGATCAAAAACACTGTCATTCCCTCCAAACTTTTCCATGCTCACTTCCACATTTGTCCAGAACTCTTCTCTCACTCTGCTTGAACGATCTTCCATTGGCACATACGCGCACACAATCGCCCACATTTGTATTCCAACTTTCAATCTTAACCACACAATCCTTGACCCATCCACCTTCACATTCCCTAATTTACCATTCATATCTCAGATCAAAAACACTGTCATTCCCTCCAAACTTTTCCATGCTCACTTCCACATTTGTCCAGAACTCTTCTCTCACTCTGCTTGCACGATCTTCCATTGGCACATACGCGCACACAATCGCCCACATTTGTATTCCAACTTTCAATCTTAACCACACAATCCTTGACCCAACTGATCCATACTGTCTTATGTTCTTCTTACATCTTTTACTCACAACTATACACACTCCTTCTTTTGTCCTCTCATTCTCACCTACTCCTGCACATATACCCCATCCATACTCCCATTCTCTCACACTCTCACCTCTCTACTTAGTTTCAGTTATTCCACATATATCAATATTGCACCCTCAGGCACCTGGAAAATCTCTCTCTCTTTCGCCTCATCATTCGCACCTCTTACATTCCATGTTCCGATTACCATGTCCTTTGTCCGGTCCTTGGTCGTCATCTTTTGGTCGGTCCTTGTCCGAGGCTTCTTGTTTGTCTTTTTAGTTAGTTGTTTTCCAGGGAGGGGCACTGACCCTCCGCCAACCCTTTTAGTCGCCTTGTACGACAAGCAGGGATACTGGGGGAGTATTCTTGAAAAAAAAACCTACCCCCAGGGGTAAGGGGGTAAAACAGATATATAACTGACATAATTTTTTGTTATTTTTCTCTCAGCACTACCTAGTGATTAAGTTACTTTTATTATAATAGCCTTGTTACTCCATCTGAACCAGTTGTTATTAACCCTCCAGTGACGATTCTACATGAAACATTAACCTGCCACGTCCCAACCGATTTTCCACCACTGACTCCCCCCAGTCCTGACCAATTTTAGAAAAAAAAAAATTTAGCTCAAACCTCCACTTTTGGTGAGAAACATTGAAAACTCATAGAGAAATTGCTCACCTGAGGTTTAAAATATTGAATACAGGTAGCAGTACCTCTTACCTTACTGGGTTTTCTGTCAGGCTGGCTCCAAAGAAAACGAGTTCTGTGGGATGGTAACTATTCCACATCACTCATAAATGATATTTATTTATTCATTTGGTACGAATTTATATGTAGTACGAGAGTATATTGGTTTTCACACAGTAATATAGGCAATTTCATTAAATCAGGCTTTACTGATCTACCAGAAGACCCGCCGACATGTCGTAAAAATACCCCCGCTAATACCAATACACCAGTCCTGTATGAGACAGCCCTAGCATGTATTCAATATTGACGGTGGGTGTTAGCGCCGAAGTGGTGACATGTAGAGGTGTATGGTATGTAGGAGGACTGCTGGGCCTTGATAACAGGCTGTGAAAGCCTATGCCCAGAGTTGGACACATAAAAAAAAATATATATATATATATATATAAGCATTGTTTTACTCACCAAACACATCAACATACCTGACCTTTCTTGGCGACTTTACCTGATCATCATATCTGACTGTTTCTTCCTCTAATGCTACATAAACTTTGTCCTCCACATTGTCATCAATTGGAGAATCACTCTGGCCTTGAATTTCGTACTGTGGCACGACATGTCTTTACTGGCCAGGTCACTGGTAACAGGTGAATTGCCGAGACAATGGTGTGCCGGGGGAGGGGGGAGGTCATGCTGGGTAAGGCATTGTCGCTGCCTGGCATCTTGTAGAGGAAGGTGTCCTGTGTATACATAGCAAAAATCATGCGCGAAAGTTGAAAATTGTGCAAATTAGAGACCTTGCAATTGATGCGTGTCTATATATGTCAACGGGACCAACAGTGACAAAATTTGTGGACGTATATATACGTCAATGGGATACGGCAGGTTAAACAGTTTTATTCATGTGTAAGATCTGTTGTGTCCGGAATCATCTACCAGTACAGGTAGTTGACACTTCCTCAACAGAGCAAATCTGGGTTATGCCAGACCTGACATTATGGTAGATTGAATATTTCTTCCTATTTCATAGCCTATCCTTTTCCCCTCGCATTAGGTGTAGTTCCTTTCATGTGCCCGTTTCGCAGGTGGAGGACGTGGGTGGAGAGAGCTTTCATCTCTGCTATACTTTCCTCTCACTAATTAAGTAACAACTTAAAACTGGTAAGTTCATTCATGGTACCTCTGCTGTACAGGTCATAAGACCTTATGAGGTAGTACTTCTTCTTGGAAAGCCCTCCCTTCTCTCCCCACTGAGTGGGGGTCACCTTGACGCGGTGGTGGAGCTTGAAGTATGGTTGGCAGTGCCACCTGCTCTGGAGGTGTGTCTACTTTTGTAGGATTCGGGCGTCTCATAATGCTGGGAAACGCGAGTCTTGGGGGTTGAGTGATTTTGCACAATGTGCTCTGCAGCTAGCATTACATCTCTTTGGTCCCTTGTTCTGGCTAGATGGGTGGCCTGGTTGGGCCTGATCATGTTAGTCAGCTGGTCATCCGTTGCCTAGGGGCAAGTGGGCACTGGGGGGCCTGGTGGCTCCTATCGTCCTGGAGTCACCCTTGCCCAGGTCAGCCGGTGGTTACCCACATATACTCTCCTGCTGCATCTGGGGTCGCAGTGGTGTTGTCCCTAGCATAAGACCTCCCTTTGTTGGGCTCCATGGTGGGTGGAGGGATGTGGGAATGAAGATTTTTTGGCAACATGTATGGGGTCCTTAAATAAAAATATTGACAACATGGCCTCTGTCCCTGGACTTTCTGTAGGATCCTCCACTCTCATAGCCACTCTGGAGCCTTTCCAGACCCTTGGAGACTTTCCTTCTCTGCCCCAGCATCCTACTGGGACTAGGAGGGGGCACGTCTGTTTGGTTTGGCTCTGGCGTTTTGCCCAAAAGACATGGTTCCAGAATCCTATGCAAAGTATCTGGCAATGAAGAACCCTGTTGGCGGCTCAGTACTAGGTATTGTCATTTTCAGTCTTCACCATGGTACCCTCAGCTTGCAGGAGGAAACCTAAGATCTGTTCCCAAAGGGATGGAAGCATCGTTACTGAGGTGTCCTCCCCAGAAGAGAGTGCCTGCTCACAAGCTCTGACTTCTTTTTCTGGTGCCGCAGTTGCCTGTGCTAGGCATACCACTTTTAACAGATGAAAAGTGTAGTTTTTTCACGTGACCTCCTCTGCTACCCAGAGGCACAGCTGTTCGAGGAACTCAGATCTGGTGTGGTAGCTGTTGAGCGACTGCAGAAAAAAACCAATGGTGTCCTGACCCCAACTCCTTTACCTTGTTCCTGACTTCCAACAGGTTGACCTTACCTACTTCTGTGAAGCTGGCTTGCCTGTCACTTCCTGTGAAGCCATACATGCCCACCCCAAAGAAATGTTTCCACTGTCAAGGATACGGACACTTCAGCCAATTTTGCCGCTGTGCACAGCAGGCCTTCCTGGAGTCTGTGTTTCCTGTGGTGGTGGATACCATACCAGTAATTGTCCAGGACCACTTAAATGCTATCACCTGGGGGGTCCTCATGCTGTAAATTCTAGAAACTGGCCTCACTACTACCTAGAAAAGGAGATTTTGTCAATTCAAACACTTGAAAAGGTTTCATTTCTTGAGGCTAAGAAAAAAGCACAGACTCACTTCTTCTAATCCATGGTTACTTATGTTGCTGTCCTTTCTGGAATGCCAATGCACTGTCCTGTGTCTCAGAGATGGCCTTGACCGAATGCAGTGACCACACCATCACCAAGTGCTTTGTGGGATGCTGTCCCCATGGCCCAACTGCTTCCACTTCAGTGACTGAAGGTTTGCACACTTCCGTGGTGGTGGCGGATGTACACATTGATGTGACTCCTTCTCCTGCCTTGTCCAGTATGCCTGAGGCCCCATCTGTATCTGGCATATGTCACCGTGGTTCTTCAGAGTCCTCTGAGCCTGAAAACCAGTCACCAAAGGTCTCCGTTGTTGAATTTTGTGCCGACCTCACTTCTGTTCCCTCTGCCTCAGAAGCTGAGGAGTCTAACCAGGTGGAAGCTGCACGTGAATGTTTGGTCTCCATTGTCGAACCTTGTGTCAACCTCTCTCCTGCTCCCTCTGCCATGGAGGCTGTGGGTCTAACCAGGTGGAAGCTGCAGCTGATGGTTCACCTGTCGTCAGGTCCTCATCTTGGGACGGTGTTGGACAGACCCTTGTTGCTTCAGTTTTGAAACATTCAATGTCGCCCTCACAGGGCTGTAATCCTGTGAACACTTCTTCCACTTCTGGGACTCCTTATGTTAGCACTGGCCATCCTACATCACCCAAGGTGGCCTCCAAGCCACTTTTCAAGCCACATTCCAAGCCAAGTGTTATTCCACCTCAGAGGAAGAGTGTTGTAAAACTTTCCTTTTGATTGTCCTCACGTTTGCCCACAGATGTTGGACATAACATGAGGGTTCCTGGTGCTGGGTAGTCTCTTCCCAAGGGCCTTTCTAAGCATCAGTCCAAACCCACTCGTTTGTCAGGAGGTGTACAGTCCCTCACTAAATCATCATCATCCCTCCACTTTGGGTTCTATCATCCAGTGGAACTGTTGAGGTTTAATGCTAGCTATGAGGAACTGTGTCATCTCGTTTCTCAATTTACTCCTCTGTGCCTGTGCATCCAGGAGATCTTGGTAGGAGATGCTGTTCCTTCTGGTCCTTCTGGCTACCATGCCTTTTACTCTGATCCTGTGTTGGGCCAAGGTCGACATGGAGGTGCTGCTATCTTCCTTCGCCATGATATTCCATACAGTCATATGGACATGTCCACTACCCCGCAGGCTGTTGCTGTCCGGATGCTTTTACGTCAGCAGTATACAGGTTGCAGCATTAATTTTCCTCCTATTGCTACTATTAACCTGTCACGTCCCGAGGTTTTCCGCACCTCCGACATCCCCCAATCCCGAGGTATTCTCGAAAAAATATTTTTTGGCTAAAACCTCTGCTTTTGGTGAGAAACATCAAAAATTCATAGAGAAATCGCTCACCTGAGGCTTAAAATACTCGATCCAGGTAGCAGTACCTCCTTACCTTACTGGGTTTTCTAACAGGCTGGCACCAAAGAAAACTAGTTCTATGGGAGGGTAACTATTTCACTATATCTATCTATATCTATATACCTAGGCTGCTTCCCCCAAGGAAAGGGAGGTAGCCGAGACAGGATGACACACTCCCCATTTACTCATCCATTCAAACACATTCATTCGCATCTTAGCCCCAAAGGGGAGAACGGACAGATCTTCACCGCACCACACCGCACAAGGGTCAACTGCACAATGCAATCAGTGACATCCGCAGCAGGGCCCGACAGCAGAACTGGTTTACCCCTGCCACATCATAACAGACCCATCCCCTTACCCGCACCTGACCTGACTAGCTGATCAGACCAAATGCGGGAGAATATCCCCTCAGGGCTGCGTCATCACTTATTCATTCACAATTTCTCTCCATTTATTTCTGTCACGCACAGCCACTCTTCCTTGCTCAACAGACATCCCTCTCGCATCCAGTGCTCTCTTCACACTGTCCATCCATCCTATTCGTGGTCTCCCTCTCAGCCTTACACCTCTCACATCAGATCTAGTTATCTTTTTCACCAATCGTTCATTATCCATTCTCTCCATATGCCCAAACCATTGCAACACCCTCTGCTCAACTCTACCAGCCATCTCCCGAACAACTCCAGTTCTCCTTCGCACTTCATCATTCCGCACTCGATCCATACGCGTCACTCCACACATACTCCTCAGACATCTCATCTCCATTACATTCAAACTTTTCCTCTCTGCTACACCCACATTCCATGTTTCAGCCCCATATAATGCAGTCGGTACCACAACACCCTCATACAGCCTTCTCTTTACATCCATTCTAAGCGAACGACATTTAAACACTTTTTCATTCCTCCCAGCACCTTTCCTACTTCATTTATTCTAAACTTCACTTCTGCATCTATTCTTCCATCCACAGCAACATGTGACCCTAGATATTTAAAACAATCTACCTCCTCAAGCAACTCACCATTCAAAACTATATTCATCCCCCTACCATCTATCAACTATTTCACACAACTCATAAATGGGAATTTATTTATTCACTTGGTACGAATTTATATGTAGTACGAGTATGAGAGTATATTGTTTTTCAAGCAGTAATATAGGCATTATAAGCATTGTTTCACTCACTAACTAATCACCATACCTGACCTTCTTTTGCCACATTACCTGATCATTATTTGTGACTGTTTCTTCATATAATGCTATGTAAACTTTGTCCTCCACATTGTCATTGATTGGGGAATCACTCTGGCCCTGAATATCTTTACTGGCCAGGTCACTGGTAACAGGTGAATTGCCGAGACAATGGCATGAGGGGGGGAGGGGGGAGGTTATGCAGTGTAAGGCATTGTCCCTCCTTGGCATCTTGTAGAGGAATAGAGGAAGGTGTCCCGTGTATACGTACGAAAAATCATGCGCGAAAATTGAAAATTATGCAAATTAGGGACCTTGCAATTGCACAACGTACCAGTACGTCGCTGGGACTGGCAAATGCAAAATGTTGCAACGTACCCATACGTCGACAGGACGGGGCGGGTTAAAAGGGTGGATCGGGAATGCCTTATTTGTTGCCTTCCTTCTCCCTTTCTGTTACTAGGAGATATGAATGGTCACCATCCATTATGGGGAAACAGTGAGGCCAACCCCCGGTGTGTTAGGTTGGCCTCTTTGGTGGAAGATGAGGAGTTAGGCATTTTCAACTGATAAAATGACTTATTTCCATAGCTAGACTGGAACTTTTACTGCCATTGATGTGTCCTTATGCTCAGCTGATGCTGTTTTAGATTTTACCTGGGATGTGTTGCCAGACCTGTATGGCAGCGACCATTTTCCATTACTCTTAACTGCTAATGCAGGTGGACCTTGGCCTCGCCTTCCTTGCTGGCTTCTGGGTAAGGCTGACTGGCCACGATTCAGAGAATTAAGTTCCATTTCCCTCTCTGTCAATGAGTTTGGCTGTCTTACTGAGGTGGTGTCATATTTCACTGATGAGTTGCACTCAGCAGCCCTATTATCTGTTCCAAGAATGAGGGGTCAATATCCTTAACCCCTTAACCGTGGGGCGTCACTTTTGTGACGCTTGGGAGCAAGGGATCATACCGCGGGGCGTCGCTTTTGTGATTCTGTGTTATTTTGAATTCACCCGGGCTTCCATGTGGGGGCTTGTATCATCTATCAGTACTACCAATGTCCAACACTAGTCAGCACTCCTAATCTCATCTGTACTCCCATCCATTGTTGACAATTTAGCCATTTCTCCCCGTTCTTGACTCCCCTCCCTACCCCCAATCCATTACTCTATCCTCTCGCCTGCCCGGCCTTGCTACGCTAAGTAAATCTTCCCTGGAATTTTTCACTGATTTCATCCATTGAAATAAGCCCTATGCCCTATTCTTATACCAAATAATATATACAAGAAAGAAATAAGGTAAGTGAGAGTGCCATACACCTGGAATTGGCTAATTATCACCTGACAACACCTCACGTGCACTCGTTTGCTAATTTTCACTGTTTTTTTCCCCTTGATATATGCCATATAATCTATTTTCGTAATAAATATACATATAAGGAGGGAAGGGAGAAGCCTAAGTGATATTTACATTCACCTGGAACTACCTAATTTATAATGTATTGTCTAGATTTCCTGCCAATCATTTCAGTGAAATACATAGCTGTTTCAAGAGCTACGTTAGTAGTACTGAATATCCCTTAAGTAGGCCTCTTCCCGGGCCGGCCCTCCGTTATCAGTTCTCTCTCATCTTCCGAGGAGGAGGTACGGCTCATCCTCTTGCTGACTTCAGGGCCTTTTTCACCCCCATGCAAAGGGCCCTGTGACCTTTACCCCCTACTAAGCCTCGTGTGGAAAGAGGTAAAGGGCTGACAATTGATAAAAGAGTGACTACGATCTTTCTATTGAGTAAAACAGTACAAGTGGAATTGTAAATAATGTGTAAATAATGTGTAAACAGCAAGTGAAAGTAATGAATGTAAATATACGTGAACAATGGAAAATAGTTTTATAAGTTACTTCAAGTGACAGTGCATAACACAGTGTAAATAAAATAGAAATGTAAATAACGTAAATAAAATAGAGAACATAAATAGAAATGTAAATGAGTAGTATTATAAGAATACGAGTATATACCCTAGGAGTAATGAAAGTAAAGGTTTCACTATAGCATGTCTGAATACTATGAGTTTTGAGAGTGAAGAGGAAAGTGACATTTACTCTCAATGCTAGTATACAGGACGAGAAAGTGAATGCTACGTATTTTACTGAAAGAAATTGAATCACTACAGTGACAATAAACTAATACTACTGAAGGAAACTTATGGATAAAGACTGTAGATATATATAAGTGTTATATAGTAATAGAAATATAAAATGTGAGGGGTTTTATGAATAATAAATGACAGAGTACCAAGAGCGAACTAGCGCAAGTGCGGCGGTCAGACGCGCTCATAATTTTCATTGCTTTCACAGCGTTTTTTTTTTTGGAGTATGGATCCCAAACTACTTGAAAATCATAGAGTAGTGTTTATAGTGTTAATATCTGGCTGTGGTAATCATATTACGGGTTGTCGGGAAGTGTAAAGTGGAGACTTAAGTTACTCAAATTCAGAGGTCTCCACAAGTCCTACGGTAACGGACGACGGCTCAACAAACATTCCAGGAGAAAGCTGAAGGTATGTGCCATAAGCATGTGTAATTTTAATATTCTAGGACTAACTGATTTTTGGCAAATATTTTTTGAGAGTGTGTCAGAGCCCAAATAACCCCGCGGCACACGCAAAACATCGGTAAACATGCCTGCGGTGTAGGGGTTAATGACCAGTTCTTTGGTGGAACTCTGATTGCAGTTCCACAGTGAGAGCGAAAAGAGTTGCCTTCTCTCGACTTCGTCGTCACCATGGGGATCCTCAGTATTTGGTGGTGTACTGGAGGGCCCGAGCTCATATAAGGCGGGTTTAAAAGGAGGCCAGGCGTTCATCCTGGAAGGGTTATCTTTCCTCCATTAGTTCGAGGACTTCCCTCACTCAGGTGTGGAACCGGGTAAGGAATATTTCGGGAAATTTACTGTTCCAAACCCTCCTGTTTTATCTGCAGCAGGTGGAACTGTGGCTGACCCTTTCGCTGTTGCAGAGTTTTTTGTTGATCATTTTGGCAGTACAGATAGGCCTTCGGCTTGCTACCGCCAGCACTTAGAGTTTCGTGGTTTCAGTTTTGCCTCTTCTGGGGGAGAGTCTTATAATATTCCCTTTTCCTCTTCTGAACTCCAGGCGGCTCTGTCACAGTGCCATGATTCCTCTCCTGGTTGTGATGATATTCATTATGCCTTTTTATGTCACCCGTCAGATGAGTCCGTACTGTTTTTGCTTTCGTTATTTAATAAGAACTGGTGTCCTGGTGAGTTTATGGCTTGTTGGGGTGTTGCTGTAGTCATCCCCATCCCCAAACCAGGTAAGAATCACCTGCAGGTGACGAATTCCTTGGCTATTTCTCTGACTTCTTGTATATTTAAAGTTCTGAAAAAGATGGTCAATGTTAGGTTTGTGTGGTTTTTGGAGAGAGATGACTTCTTATCCTCTGCCCAGTATGGTTTTCAAAAAATGCAACATACCTCTGATGCACTACTGTCCTTAGAATCTTCTGTCATGAGGCTTTCTCCACTAACCAACACCAGGTCACGGTCTTCTTCAATCAGGGGAAGGCATATGACACTGCCTGGCATCGTGGCATTTTACTTTCTCTTCATGAGTTTGGTCTTCATGGGCACTTGCCTATTTTTATTCAGCGATTTTTGTCGAACCATTTTTTAAGGGTCCGAGAGGGAGCAGTGCTTTCTAATTCCCATTCACCAGAAGATGGAGTACCACAGGGGAGTATCTTTAGTGTTACACTCTTTGCAGTGGCCATCAGCAGCATAATCAGTGTACTTCCTGAAGGTGTATGAGGCTCACTATGTCAATGACCTCTCAATTTCTTTCACCGCATATAGAATGGCTCCAATAGAGAGGAAGTTGCAGCTGGCTCTATATAGAATTTCTGACTGGGCAGAGTCTTGCGGCTTTCGTTTTCCCTTAAAAAAAAAGACAGTGGCTAATCATTTTTGTTGTCTTTGGAGGTTTTCCCAGACACTGATTTGTATCTCTAAGGTCGGAGAATATCTTGTGTGGAAGAGAGAATTTGTGGATCTTCTTTTTGATATACAACAAACCAGGGTTCCCCATATTCGTTCAGTTAAGGCAGCTTGTCTTAAAGCTTTGAGTCTTTCGAGGGTTTTGGCTCATACCTCTTGTGGTGCTCACTGTCATACCCTCCGTCTCTTGCATAAATCTCTTATTCTTCCAAAACTTGAATATGTGTATGAGGTCTACTCCTGTGCAACAGATGCCTGCGTCCAGTTGTTAAATTCAGTGCATCATGCTGTGTATGTCGGGCAACTGGGGCATGCAGGTCATCCTTGATTTCAAGTTTTTTGGTGGATGCTGGTGTACTCCCCTTGCATTTCTGGTGCTAGTCGTTGATGATGAAGTGTTGGGATCATCTTCACCACATTCTGAACTCAATTTCTTGTGCCATCGTCTCACAGGTTTCACGATCTTCTGTTTATGACACCCGTCCTAGATTCTTGAAACCCTTTGGTTAAAGGGTCCGGTCTGTTATGATTGTCCTTTGTTCCGAGACTGGCAGTATGTCCACATTGGATCCCAAGGGTGGGTATTTGGCTACTCCCTGGTATGACATTTTGTAGATCCGTTGTTGGTAAAAAAGGGCTCACTTCTGTCTCAGGTGTCCCTCTCTCTATTTTTAAAATATGCCTCCAATCATGAGGATTCTGTCCCCGTCTATACTGACTGATACTGGAGTAGGCTTTGGTGTTGCCCTTCCTTCCAATGTTAGGGGCGGTAACCTTCCTGATACTACTTCAGTGTATACGGCGGAACTGTGATTTTATTTGCTGCTAAAATCATTATTACGCTCCTCGAATCTGTTTTTGTTATTTTTAGTTACTCCTGTAGTGCCCTGGCTGCACTGGAGTCTTTTAACCCATGGCGTCCCGTCGATGTACTTCCACGTCCTCACATTTTGTCACTGCCAATCCCGTTGACGTACTTCAACGTCCTGCAATTGCAAGGTTCATAATTTCCACAATTTTCAAAATTCGCCTGAGATTTTCGATTCGCCCACCTACCCAAGCCTCCCCTACCTGCCGCCAGGCGGGCAGCATCCCAGACCCCGTGTGACCCGCGTTCTCCCTTGTCTTGGTCACTCACCTGTTAGCAGTGACCCAGGTCAGACATGGCGCGGCAAGGTCTCTCAGACGACGAAATAGCATCCGCCCTGGAGGACTTCACTGGAGATAGTGATTCTCCACTTGATGATGATGTGGTGGATCGGGATTACGTCCAGCCAGAGGAAGAAATAACAAGCAGTGATGAGGAGGTCCCTTCGCCCCAGAAAAAGCGGTATGTGACATATCATAAGGCAAGGGAAGGCCAGCCTGCACCCAAACCACCTGCACGGACCTCTCTCCATCCCCTAGAGAGAGATTCTGATGAGGACGAGGACGAGGACGAGGACGGCGGCTTAGGATGTGATGTTGCCTCGTGGTTGGGGAAGGAAAAAATCTCAGCCCGAAGATCAGAAGGTGGGGCGAGAAGGCAAATAAGGTATGGTCCTAGTGTTTTATCTGGGGAAGGCGAAAGTGGTGTGAGATAATCTGTTCCAAAGAAGACTCCGTTCAGTGATTAAACATCAGTGTTTTACACATTTTTACTGAAAGTAACTTGAAAATGTATCACCAATCATTTTTTTTTTTTTTTATGTGCATATTTATATTTTCACTCTGTAACAAAGTAGCAAACATTACCTTCAGATGCAGTATACAGTATATAATGGAGAATTTTGCATCATTAAAAAGTATTGGTCCCCATTTCATTGCACAAAGACATCCTTTTTTTTTTTTTTTTTTTCGGAATATAGCGTTTATTATCGTATTTGTCCGACTCACATGCGCTGTACCATTTTCCCCAGAGTATAAAAAGAATAGATTGGGGACGAAGAGTACGATCTGAATAATAAAATAAAGAAATAATTCCTCACGGTGTAGCCTAACTGTTCAAAAGCATGCTACTGTACAGAGAGACAAGTAGCGACCACATTGTTTTAGGTCACGGTACGGTATATCGAAATATTCCAAACAGCCCGATATAATGTGGTGATAGTACCACTGACTACGAGGGGGCGGCACAGTATTCTTAGCTGTTGCCTGAACTATAGCCCACCCAACCACTTTACTTTGAATGACAGACCGGAGTGACCAGCCTACATTTAATGCATTATATTTAATGGTTTTGCTTTATCAGAGTTGTAGAAAAATTGTTAAATCGATTCTTAACATGTTGTACTGTCATCATACACTGTGCTTGTACCGATATGCATGTAAAGGGTGATTAAGCATGAATTCAATATGTTCAAGGCATTAGAATACAGAAGAGTAAATATACTGTTATAACATTATTGGTTAAGAGATTATTACAAGGTTTACATAAAAACTAGAACATTTACTACATTGGGACCTGACAAAGTTTAAGTTTTTCCAGGACTCACTACTGCAACTTTCTGTTTTCAGGCTGGTCTGTATGAGCATTGGAAAAAAAAAACACTGGAAGCCGCTGCACGTGAGAGTCGAATAAAGCAGAGGGAAGAAATAAAACAGCAAGGGCAGGTGGGAGCAGAACACAGCCAAACTAATATCAAGAGTCTGTCCATTATCCATATGCAGGGACCTCTGCTGCTTCTCCTGGTGGGCATCACCCTGGGCAGTGTGGCCTTTGTAGTGGAGAGACTGCTGGTGTTGGAGCCTCACCCATCTCCTACACCTGGACCTACGAGACTAACATTAGACTGATTTATTTTCCATATGACTTCCACAGGCAGATTTTTTGTTTTATTGATATCAGGCCCATAACATAATTTAGTGTCTTGACCCCTTCAGTAGGGTGTATCATACTCAGGTGTGAAAATGAATTTTAAAGAAATTCTAAGAAAAGGAGTGTTATTTTAATGAGGTTTTCGACGAGGAATTCAAATATGACCTTGTTTTATTTTTTTTATAGGACAAGTTTTACCTACATCAATTTGCATTTGAAGTTGCGCATTTTATCACATTATACGGTATTGAAAGATATATGAGAAATAATTCAAGTTAACAAAGCCTAATCATATTTACATATTTATTAACTGTTTGCACATCACCTGAGACACATACAATGATAATTAAGTAGATAAGTAGTTGTTTCAAATCTACCAATGAAAAGGAAATTTGCAAAATTCAGTTATACATGAAGTTTAAAAACCATTCTACTTAATCTTCAGGTTTACAAAGTGCTTCTTTATATAAGAAAAGAACAAACTTAACACGCTTTTCTCCCTATACAGTGTTTAAAAATGCATATTCGGTTATTTAATCAATTAGATTCAAAAGGTCCTGCTTTGTTTGATTTTTTGCCATTAGCCTCCTGCTGAATACCTGAACCTGAATACCACCATCTCTTTTCTCATGCGTGAAGTATTTTGCAGAATTTTCAGTGACCATTTTCACCACCATTTCGATGCTTTGAGTATGGCATGGCCAGTCTGATACCTTCATTGGAAAGTCAATGATTTTTTTCACCTCTAAAGTAGTAAGGTGGCAAGTGAGAGGTGGCTCGTATTTATCTACCCAGTCTATTAAGTCAAGTTGATTTGAGGATTCAGAATTTATATTAGGTGTTTTTCTCAATCTCTAACTGAGGAGTTCCCGTGTTGTTCTTCTGGCTCACCTTCCCCTCTGATTTCAAGAATTTTGTTCACTCCATCAATCCTCTCTTTTTGTTCCTCAGAACACAGCAGAGTTTGAATTATATTCTCACTATATGCATACCAAGCACATCTTTTGACAGTTGGCATGACAATGTCAATCACTTCTTTCCTTTGAGATTTAACCTGCCACTTGCCGGCCACTCTCAGCCCGAAGTGTCACCCTTGTGCGGCCACTTTTTTTTTATTTTTATTTTTTTTTGCCTAAAATGATAGATTTTGATGTGAAAAAAACGAATATGACCATAAAAAAACTCACCAGAGGCTCGAAGTGCGTTTTTCGTAGTCTCTCTGGCCGCCTGCAGGTGTAAGCTGGCGGGGAATCCCCAGCGACGGTGAGAGAAAACCCGTTTTCTATGCAAGGTAAACTCAGGTATTCCTGCCAACGTGACTCAGGGAAGGTATAGGAATGGTCTTAACACTTTTCTGCCCACTTCTCACCCACAAAAAAAATATATATATATTTCATAAAGAAATCGTGTTTTTTGGGGAAAAAAATCACTTACTCATGCAACACTATACATATCACAGTGAATGCATTGTCTTGCAGTTATGAGAAAATATGCATAACATGACTTCACAACGTACAGCCCTTTCACTTACGGTAAATTATTTACAACATGCCTTCAGTATACACAGACATTACCAGAGTATTTTTTATCCTCTCACCGTGAATATATCGTCTAACACTTACGAGAACATATGTAAAACTTTATTCAACAACGTTCAGTCCTTACCCTTACGAGAAAATATTTATATGTCATCACTGTATGCAGTACTTATGATAACACTTCCTGAGTGTCTTTTTTTGTATTTACAACAATTTTTGAGCGTCTTGTTATCGCTTGTCATTACCTTTGTTTCTCAATAATTAGCGAGAGTGTGGTACTCCTCGAAGTATGGGTATACGCACAGTCCTACATCGCACTTGGCACACATATACCTTGAGTCCTTCCTCTGAGTACGTGGCCTTACAGTGCTGTTTGCACACACGTGACACCTCCGCTGGGGATTCTGACATATTGCACTTGGAGGGACGATTTTGGGGAAGTGTCTAGAGGTGAGGCAGAGAGGTGTGGCGGCGGTGTGGTGGTGGCAAGCAGCACTTCTATCTTCCCCATATTCCTCCACTATCTCGCGCACCAGCTCGCGAATATAGCCCTCGAATGTCTCTTGGATGCCAGTGGTCTGTGCGTGGAGATAGTGAGAGTTGAGGACAGTGATGTCGAGGAAATGGAAGAATAATTTTTTCTACCACTTCATCGTGGGCCTGGCACAGTCAACGCTGGAAATCATTGCGTCTGATTGATCCACCTGTTGCATATTCACATTGTACGCCAAGACAGGTTCTGGTTTCCAGACGTGGCACCGCCCTTCTGCCCTGTAATCTATACTGTCTGTGCTGTGTAAAAGGGGCCGATGAACATACGAGAGGAGGAATACTTCGTGGTTGTGGTGCCATGCTGTTGCGAGGATATTATGTGCTTTGTAAAAAACAACCTCATTTTCCTGAAGCTTCCTCCCCACCTTCACCATGTGCTGACTGTTCTTTACAGTGCCGCACAGACCAGTTTCGTGCAGGTAAAGGTACCTGGCAAGAAGGGGGCTTGTATACCAATTTTCGAGGTATAAAACGCGACCACGATGAAGGTATTCCTCGATCATCGTTTTTACCACAGCCCCTGAGAGTTCCAAACTTCTATCTTCTGTGATGTCCATATGAACACCTGCGTACAGGGCTATGTCCTGCACATACCCAGTCTTACAGTCACACATCATGAAGATTTTGAAGCCAAGCATGTGTCTTTTGCTGGGGATATACTGATGAAAAGCAATATTACCTCTCCATAGCACTAGACTCTTATCTCGGATGAGGTCTCAGTATGGAGAGGAGGTATGTAATTTCTCTCGAAGGTGATCAAAAACCAGTATCCTCCTCATCCTTTCTGTGTTGTTTGCGTTAGCAGGGTCAAGGGTGTCAAAAAAATGAAGGTGGCTCAGGATGCACTGAAAACGATTCCTTCCCATCACCTTACCAAAAATTGGTGTCACCATTACTGGATCCACAGTCCAATATGAGGGAAGCTGATTTTTTTTTTTCAATATCCCCAACAAAAGCACAAGTGCTAGGAACACATACATTTCACCTAGGGTCACGTCAGGTTCAAACAATCGGCTGTGTCGTGTCTGTGTTGTTCCCCCACGTTCAAATACAGCAAAGGCATTGATCAGGGCCACAATCTTCAAAACAAACTCCACAGGAAAGTAGTTCCTGAAAAAGTCAACTCTACTGGAAATATGGTGAAGTTCAGGGACACTACACCCGGCCTCATTTTCTTGGGTGAACAGGTGAATGTGGGGGACAAAGTCACTACCGTCCTCCCACTCCCACGTCGTTTCCTCCTCATCATCATCATCGCCTCTGTGTTCCTTGGGCTTTGGGGAAGCATGGGGAAGTGTGGGGAATGGGGGAAGAGTTTTACGTGAGGTGCTGGGTGTGGGGAAGGCAGGAACACTTTGTCCTGAGGTGCTGGGCTGAGCTGGGTCATGGGGAGGCAAGGGAGAGTGTGGGCAAGATGAGCCACTCTCCCCCAACAATGGAACTTTCCCATATATTCCACACTTCCTCCTCACCCTTTCCTCCCCACGTGGTGAAATTCTTTGCCTCCTCCTCACACTTTCCTCCCCACGTGGTGAAATTCTTTGCCTCCTCCTCACACTTTCCTCCCCACGTGGTGAAATTCTTTGCCTCCCCAACCACCCCTCAATTGCAGGACTACCTTCCTCCTCCCTTTCGTCCTCATCGTTGTGATGTGAAAGGCGACGACGTACAGGTGGCCTCCTACCACGTATTGCCCTAGTGTAGCCCACATACCTAGATTTTCTAGGTGAGGGAATTTCGTCATCGCTACTACTTTCCTCCTCAGGCTGGATGTAGTCTTTATCTTGCATGTCAACATCCTCCAGATCACTTTCCCCGGTGTAGGGAATCTCCTCATCGAGAGACCGCGGCGAGACATCACTGCACTATATGACTGACACAAGCAGAGTGAGGCAGAGCGAGCATGAGGAGGGAGCGCATGGGTGTATGTGTCAGGCCGCCTGAGGGCATATAGAGGAAGGGTTGCCCTACAAGCACACCATTTTTTGCATGCCTAGCTTGAAAATTGTGGTCACAATGAATTTTTGAAATCGAGACCGTTTTAAAACAGCACTGGCACTGAGTGCGCAGTTACATCAGACCATTTTAAAACGGCACTGGTACGGGGCAGGTTAAGACATTCTAATTGAAAAAGAACATATCTAGGCCCTTCAATCCACGAGTGCTTGATTTTTGGCATAAACCAGCATGGGTAGTAGACACCTATGATTAATTCAGAGATCTTCTCAAGATTTTCCAAGTCCTCGCCTTCTAATCCATGGCTTGAGATATACAGCCTTAGGATTCTGTTTGCTGTGGTTAACCATCTGCTATGATTTACAGGTCCTATTTCCAGCAAGGCTAACTTTTGAGGCAAGACTCATTCCCGAATAGCAGTAGCAATTCTATAGCCGTAATGTTGATGATCAGTAAATAAGTCTTGGATTACTTCCTCAGATAATCTAATTAGTGGAGGGCCTACACAAATGGGTGTGAAATTTTGGTTGATATCTAAGTCTGTAGCTAAAGGCAGCAACCTGCCTATTTGCCCAGAGAAGGTATTATTTGAGAGGGTAGGACCATCAAGCTTGATGATAAGATGGCATAGGGGAAGTTCATTGGTATGCAAGTTGCATACCAACCACACCAGCTTTCTCCCTACGTGCAGCTCAAGCTCACGCATAACTCCTGCTTTGACACCTGTGTTTACATTGGTCGAGTCACCTCCTACTGCCAACAGGGTCTTATCGAAATATCTCTCTTTTAACCAGTCATATATAGTTTCCACTATTTGCTCCACATGAGTTTTTTCCTTGGTTGCTTTAGCTGGTGTAAAGTGAAACAGATAGTCACTTCCAGGCTCACTCACAACACTGTAGTGTTCTTCTTTTATCTTTGCAGGGTATACTTAATCACTGCCTTCAGCTTCCATCATAACATTTGTAATTTCGATGAGCCCATCAAAAAGTATACAAGAAACTCCTTTTTCCTTGCATTCTAAATCTAATTCCTTGTCAAGCTCATTCATCAATTTCTCTTGTGCCCTCTGCACCTAGCTCTTGTCAATCACCTTTGATGGGTCTTCTTTTTGTAATAATTCCTGCATCGATTAGCGCTGCAGTAGCTAATGCTGCAGTTGGCCGAAGCCCTACTCCATATCTCACACTCGCAATAGCAATGTTCCGAATACTCTCTTAATTTTTCTTTCCCGTTGGTCTAGATGAAGGCCCAGGCTTAAGTTCAGTATCAGATTCATCATAAATCTCATCTTCTGGAACATTGGGAACATAGTCTTCCACTTCCTCATCTAAAAATTCTTCAACATCTTTCTTGGCTGCCTTCTGTGTTGCTACTGCATCTCGTTCTCTGCTCGTGCTCATTCTCCTTTTCTCTGATCTCTTATCCCGCTCCCGTCTTTCCAACCTCTTCTCTTGTCTCCTGTGTTCTGGCAGATCAGGGCTTCCCATTTGGGCAGAGAGAGAGAAATTCATCAATTTCTCTCTCTCTGCCCTTTAATGTATGATAGTTCTTTCACTGGAACTTTTTTCTCTCTAGAGCAGGAACATGAAATATGGGCATTGACAACACAACCCTGGCAGTTAACATCATCACAGCTTAATATTGTACACTTGCAAGTCAAAATATCAAACAATTTGTTCATATTTACAATAAATCTCTCTTTGGCATTTAATTTCCCCTTCCCTAAAGAGTTATTAACTGCCTGATTCCAGATCTTCTTGAGCTTTGATATAATGGTGACCTTTTCATTAATAACCGGAGGTTTGAACAGGGGATTAGCTTTACTCCACTGAGACATCAGACTAGGGTAGATGTCTTGCACCAACTGATTCACTGGGTAAGTCCTTCTGTTATCAGTACTTTGATCCCTCAAGTAGATTCCAAACCGTAGGAAATCCCTCACAGTTGGAAGGTCAGATACAAGTATTTCTTGCCCAGCATCAACAAAATTACTAAGATGAGAACTTGACTTTTTCCTTGTTCTGACCTGTGACTCTACCATTTTGTATCAGCAATAAGCCTGTAACAAATACAGTATATACAAGGCAATGTTACACACATAGCAATTGGAATAAAACAATCTTTGAAATTTGATCTCAAATGTCAAGAGAAATCAAGATACACACATTATAAAGTTATTCCAATAAGGCTGGTTAGCACTCACCCCTATGGAAAGGGGGGGGGGGTGGATGCAGAGTGATAACAGTAGCGTTATTGTAGTTTGAGCAAGAACATGATATAGCACCTGAAAGAGAATAAAACTGATTAATACACTTTATGATGTTGACCTTTTTAACCATATAAATCACAGTTAAGTAGAATTTCATAGTTTTTATGGGTAAATTTGTGATTTCCTCGCTGAGATCTTTACTATGAGGTATTACACGACCATTTTCGATGAATTAAAAAAAACCTATTTTGACCTTTTCTGACCTTGATTGATGTAGGTAAAGGTTATTAGAATTTTTTGAAATTTTCTCCTTTGTGTTTAACATGTGGAACCACAGCCTTTTAACACCCCTAGTTATTGATTTAAAAAAAGTGAAAAGTATGATACACCCTACCCCTTCAGCCTTAGGGCATCATTACTGTTGCATTCATACTATTAGTAATCATTTGGAGGAAACATGAATAATGTACAAAAGGCGTCCAGGGGAACACTGTGTATTAATATTGTATTTTTAACCTAAAGGAAAAAAAATATATGTCACAAGTCCATACCCTCTTATGAGGTGCATGTAAAGCCAGATTCAGAAAAAAAATAAAAACGAAGTCATTCTATCTTTCTATATACCTAGACTATTTCCCCCAAGGAAAGAGAGGTAGCGAGGCAGGACGACACACTCCCACTTTACTCATCCACTCACATTCATTCGCATCATAGCCCGAAGGGGAGAAGGGACAGATCTTCACTGCACCACACTGCACAAGGGTCAACTGCACAGTGGAATCAGTGACATCCGCAGCAGGGCCCGACAGCAGAGCTGGTTTACCTCTGCTACATCATAGTGGACCCATCCCCTTTCCCGCACCTGACCTGGTCAGCTGCTCAAACTAAATGCGGGATAATATCCCCTCAGGGCTGTATCATCATTTATTCATTCACAATTTCTCTCCAATCATTTCTATCACGCGCAGCCGGTCTTGTGAATTACTCGAAGTAATTAACATGATTTTATTAACGTCTCTAACAGCTCGTAACAGAAAGGTGTTATCATTAACTATTCTTGCTACTCCTAGGCAATGAATATACTATAAAGCGAAAGCGATATGACCCTAATTCTCAACGTACTTTTTACCATTTTATTTATAGCAGAAAATACAAATGAGTTTTTTATTCTTCACCCTTCATGCATTGAATTGGTGACAGTACAGCAAGATAGAAATGTGTTGTTGACATTTGACAAGCCTATTATCAAGAGAGGTATTAGAGAAGGAGGCCTTCATGATGTGGCATTGATGTAATTGGGCAGTTTCATTGCCTTCCTATAAACGTCCCTTAACACCCTGCCCCCCGAAAAGGCGATCCTGGTTCTCAAGAAAAGGACAACTTTAAAAACCTGTCTATTGAGTTCATATTCAGATGAACCTGAGGCAAGAAAAAAAGTAACAACAACAGAATCTTCACCACTATCAGCCACCACCACCACCACCACCACCACCACCACCAACAACAACAACAAGAACAACAACAACAACAACAACAACAGTATCAATAAAGCAGATGATTCAGATAAAGAGATCAAGTATTTCAGAATTTTTAATTCAAGTCTTAAACATACAAGTAACTAGTGCCAGTGTGGCTCACGACTAAACACGAGGAATCCTACCTACAGTACTTAACAAGTACAAATGTATTATAAACATACAGACTACTCGGGATTTTGCCAAAGTCAGGTACCATGTAGGGATTCGCAGGAGTAACTTGCATGATAAATCCTTTGGGAGATACACTGAAACATCAAATGGGGCTTAGTAAAGCTGAGCTCCTTGCGTATGAAAACCCTTAGTTGCTAAAATGAAGCATTATATGAGGCTTCGTTAGAATGAATTGCCTTGATCGTGAAAATCCTTATTGGTGCCTGAATGACTACAGTAGAGAGTCCAGTAAGCTTAAACTCTGTAGCAACAATCATCTGTCTGTATACCTAGGCAACTTTCCCCAAAGAAAAGGGGGTAGCTTAGACAGGACGACACACTCCCAATTTACTCACACACACACACACACACACACACACACACACACACACATTTACTCGTATCCTACCCGAAGGGGAGATGGGACAGATCCTCACTATACCACACCACCCGAGGGACAACTGCACAGCGCAATCAGCGACATCTACAGCAGGGCCTGACAGCAAAGCTGGTTTACCCCTGCCACATCATGAGGGATCCATCCCCATACCCACACCTGACCTGATCAGCTGATCAGACCAGATGCGGGAGAATATCCCCTTGCGGCTGCGTCACCATTTATTCATTCACAGTTTCTCTCCAGTCATCCCTATTACACGCAGCGACTCTTCCTTACTCTACAGACGTCGCTTTTGCATCTAACATTCTTTTCACACTGTCCATCCATCCTGTTCGTAGTCGTCCTCTCAGCCTTACACTTCTCACATCCAGTTCAGTTATCTTTTTCACCAATTGCTCTTTATCTATTCTCTCCAAATGCCCAAACCATCACAACTCTTCTGGTCAACTCGATCAGCCATCTCCCACATAACTCCAGTTCTCCTTCGCATTTCATCTTTTCTCACTCGATCCGTACGCGTCTCTCAGACACCTCATCTCCATTACATTCAAATTCTTCCTCTCTACTACACCCAAAATCCAAGTTTCAGCCACATATAATGCAACCGTTACCACTACATCCTCATATGCCTTCTTTTTACATCTGTTCTAAGTGAAAGGCAGCTAAACACTTTTTTCGTTCCCCCCAGCACCCTTCCTACTTCATTCATTCTAAACTTCACCTCTGTATCTATTCTTCCATCCACAGCACCATGTGACCCCAAATACTTAAAACACTCTACCTCCTCAAACAACTAACCATTCAAAACTACGTTCATCCTCCTACCATCTACCAACCTTACACACTTCATCACTTTACTCTTACTCTCATTTACTCTCAATTTCCTCCTATCACACACCCTTCCAAACTCCTCTGCCAACTGTCTCAATTTTCTTCCGAATCAGCCTCCATTATCGTGTCATCTGCAAACAGCAGCTGATTCATCTACAGAGAAACATTATCAGGAGTGGAAAGACCACAGCCACATATTGGAATATGATATGTTTACATAGATACGTGTGGAGCAAATGGATACATAATTTAAAGGTACTACACATCAAAAATAATTTAAGTATAACTAACAATTTTCCATATTCCTTATACAAGGGAGTGTGCATAAGGAAAGACACACGTTATATATACAACCTGCTGGAGTGGCTAGAATACTGAATGTTTTTTTCTTTTTTTCCTCAAGACATTTATCAAAACTTTTCGAATAAACATTTTACCTACATTACAGGAAATTCTATGTACAGAAGGAATAATATAAAATATACATACATGTCAGACTGGGATGTTGTCTAAAACCAATACAGTGTATGAATATCAATGTACTACCGTGGACTGCGGGCCTCGTAATCAAACCTACATAGGTCAGATGGCTTGCTCCCTACGTCTTCGGCTATTTCTGCATGTACAGGATGAAGCCATCATCTAGGACATCACGGAACTGATGTTGACAAAGACAGTATAGCCCAGAACACCAAAACTGCCACGCATTGCAATGACATGAGAAAACTGAAAATGAGAGAAGCAATTTATATAAGAGAAAGAGCACCGATGTTTAATATACAAACTAACATGACTACGAACATGGCCTTGTTTGATGGTGCTACACGCAGCCGTACAAAGAACAACGACACTCTCACCTCAGGTAAGATAATCAGCTTAACCCTTTCCCTGCCTGTCCCCTGTCTACACCACCCCTCACATGCTTGAGAAGATCAGCAAGCATTCGATCTAGCCGCGCCCAAGACCCCCAGCCTGTGCGTCGGGTATGAATACAGATATAGGAACAACACATGTTTAGTTTTAGCTCTACAATATCAGTATGTAGTACACAAGGTGTCATCTGTACTGTCTTGATGTATCTTTCCTGTATAAGGTATTTAAATGCATGGTGTTTTAATATTAACAAGTACTTTATTAGCTTGAAAAATCGAATAGTTATATTGCAGAGATGTGAGGGGTGGTGTAGACAGGGGACAGGCAGGGAAAGGGTTAAGCTGATTATCTGACCTGAGGTGAGAGTGTCGTTGTTCCTTGTACGGCTGCGTGTAGCACCATCAAACAAGGCCATGTTCGTAGTCATGTTAGTTTGTATATTAAACATCGGTGCTCTTTCTCTTATATTTAGGTAAAAAGTATACTCGAAAAGTTTTTCAACATGTTCGTTGAGAAATAAAAAATCATTCGTTATTCTACTGTAGCTACTTATGAAGGTTGTATACATAGCATGTGTCTTTCCTTTTGTTTACTCCCTTGAACGAAGAATACAGAAAACTGTCATTTAGTTATACTTACATTATTTTTGATGTGTAGTACCTTTAAATTATGTATCCATATGCTTCACATGTATCTATGTAAACATATCATATTCCAATATGTGGTTGTGGTCTTTCCATTCCTGATTATGTCTCTCTGTAGACGAAACGTCAAATAAAAATGAACAACTTTGGAGAGTTAGTTTTCGATCTCTCCCACGAAGGAAGATTATTAGTGAGGAAAACTGAAAACATAAGAAAGAACAACGACACAAATGTCGTCGTCTAACTCAGCACACACACACACACACAAACACACACACACACACACATGCGTGTGTGGAGAGAGAGAGAGAGAGGGAATATATATATATATATATATATATATATATATATATATATATATATATATATATATATATATATATATATACCAGTAGTCGTATATGAGAACGTAAGAAGAGAGGATAACTGCAGTAGGTCAGTTGGTCCATGCTAGGCAGCTCCTAGAAGATTAACTGAACTACTAGAGTGAGATAGGGATAGGAAAGCAGAAAGCTTTTCCCCTTCCTCCAAACCTTCCAGCCGAAGCCGGCAGGAAAAAGTCAGATGAACACCACGCAGTATAGAAAAACTGCCGTGGGCATTTTATAGCAAAGTGTCAAAGGAGAAAAAGAACTATCATAGTGGAACCTAAAAAGGAAAAAAAGAATGAATTAGTATTGGCTGTTAGATTTTATTTTTTTCTAAACCCACCCCTTATTTGTCATATTTTTATCTAGCAATTGCTTGAAACTCTCAGTGGAGGAGGCAGAAACTACTTTACTAGGTAACTTATTCCATTCGTCTGCTACTCTGCTACAAACCAATATCTACCTATTTCCTTACCGAAACGGAATTTTTATAGTTTGAAACCATTATTTTTAGCTCTCTTCTGTATGCTCACTTTAAGTAGCTTGCTAATATCTCCCTTGTTTATTCCCTTCATCCACTTAACCACCTCAGTTAAGATTCCCCTTACTCTACGCCTCTCTAGTGAGTGCAGACGTAAGTCTTTTTAGTCTGTCTTCATGTGACTGGTTCCGAACATCAAGTATCATTTTTGTTATTCTTCTCTGTACATTTTCTAACGAGTTAATGTATGTTCTATAGTAAGGACAACAAAACTGTACATCGTAGTTTAAATGTGGCCTTACTAATGATAGATAAACTTACAATATTACTTTCGATGACCTATTGGTCACACTTCTCGAAATAAATCCTAGGACCCTACTTGCTTTATTTCTCGTGTTAATACACTGTTGCCTTGGTCTGAGGTATTTGCTAACCATATCTCCTGGATCTTTCTCGCATTCCGATTTATTAATTTCTTTGTTATCTAAGCTGTATATAATATCTCCAATAGTCTTGCCTACGTTAAGTACTGTACTTTACATTTTTCGACGTTAAATTCCTTCTGCCAAGTTTTAGACCATTTGGACATTATATCGAGGCCTTTTTTTAAAGTTATGGCATCCCTCATTCAGGCTAATCACATTGTGGAGTTTATGATACACCTTATTTTTGTGTCGTCGGCAAATATGCTGATACTACTACGGATTCCTTAATCTATATCATTGATATATACATAATAAGTAATAAGGGACCGAATACTGAACCCTGTGGCACACCACTAGTTACTAATCCCCAGTCCGACTTAGTTCCACTTACTGTCCTTTCAGCCAGGAGTCCAGGACTCTATGCGTTTTAAGATATCGCCGTCTATACCGTGTGCTTGAATCTTTCTAACCTTTCACGTGGGGCCTTATCAAGAGCTTTACTAAAGTCCAGGTAAATAATATCGTACGCTTTATCGCTCTCTACTGCCTCACAGACTTCCTAGAATGACAGCAAGTTTGTGAGGCGGGATCATCCTTGTCTGAATCCGTGCTGACTTTTATTTGTAAGATTAATTCTTTCTAAGTGTTCTCTAATCTATTTGCCAAAACTGACTCTAGCAATTTTCCTACTACTGACGTTAGGCTTATCACATGATAATTCGACGCAACTACTTCATCATGCGTTTTAAAAATGGGCACTACGTTGCAGCCTTCCACACCTCTGGAACTTGTCCTGAAACTAAAGAGTAATTAAATAACATTAAAAGTGGCTGACATAAGTCTTCTTTGGTTTCTTTTGTAATTTTTGAGTATATATCGTCCGGACCTGGTTATTTTTGAGGTTTCAACTTATTAATTTCTGTGAACACGTCCTCCTTACTAATGGTTATTTTACTAAGAATATTTTCCGTATTATCACAGTAAATATTTGTTGCTTAAGGGACCAGGTCTAGACTTTCCTTGGTAAATACTGATATGAAATAATTATTTAGGATGGAGCACATTTCTCTATCTTCACTGGTAATGTCACCTGATTCTGTTCTGTGAAGTCCTATCCTATCCATATTTTTCGTATGGTATATTTGATAAAAACGCATAGGGGTTTCTTTCGATTCACTAGCAACCTTAACTTCATAACTTCTTCTTTGCTTTCTGTATCTCCCTCTTTACTTTTCTATTAAATATCGCGTACCGGTTACGTAAGTGTTCCTCTACACGCTCTGTTTTTCTACATATTCCTTTCTTTTGGCCTATGAGACATTTTAATTTGTTGTTTAACTATCTTGGATCTGAATTATTAGTTCTAAACGGTTTTGAAGGGATATATCTATCTTGGCCTCTGTGTATTATATTTACTAACTCATTATAATTCTCACTGGCCGAACGGCTGCTTGGTACTGAACCTGAGTTAATTCCTGTCACCTGAACTACATTTCCACTTTTCCCAGAGACTTGGTGCACATTCCCACCGTTTCCTGCCCCTCACCTATGATGTGGGATTCCCCACTGACCTGTCTCTCCCTAAAGTACCTGGTCTCCCTATGGAATACCGTTCTAAAATAAGCTCTTAATCCATCAAAATCTCCTAGACGAAAATCAGGAACGGTGGAGGGATTTTCAGAACAGTTTAAACTTAATTTCTTCCTGATTGCTATTGCCAAGTCGTCCACCAACCTCTATATCAATAATGATAGTTTCTTTATTATCTAAAACCAACTCTGATATATTATTACCTCTGGTGGGCTCCCTGATATACTGATAAAGGAATTTATCCTGTACTACCTCTAGAAATTCATCTGACTCTGCATCCCCTGTCTGATTTCGCCAGTCTATCCTTGGCACATTAAGACCCCCTACGATTATTACTAGGGTGGACTGTGATGCTTTCCTAATTTCCTCACAGTGGTATTTACCATCTGCTCTACTTAATCTTGAAGATCTGTAAATAGCTCCTAAGACAAATTGCTCCCAATTGTTACTAATTTCAACCCAGGTAATTTCCGTGTCCCTATTTACTTTAATGTCTGCTTTATTATAACAGTTTAACGAATCTTTTACATAAATAGCTACCTCGCACCCCTTTCTTCCCAGATTGTTTGACACAAAAATATTATGCCCCTTTATCTGGTATTCTGCTAAAAATTCTCAAGTAACTGTACTCATCCAAGTTTCACTAAAACGGCAATATCTATTTTCTCTACAAATTAAAGCCCTCAGTTCATCCATTTTATCATGTAATCTCCTGCTCTTTGTCTAGTACACTTTCAGGATATTACGAGTAGTTATACCTCTACCTTGGGACTTACTATTTTTTACTTTGTTACTAACTGGGAAGCTCTTTACTAATATACCAATTTTCTGTAATATCATTTATCCCTCCTCTATCACCGCTTCCTCTGTCCTGTATCATCGCTTGCTCATTTTGAGGTGCCTGAGTGGATGTATCTAAACTAATGGTTAAACTGTTGTTCTTACTTTTGCAAGTCTTGCTGCATCTGTCCAAACCTGATGATAATGATTTCTGAGTGTAGTTGCTGTAACTTCCTGTACATCTAATTCTCAACCTAAAACAGATAAAATAAAATAAAATAAAAACTAACTCCCCATCATTCCAGCTAAAACAATAACTCCCTGCCTACTAAGATGAGTCCCATCCCAACTATACATGGCACTCCATCCATAAAACTGGTGCCAGCTGAAAGGTATTGCATTATCTTTGTAATACCTTTCAAGGCGGCAAATAAAACCTATCACCCTGCTCAACCATTCCCTCCCAACTCCCATCCAAGGCAAAACACGAAGCACTACAGGGATTCCTCCTCTCTCCCTAACCATCTCCAACATAACCTTGTACTGCTGCAGCAGTACCTCACTCTTTCGCCTACCAATATCATTGCCTCATACACTGAGGCACACAGTGGGTTTGTCTTCATTATCCTTCACGATAATTGAGATTTTTTCTATCACATTTCCCACCCTGGCCTCCAGAAGACACACATGTTTAGTGAGTGGAGTATACATTGCTCTGTTTAGATGTCTTACCTGGGAGTCTCCAACAATGAGAACATTTTCTTACCTTTCTTGATCTATGTATACTTCCCTGTATGGGAAGTTTTCTCACCATCCTTCTCCTCTACTTCCGTCTTTGCCTTCCCTTAATTTGTCTTGTAATGTGTCGATCCATTTGTGGTTTTTATCTCCGCTTGTTTCTTAAGGATGCTCCCTTGTGAACAAGTGTCTAACCTTCAACCTTTTTTTCCTCTCTCCTCCAACGTCTCCAACAATTCCCTGATTTGTGACTTCTCCTGCCAGAGATCCTGTACCTCCTGCTTCAATTTCGGAAGTCCTTCCTGTAACCCGAGGCATCCCGTCGACGTATGGGTATGTTGCAACATTTTGCATTTGCCAGTCCCGTCGACGTACTGGTATGTCGCGCAATTGCAAGGTTCATAATTTGCACAATTTTTAATTATCCCGCGTGATTTTTCATATGTATACATAGGACACCTTCCTCTATTCCTCTACAAGATGCCAAGCAGGGACAATGCCTTACACCGCATAACCTCCCCCCTCTCGCACGCCATTGTCTTGGCAATTCACCTGTTACCAGCGACCTGGCCAATAAAGACATTCAGGGCTAGAGTGATTCCCCAGTCGATGACAATGTGGAGGACAAACTTTACATAGCATCAGAGGAAGAAACAGTTAGAAATGATGATCAGGTAATGTGGCAAAAGAAGGTCAGGTATGGTGATGAGTTAGTGAGTGAAACAATGCTTATAATGCCTATATTACTGTTTGAAAACCAATATACTCTCATACTACATATAAATTCATACCAAGTAAATAAATAAATACCATTTATGAGTGGTGTGAAATAGTTACCCTCCCATAGAACTCATTTTCTTTGGTGCCAGCCTGTTAGAAAACCCAGTCAGGTAAGGAGGTACTGCTACCTGGATCGAGTATTTTAAACCTCAGGTGAGCGATTTCTCTATGAAATTTCGATGTTTCTCACCAAAAGCGGAGGTTTTAGCCAAGAAATTTTATTTCGAAAATACCTCGGGATTGAGGGGTGTCGGAGGTGCGAAATAGCTTGGGACGTGACGGGTTAACTGAAGTTAGTCCTTCTCAAAACCTGCAGCGGGGACAAAACTCTCAGTAGAGAAAGGCATCACGCACAAATTCACACAAAGGTATCACAGCTCACTGCAACACACTAACACAACACTATCACAAGTCACTAGCACAACACTGACAGGTCATTACAACACACTAGCACAACACTGTCACAGATCACTACAACACACTAGCACAACACTATCACAGATCACTAAAGCTCATTGACATTTCTCACAACAGGTGAGTACACCTAGCTAAATCAGGAATGCCACGAGACATCTGAACAGACTGACCTCATGTGAGTGACTGCTAATTGACCTCATGTGTAACTCTCTCTCTCTCTCTAAGTATATATATATATATATATTGTTATGGAACAGAGAAAGAAAATGTACACTCCAAGTGAGAATACTAAAAAAATCACTACTGTTCTGTAAAGTTGCAGGTTCAAAACAAAAGAGTTAGGTAAAATTACAAGTTAAAGTTTAATGCTCAAACTAACAACAAAACATTCAGGACTCATAAGGATAATGTAATGGCAAAAACAGGTTAAATATATGGTTAACTGCAATAGCCTCTATTAACACGAAATTAGCAAGAGTAAATTTATCTAAGTCAGCCCTGATAAAATGAAAATACACTGGGTAATGCTCAGTTAATGCAAGATAAATTATTACAGATACAAACTATTATTAATAATTGCTGACAATAAGAACCTTTACATGAATTACAAAAACTTCACTAGGCCTACAAATTAAACTTATGCTATACAGTACAAGAACAAAATGCAATAACACTTATACTCAACTTACACAGCTGCTAGATGGTTGGAGACTTCCTGAGCACTCACAATAATGACTGTACAGGGGAGGACAGAGATGTGAACAAAATGAGGAGTAGATCTAAGTGGCAATAATTCAGAGACTGAGCTCATTATATAGGGGCCGGCAGAGATTGATACAACTTGTAAGAAGGACGCGCAAACGAAGCCATGGGGACAAAGAGTTGACAATCCCGCTCTGAACAACAGAAAGAACGAC
Organism: Coenobita brevimanus; assembly: GCF_032717465.1. Lineage (NCBI taxonomy): Eukaryota > Metazoa > Arthropoda > Malacostraca > Decapoda > Coenobitidae > Coenobita > Coenobita brevimanus. Next base: position 16,281,963 of record NC_136986.1, read on the forward strand.
TTACTTTACTATAACGGTAGAAGGGGGGGGAGAGAGGTAGAACACGCTCGTGATCAAACAGGCAGCACACTGTACGTTAGAATTACACAAAGGATGATGAAATCATAGGCTATGTAACACCTCCCCACAAAGAAAAAGAAATTTACAAAGGAAATTTCTTATTACTCTAAAATAATCTGTCTAAAGTCTAGATAAGCAATCTGCAATAACATTTTCTTTCCCCTTGACATGTTGTATGTCTAATGAATACTCCTGAAGAAGTAGACTCCATCTTGTCAGTCTCTGATTTTTATCTTTAAACTTACTAAGGAATTTCAGTGGGTTATGATCGGTATAAATGACTATGGGGTCAAAACCAGAACACAAATAAAATGAAAAATGCTGTAAACCCAAAATCAAGGCCAAAAGCTCTTTCTCAATAGTTGAGTAGTTCTTTTGAGGTGGAGTGAACTTCTTACTGTAATAAGATACAGGATGTTCAATACCCTGATCATCCTCTTGCAGCAAAACAGCCCCAGCTCCTGTATCACTTGCATCAACAGCCATCTTAAAAGGCTTAGCAAAACTTGGAGTAGTGAGCACTGGCTGACTTAATAGAATAGCTTTAAGTTTGTTGAAAGAGGATTCACAGTCATCGGTCCAGACAAATTTAACTCCCTTTTTCAGTAGGTCTGTAAGTGGTGATACAAGAATTGAAAAGTTAAGAACAAATCTCCGGTAATAACCTACCATTCCCAAAAATCTTTGTAGCTCTTTCCTACTTTTAGGTCTGGGAAGATCACTTATAACCTGAACCTTAGCTGCTGGTGCTGCAACATGTCCATCACCAATTACATACCCAAGGTACTGAACTTTAGCTTGACCAAACTCACACTTTGATAAATTAGCTACAAGATTAGCATGAACCAAACGCTCGAGATATTTACTGACATGGCATAGGTGATCTTTCCAGTTGTCACTGAAGATTAATACATCATCAATATAAACAACACACCCTGCCAAACCCTCGGTTACAACATTCATGAGCTTCTGAAATGTGGCTGGTGCATTCTTCATACCATATGGCATTACAGAACATGCAAAAGTCTTTCCTAGTGTAACAAAACATGAGATCTCCCTAGCACGTTCAGTCATAGGTACTTGCCAGTATCCCTTTAACAAATCAAACTTACTTATGTACCTAGCCTTTCCGATCTTGTCTATGCAATCTTCCACACGAGGGAGAGGGTAAGTGTCTGTTTTGGTTATCTGATTAACACGTCTGTAGTCAATGCAAAGCCACTGTGACCCACCTGGCTTAGGAACTAGAGTGACAGGAGAACTCCACTCGCTCTGACATGGCTCAATCATCTTGTGCTCCAACAGGTAGCCAAGCTCCTTCTGGATGAGAGGAACTTTCACTGGGTTCACACGGTAAGGAGGCAGTTTAATTGGCTTTGCGTCTCCAACATCGACATCATGCATCAACACAATGGTTCTTCCTGGGGTAGCACGGAACACTTGCGGGTACTCCTGCAGTAATGCCGAAAACTCTTGCCTTTCCTCGGGAGGTAGATGAGAAATCTTATTCTGGAGATCATTCATGATATCAGGATTCTTCCCCAAACTATCACTCAGGCTCATACTGCATGGGAGAGCTTCACTTGCAGACTCGGGTGGAACAGCTACAGTGCAGACTGGATTATTTTCGTCCCGCCTGTGATATAACTTTAGCATGTTGATGTGACATAGTTGCTTGTTCTTTCTACGATCTGGTGTGGCGATGACATAGTTGACATCACTGAGTTTCTTCTCCTCGAAATAAGGACCACTAAACTTGGCTTGAAGAGGTTGCCCATGCACCGGTAGCAGAATCAAAACCTGATCTCCTGGCTGAAAGTGGCGTAACCTGGACTTCTTATCATACCAAGTCTTCATTTTCTCCTGAGCAGCTCCTAAATTCTCTCTCGCCAGCTGTAAAGCAGTGGACAGCCGTTCTTTGAACTTCATCACATACTCCAGCAGGTTGACGTCATCTTCCTCCAACAGCCAGCATTCCTTGAGTAGCTTAAGGGGTCCTCTTACTTCATGGCCAAACAGTAGTTCAAAAGGTGAGAAGCCCAGTGATTCATTTGGAGATTCTCTTGTGGCAAACACAACAAATGGAAGACCTTTATCCCAGTCTTTCTGATGTTCCAAACAGTATTTCTTGAGCATCGATTTGAGTGTTTGATGATATCTCTCCAACGCTCCTTGGGTCTGGGGATGGTAAGCTGAAGACGTGATCTGGGTGATGCCCAACTCTTTCAGAGACTGCTTGAAAACGTTTGACATGAAATTACTTCCCCGGTCTGACTGTACCTCCTTGGGCAGACCAAACTTTGTGAAGAACCCTAGCATTTCCTTAACCACTTTCTTTGCTGAGATATTTCTAAGTGGAATGGCTTCAGGATAACGAGTAGCCATATCAATCAGGGTCAACACATAAGAAAATCCTGAAGAAGTCTTAGGAAGAGGGCCCACAATATCCACCATCACACGGGTGAAAGGCGCCTCAAAAGGAGGAATGGGAACTAGAGGTGCAACCTTTTCGGTCTGATTACACTTCCCCACAACTTGACAGGTGTGACAAGACTTACAATACCAGGAAACATCCCTGAAGATACCTGGCCAGTAGAAGTGTTTCAAAATGCGTGCCACAGTCTTCCTCACTCCAAGGTGTCCTGCCAAACTGGAATCATGAGCCACTCTAATGATATCCTGCCTACAAACACGAGGGATGACAACTTGATGTACAACCTCCCATTCACAGTCGGCTGATACTGTTGGGGGTCTCCACTTCTTCATAAGTACTCCTGACTTTACATAATAACAAGTAGAAGCACCAGCTGACTCTTCCTCACTGCAAGCAGAGTTAGCTAGACCTTTCAACTCAGGGTCAGCAACCTGCAACTCAACCAACTCTTGACGAGACAAATTATCAACACTACGGGGTACTGCCTCATCTGGTGAGTGGTCCAAATTAGCAAGAAAAGTGTCAGCTAGGATAACATCATCATCATCATTATCCTCTAAATCACTAGTAACTTTAGACTTAGCCCTAGTGACAGCACATGCAGGGAACACATCAGGGACATCACAATCCTGGGTCGCAGCCACTGGCTCACTAGACAACTGAGGAGCTGGACACACTTGACTTACACCAATATCATTTCCAAGTAAGAAAGTTACACCTGACATTGGGAGTGTCTCAACCAACCCAACCATAACGGAACCATTAACAAAACCAGACTCTAAATTCACTCTGCACAGAGGGACAGAGAAGTAATTATTCCCCACACCTTGTAAGATTACAGTTTCATCAGAGGAATTAACATTAGAGCCTAGAATACTGGTCAGCATAAGGGATTGGCAAGCACCTGTATCACGATATATTTTAACTGATTTCCTGTCATTACTGTCCAGAGGACTGACAAAACCTTCAGACAGGAAATTAGCACATGAACTCTTGAGAGTGTCACCCACGTTACTGCTCAAAAGAGGAGCTCCATCATGAGAATTTAAGTTACCACTCAAAGCAGGTTCAGTTAACTCAGTTAAAGAATTATGGGAACTCTCAAGGGTGGACACTAGACCAATTGACTGAATATTTAAAGACTCCTTTTGTTCACATCACGCTGTCTCCTGAAACATTTCTCCGTAGTATGACCAAGCTTACTACAATAAGTACATTTACTTTTCTGAAATCTAGAGGTGAAGCTGGTATTTACTTCCTGAGAAACATCATCTTTATTCTCTTTCCTGTTACCTGTACTCTGAGTAGAGGCAACGTACTTACTCTCAGCTTTCCCTTTTCCTCTAGAATATCTCTTGGGAGTGAGAACATATTCATCAGCTAAAACTGCAGCATCAGACAAATTATCTATTCTTTTCTCATCAAGATATAGGCTTACATCTTTATAAATACACCTTTTGAAGTCCTCCAGCAAAATCATCTGCTTAAATTTGTTAAAATCAGAATCCACATTCTTAGAATTTAACCACTGCTCTAACAGATCTTCTTTGATTTTTGCATACTCAACATGGGATTGCTTATCTTGCTTGTAAGTTGTCTTAAATTTTACTCTATAAGCTTCAGGAACAAGCTCATAGGCCTTAAGAATCAAGCTTTTAACTACATCATAATTATCAGATTGATCCTGAGGCAAAGATGCATAAGTTACTTGAGCTTTACCGGTGAGAACAGTTTGAAGGAGTACTGGCCAATACTTTTTGGGCCAATTAAAACCTGTAGCTACCCTCTCAAACAACTGAAAATACTTTGTTAAATCGGATTCATTAAAAGGAGGGACAAGTTTAACATTTTTAGCCACATCAAAATCATCAGAGCTAGATGATCCAGTTCCACCTTGTTTCATGCGATACTCATGGTCTGCCTGAATCATAGCAATTTCAACTTGTGCCTCAGCCTCCTTAGCACGAGACTCCTGCAGGGCTAACTGTAACTTAGCTATTTCAATCTGCGTTTGCTCATTTGGAGGAGTTACATTAAATAAGCTTTCATTAATCATGTCAACAATTTGATCTTTAGAATGATGAGAGCGAACAGCAATTCCCAACTGTTGAGCAACAAGCTTAAGTTCATTCTTTGTTCTGTTTTCTACATCCAACACTGTTTGCACATTTGACAAAAAATCTTTGGCTTCATCAAGTGTAGTAATAGTAGACATCATGAATAAATCACAGTCACAAAATATCAAGCAATATCCTTATGATAATATCCTGAATATCCTGATGAGAGGTCGCCAAATTTATGTTACGGAACAGAGAAAGATAATGTACACTCCAAGTGAGAATACTAAAAATCACTACTGTCCCATAAAGTTCCAGGTTCAAAACAAAAGAGTTAGGTAAAATTACAAGTTAAAGTTTAATGCTCAAACTAACAACAAAACATTCAGGACTCATAAGGATAATGTAATGGCAAAAACAGGTTAAATATATGGTATCTGCAATAGCCTCTATTAACACGAAATTAGCAAGAGTAAATTTATCTAAGTCAGCCCTGATAAAATGAAAATACACTGGGTAATGCTCAGTTAATGCAAGATAAATTATTACAGATACAAACTATTATTAATAATTGCTGACAATAAGAACCTTTACATAAATTACAAAAACTTCACTAGGCCTACAAATTAAACTTATGCTATACAGTACAAGAACAAAATGCAATAACACTTATACTCAACTTACACAGCTGCTAGATGGTTGGAGACTTCCTGAGCACTCACAATAATGACTGTACAGGGGAGGACAGAGATGTGAACAAAATGAGGAGTAGATCTAAGTGGCAATAATGCAGAGACTGAGCTCATTATATAGGGGTCGGCAGAGCTTGATACAACTTGTAAGAAGGACGCGCAAATGAAGCCATGGGGACAAAGAGTTGACAATCCCGCTCTGAACAACAGAAAGAACGACTTACTCTACTATAACGGTAGAAGGGGGGGAGAGAGGTAGAACACGCTCGTGATCAAACAGGCAGCACACTGTACGTTAGAATTACACAAAGGATGATGAAATCATAGGCTATGTAACTATATATATATATATATATATATATATATATATATATGGTTCACTTGCCTAGTGCGGGAACTCAGAGTGCACGAATTGCTTTGTGCATGAGTGACCAAATATCATACTCAGAAACCTTGAATGCGCGAGTTTACCTCCCAGAACACGAGGTAGAGGCAAGGAGCGGCTCAAAAATGCCATTTTCCATTATTACACGACCCCCCCCCACACACACACACAACGCGTCCATCATCACGTGTTCTCATGCTGATGTGCAGAATTTCCTGGGGCAGCTAGACAGGTACTATGCACCTGTCTTAGAGGTGAAGGAACGCATGCAGACAGTTCAGAGGAGCAGTGACCATTGAAGTAGCGATAGAAAAGAGATAAAGATGCAACAGTGTGGCAAAGAGAGAGGCTGAATAGAGTTAGTAAGAGGAGGAGAGTTAAAAAGACGAAAAACCTTTGACTCCACCACTAATGAGAAGAGTTGTATGTGGGAAGCTTCCCTACACATGAGAGTTGTACTCTACACAGGGGCGGATAAAACCCCTGTATAGTGTCAACATTTGTGCCAGGGTGAAGAAGGAGCGGAGTCGGTTTGGCACACCTAATCTCTTGGAAGCAGATTTTCAAGATATGCAATATGATCTTTCCAAGATAAGTCCCAAATAAATGAAACCCGAAGCATGTTCAAGGATGATGCAGGATTAAGCTGAGTATTTTTGAATATTAGTGGGTATACCTGTGGAAGATTTTGTTGGGTTCATAGGTGTAAAAACTGAGTCATTGATGCATAAAAAAAAACAGATTATTTTTACCCCAGTCAGAGATACGAGCCAAATCAGACATTAGGTGTGCCATAGCCTCATCCCTTGTTTGTTGAAGTAACTGCTGAGATGGACGTTGCGGGAACCGAATGGAAAGTTGAAGGGTGGAGTCATCAGCATATGAGTGGATAGGGTTAGATGTACAGCCTAGAAGGTCATTGACGAATATAAGGAAGAGAGTTGGTGATAGGACAGAGCCCTAAGGAACACCACTGTTGATAAATCTAGGAGAAGAATGATGGCCATCTACAACAGCGGCTATAGAACGACCAGAAAGGAAGCTAGAGATGAAGGCACAGATAGAAGGATAGAAACAGTAAGAGGGCAGTTTGGAAATTAAAGATTTATGCCAGACTCGATCAAAAGCCTTTGAGATGTCAAGTGCAAAGCTTTCACAAAAGTCCCGAAAGGAAGATAACCAGGAGTCTGAAAGGTAGGTAAGACGATCGCCAGTGGAGCGTCCCTGACGAAACCCATACTGACGATCAGAAAGAAGGTTGTGATAGGGAAGATGCTTTAAAATTTTTCTATTAAGAATTGACTCGAAAACTTTTGAGATACAGGATGTTAAAGCAATTGGACGATAGTTAGAAGGTTGGGAATGGTCACCCTTCTTTGGGACTGGCTGAATGAGAGCAACTTCCAGCAAGAAGGAAAGGTACAAACTGATAGACAAAGGCAAAAGAGTTTGCCTAGGCAGAGTGTAAGCACAGAAGCACAGTTCTTGAGAAAAACAGGAGGGACTCCATCAGGCCCATATGCCTTATCAGTATTGAGGCCTGTGATGGCAGAAAATACATCAACTGAAGAAATTTTAATGTCAGCCATGAGGAAGTCTGAGGGGGGAAGTGATGGAGGAACATCACCGGAATTGTCTAAGGTGGAATTGGAGGAAAAAGTCTGAGCAAAGAGATCTGCTTTATCAGTAGAAGTAATAGCTACAGAGCCATCAGAGTAGAAAAGAGGAGGGAAGTATGATGATGTAAACTTGTTAGAAAGGTTTTTGACAAGGTACCAGAAGGAGTGGGAAGAATTCGAGTTGGAGAGTTCAGAGCATTTAGTATGGATGAAATTATTTATAGCAGAGTGAAGAACAGACTTAGCACAATTCCAGGGAGAAATGAATAAAAGATGTAATCCTTTTTTTTTTTTATGTGGGGAGGTGCTTTGGCTCTGGTACCTTTTATAGGCCCTCTCCTTGTTGCGGACAGCATTAGAACAAGCGTGATTAAACCAAAGGCTTTCTTGCACTAGTCAAAGGATATGAGAAAGGAATGTATGCTTCCATGCCTGAGAGAATAACCTCCGTAATGCGCAAGGCACACTCAGATGGCTCCCGGCCATGGAAGCAATAATCATTCCAGGGAAAATCGAAGAAGTACTGCCTGAGGGCCTCCCAATCTGCATTTCTAAAGTGCCACGGGTGACGTTTTTTTGGATGGTCAGCATGCCGTACCGGGGCGATAGGACAGGTTGAGGTGATAAGATTGTGATCAGAGGAGCCCAGAGGAGAGAAAAGATTAACAGTGTAAGCAAAAGGTTTAGCTGTAAGGAAGAGGTCAAGTATGTTGGAGTTCTCTCCAAGGCAGTCAGGGATACAAGTTGGGTGCTGTAAAAGCTGCTCTAGGTCATTAACCCGTCGACGTGAATTAACGTCCACAAGTTTTGTCAATGCCAATCCCGTCGATGTACATAAACGTGAATCAATTGCAAGGTCCCTAATTTGCACAATTTTCAATTTTTGCGAGTGATTTTTGGTATGTATACACGGGACACCTTCCTCTACAAGATGCCAGGCAGGGACAATGCCTTACCCAGCATGACCTCCTCCCCCACTGCACACCATTGTCTCAGCAATTCACCTGTTATCAGTGACCTGGCCAGTAAAGCCATGTCATGCCACGGTATGAAATTCAGGGCCAGAGTGATTCCCCAATTGATGAGAATGTGGAGGACAAACTTTACATAGCATTAGAGGAAGAAACAGTCAGAAATGATGATCAGGTAATGTGGCAAAAAAAGGTCAGGTATGGTGATGAGTTAGTGAGTGAAACAATGCTTATAATGCCTATATTACTGTTTGAAAACCAATATACTCTCATACTACATATAAATTCGTACCAAGTAAATAAATAAATACCGTTTATGAGTGGTTTGAAATAGTTACCCTCCCATAGAACTCGTTTTCTTTGGTGCCAGCCTGTTAGAAAACCCAGTAAGGTAAGGAGGAACTGCTAACTGGATTGAGTATTTTAATCCTCAGGTGAGTGATTTCTCTATGAATTTTCGATGTTTCTCACCAAAAGCGGAGGTTTGAGCCAAAAAAAAAAAAAATCCAAAAGTGGTTGGGACTGGGGGGAGTCAGTGGTGGAAACGTGGTCGGGATGGGGCAGGTTAAGGATAGAAAAGGTGTAGGCTTGTTCACCACGTGAATCAGTGAAAGGAGAGGAGAGCCAAAGGTGGCGGTGAGCATTGAAATCTGGTGCATCTGAGCTTAACGGCCGTTCCCAGGTGGGAAATTGTGCGATGATACTTATGGAATGGTATATTGCCACCTTGTTATGAGAAAGAAGAAGAAAAGTGTGCCACTGAATGGCAGATTTATTTGGAACCGAGCCCAGTTATTTTACAAGGCAGCATGAAGCAAGTTAAATGTGGAGAAACCTTTCAAGGCATTGGTTGGATGGCTGCACCATTTTTTGAAACACAAGGAACTCCGTCACACCAAACTGTGTGGTGAACATGCCCTTGCCGATGAGCTGGCTGCGAGAAAGTATTCTGCAATAATTAGAGAGCTAATCGAAGAAGAACAATACACCAAGGACCAGATCCACAACATCAATGAAACATCGTTATACTCCAACATCATGCCCAAAACAACTTACATTGCTAGTAAAGAGAAACATGCCCCTGGTCAAAAGCTCCAGAAGTGTAAGATGATGGTATTGTTCACTGTAAACCTATCTGGGAGCCACAATATGAGGCCAGTTGTTGTACACAGATTCACACCCAAGGTGCTACAAAAACCTTACGAACATGGACACAAGTGGCGAGTACTGGTACAGATCAGCAAATGGTTGGATGACCAGGAACATTATGGCAGACTGGTTAACGAAGCACTGTGACCCCCATGTCAGGGCCAATTGTCAGGAATTTGGCATTCCATTTAACCCACCGACTCCCGTTGACATACATATACATCCACACGCTTTGTCACTGTGACTCCTATTAACATATATAAATGTGCAGCAATTGCACCCCCCCCAGGGTAGGGGGAGTTTTCAAGAATACTCCGCCAGTATCCCTGCTTGTCGTAAAAGGCGACTAAAAGGGTTGGCGGAGGGTTAGTGCCCCTCCCTGGAAAACAACTAACTAAAAATACAAACAATAAGCCTCGGACAAGGACTGACCAAACAATGACGACCAAGGACCGGACAAAGGACATGGTAATAGGAACTTGGAATGTAAGGGGGGCGAATGATGAGATGAAAGAGAGATTGTCCAGGTGCTTGAGGGTGCGAAAGTTGATGTATGTGGAATAACTGAAACGAAATGGAGAGGTGAGAGTGTGACAGAATGGGAGTATGGATGGGGTAAAGAAGGAGTAGGTGAGAATGAGGGGGCAAAAGAAGGGGTATATATGTATAGTTGTGAGTAAAAGATGGAAGAAGAGCATAAGAGAGTATGAATCAGTTGGGTCAAGGATTGTGTGGGTAAGATTGAAAGTTGGAATACAAATGTGGGCGATTGTGTATGTGTATGCACCAATGCAGGATCGTGCAAGCAGAGTGAGAGAAGAGTTCTGGACAAATGTGGAAGTGTGCATGGAAAAGTTTGTAAGGAATGAGAGAGTGTTTTTGCTTGGTGATATGAATGGTAAAGTAGGGAATGTGAAGGTGGATGGAATAGTTGGTGAGTGGTGTGTGCCTGCTGAGATAGATGAGAAAGGCAGTGCGTTAGTGGACCTTTGTGCTGGGAGGGGGTTTGTGATAGCCAATACCCTCTTCAGGCATAAAATGATCCACAAGTATACATGGCGAGTGATGAGAAGGGTGGATGGTGAACTGAATGAAAGGAAGGCATTGATTGATTATGTGTGTGTGGATGAAAGGATGCGAAAATGTGTAATAGATGCAAGAGCTTATAGAGGTTGGGGGAGTGGACTGTCTGAGCACTTCTTGGTGGTGGCCAGAATCAAAGTCCAATTAGGATGGAGAAATAGAAGAAGGGAAGAACAGGAAGAAGGAGTATTTGTAAGGAGAGTGGAAAGGTTACAAGAGGATGAGAAAAAAATAGAGTATAAGAGAAGTGGAGGAACGATTGGGCAAATATGAATTGGAGCAGATGGGGGACATAGAAGGTGTGTGCAGGATATTTACAGAAGAAATACGTGCAGCATGTGATGTGGTGTGTGGGATGAAGAGAAGACGGAGGGGGGTGCAAGGAACAGCGTGGTGGAATGAAGAGGTGAGACAGGCTGTGGCACAAAAGAAGAAAGCATACAATGAATGGATGAGAAATAGGGGCGTGGAAGAAGTTGAGAGGCGGAAGAGAGAGTTATATGTAGAAAGAAAAAGAGAGGTGAAAAGACTGGTAAGGGAGAGTAAGAAGAAAGCAGATGAGGAATTTGGAAGGAATTTGAGTGTAAAGTGGAGGGATTGTAAGAAAATGTTCTGGAAAGAGGTGAAAAGAGTAAGACAGGGTGGAAGTGAAGTTAGCAGGGAAGTGAAAGATAAAAATGGTAGATTACTAGTGGAGAAGAGAGAAAAAGTGAGCAGAGGGAGAGAACACTTTAAGGAATTGTGCAACATACAGGATGGAAGTAATGCGAGTACAAGTGGCTGGGGAATGGCTGGGAGGATGGGGGAGGTGCGAAGACATGAAGAAATCAGTAGGATAGAAGTTGTGGAAGCAATGAAGAAAGTTAAATTGGGGAAAGCCCCAGGAATTGATGGAGGGTGTGGTGAAATGCTGAAGTATGGGGGAAAGATAGTAGTAGAATGGATGTGGAAAATGTGCAGATTGGCCTGGGATGAAGGTAGAGCTCTGGCGGATTGGAAGTCAGGTATAATTATTCCCTTGTACAAAGGAAAAGATGAAAAAGAAGTGTGTGGTAATCATAGGGGCATCTGTCTTCTTAGTATAATATTAGTATAATATTGACAGAGTTAGAGAAAGAACAGAGGAATTAGTTGGAGAAGAACAGGGAGGCTTTAGGAAGGGAAGAGGTTGTGTAGATCAGATATTCATTCTTAGATCTTTAGTGGAAAAGTTTCTAGAGAAGGGAAAGAAGTTGTATGCAGCTTTCATGGATTTGGAGAAAGCATATGACAGGGTGGTTAGAGAAGGATTGTGAAAAGAATTAAGAATATATGGAGTAGATGGGAAGTTGTTGAATGCTGTGAAGAGTATGTATGATGGTGCTAAGGCTGCAATGCGTGTGGATGGCGAACTGAGTGAATTTTTCTCTTTGAAGGTTGGGTTGAAATAGGGATGTGTCATGTCTCCATGGTTGTTCAATCTGTACATGGATGGGGTAATAAAAGAGGTACAAGGTAGGGTAATGGATGTTGGAGTGCCCCTGGTGAGAGAGGGTAGTGTTTGGAAACTTCCTGTACCGTTGTTTGTAGATGATACTGTGTTGTTGAATGAAGATGAAGGACAGCTGCAAGGCTTGGTGGATGAGTTTGGGAGAGTGTGTAAGAAACGGAATCTAAAGGTGAATGTAGGGAAGAGTAAAGTGATGGTCTTGAAAGAGGTGTAGTCAGTGAATGTACAGCGAGGTTGGGTGGTGAGGAATTGGAAAATGTGAATAAGTTTAAGTACTTGGGTAGTGTGATGAGTAAGGATGGAGGTTTGGAGGGTGAAGTGCTTGAGAGGGTACAGCAGGGAAGAAAGGTTGCTGGTTCCTTGAAAGCAGTGATAAGAAGCATGGAAGTGAGCATGGAAGTGAAAAAATTACTTCATGACAGTATTGTGATACCAACTGTAACGTAAGGAAGTGAAGCTTGGACGTTGCTGGAAGGACACAAGTCAAGATTGAGAGCAGTGGAAATTAGTTATTTAAAAGGAGCCTGTGGAGTCACATGGAGAGAGCGGCTGACAAATGAGGATATAAAGGACCGTTGTGGTGTGGATGTGGATGTGATAGGAAGCGTTAGGAGGAATACACTGAGGTCGTTTGGCCATGTGGAGAGGAAGGAGGGTGAAAGACTGACAAGGAGATTGTATATGAGTGAGGTGGAGGGGTGAAGAGGGAGGGGAAGGCCGAGGATGAGATGGAGGGATGGGGTGGTGAGGTATATGAGAGAGGGGGGTGTGAGTTGGGAGCGGGACAGTGAAAAGGCGACGGACAGGGCGACGTGGAGGCGATTTGTTTGTGGCCACCCCGAAAAGGATAGAGACGTCTGGGAATAGATAGATAGAATTGCAGGGTCCCTAATTTGCACAATTTTCAAATTTTGCGCCTTATTTTTGGTATGTATACACGGGACACCTTCCTCTACAAGATGCCAGGCAGGGTCAATGCCTTACCCAGCATGACCTCCCCCCCCCCGCACGCCATTGTCTCGGCAATTCACCCATTACCAGTGACCTTGCCAGTAAAGACATGTCGTGTCACGGTACGAAATTCAAGGTCAGAGTGATTCCCCAATCGATGACAGTGTAGAGGACAAATTTTACATAGCATTAGAGGAAGAAACAGTCAGAAATGATGATCAGGTAATGTTGCCAAAAAAGTCTGGTACGCTGATGTGTTTGGCGAGTGAAACAATGCTTATATTGCCTATATTACTTTGTGCAAACCAATATACTCTCATACCAAATAAATAAATAAATACTGTTTATGAGTGCTGTGGAATAGTTACTGTCCCATAGAACTCGTTTTCTTTGGAGCCAGCCTTATAGAAAACACAGGAAGATAAGGGGTACTGCTACCTGTAGCCAGTATTTTAAACCACAGGTGAGTGATTTCTCTATGAATTTCAATGTTTCTCACCAAAAGCAGAGGTTTCAGCCAGAACAATTTGTTTTTGCAAAATTAGTCGGGATTGGGGGGGTTCAGTGGTGGAAAATCGGTTGGGACAGGGTGGGTTAAGATGCTCCTTGTGCTGGACAATGCACCAAGTCATCCTCCATACCTAGATGATCTGCACAAGGATTGTCGTGTTGTGTTTCTGCAGCCCCAGATGATGTCACTCATGTAGCCATTGTGTTACGGGGGGAAGTGAATTTAAGAATTAAGAATATTAAATGTTACTTGAAAGTAGAGACAAGGAATTGACTTGTGAAAATCAAGTAGTAAGTTTTACTTTATGCCGGCTTACGTCGCTGATTCTCTACGGACGAGAATTTATAAACTTTCTCAACAGTACACAGCAAAGACTAATTACTCATGAGTGCTGTTTGTTAGTACTGTTAGCCTCTCGAGAAAGTGAATCCACCCCTGACAATCAGTAACTAATGCTAATAATATTAGACAGGTTCTTGCCGGTGCTTAACTCCTGGCTGGCACAACGGATTGAAGTGTGATACAAAAGAACTGGCCTAAGTACCAGTTATGGATAATGTAAAGAGTTTGTGCAAACAAGGAGCGGCAACAAAAGTAAGCATAATGTGGAGAAATAAAACGTGATTCTAATTACATTAACCTCAAAGAAAAGAACTGTAAATTTATTGATTACATTAAGATAAATTTATGTTATATGAATCTCAAAAATGAATTCAAAAGGGGAATTCACAGTCACTAAGCGACTCATGAAACCAAATAACAAGGATATACACTCACTCACTCATTCAAAAGCTAATCGAACTTAAGCCTAGAAAAAACGAACAGAAATACTGGTCAGCGGAGGGATGGAGCCGAACGAAAGACTGGGCTTCTTCGTGATGAACACCAGTCGCTGCTATTCGCTGCAAGCTCACTTAGCCGATCACCGTCTAGGTGGAGATTCAAGAATTCGCTGTACAACGGAAACATTGCTCACATCACTGGGCACAAACGATCCTATCCTCAAGGCAACCCACAGCTGACTAAGTTCAAACCGGGAAAAGAGGTAGGAACTGGCCGTGTTTGCCGGAAGTAGGCATGGCCTAACTTCAACGGTCAATGGAGAGAGGGCGAACGATATAGACACGCAATAAATCACTCAGTGAAAGCACTAATGTCGTGCATAAGCATGGTCACTTATGAAACAGTGACAAATATTCTGAAAACCATCCCGATCGAAGTGCATACAGGGATGGTTGAACTGAGTGATGCCCAATGGGAATTCCACTAGAATTCATGGTTTTCTCAACAAAGTACAATGTCACAAATTTGTTTAACCCGCCCCATCCCGGAGACGTGAATTCACATCCTCACATGATGTGCACTCATATCCCGGAGATGTAAATTAATGCAGCAACATTGCAAGCTCCCTAATTTGCACAATTTTCGCGAGCGATTCTTGGGACGTATACACTGGACACCTTCCTCTACAAGATGCCAGGCAGGAACAATACCTTACCCAGCATGACCTCCTCCCCCCCCCTGCATGACCTTTTCTCAGCAATTCACCTATTATCAGTGACCTGGCCAGTAAAGCCATGTCATGCCACGATACGAAATTTAGGGCCAGAGTGATTCCCCAATCGATGATAATGTGGAGGACAAACATTAGAGGAAGAAACAGTCAGAAATGATGATCAGGTAATGTGGCAAAAAAAGGTCAGGAATGGTCATGAGTTAGTGAGTGAAACAATGCTTATAATGCCTATATTACCGTTTGAAAACCAATATACTCTCGTACTATATATAAATTCGTACCAAATAAATAAATAAATACCGTTTATGAGTGGTGTGGAATAGTTATCCTCCCATAGAACTCGTTTTCTTTGCAGCCAGCCTGATAGAAAACCCTGTAAGGTAAGGAGGTACTCCTACCTGGATCGAGTATTTTAAACCTCAGGTAAGCGATTTATCTATGAATTTTTGATGTTTCTCACCAAAAGCAGATGTTTGAGCCAAAAAAAAAAAAAGGTCCAAAAATGTTGGGACTGGGGCGTACCACTGCCCAGAAAACGTCGGGATGGGGCGGCCATAAATACACTCGCATGAATTCATGACATTATGCCCCATCAAAATAAAATTTTTCTTTAGAAAATTTTTTCGATATACATACATATAAATCCTCAGTCACACAAGATTCACACTGTGGTGTGTATACTATCTGGCTACAGGGGAAAATCACAGTCGCCAATGAGCGAAAAAAAAATCGTATTTACGTTAATAGAAGCGAGCTTGAGGATAAAATTCCGTGACGATGGTGAAAAATCCTGTACTCAGGTCAAACTGGGTGAAAATTCACTACATTTTCATTAACAACTAATAGTTATGTAGCGTGGTGTATGTAATACACGGTGTAGGTGTGACAATTGTAGTGTAACTGTGCCTATGTGTAAAATTGTATGATACAAATTAATAGTAAATGGAGATGACGAGGCAGAAGAGAAGAGGTGGCAGCATGTGGCAGAGACAATCAGCTGATCCGGACGGCAAAACTACTACACCCGCCAGGTGTACCTGCGAAATCACTCAAGGTGGAGCATCAAAAGTGTCAATACGACAAACAATTTTTTAAAATTACAATTTTTCTCTCTGCCTAGTAGTTAGTACTTATGCTACAAAAAGTACACTATTATTATCTTAACCCCAAAACCGCAGGGTTGTTTTGGCTCAACTTGCGTGTCCCGCGGTGATATTCGCGCTCCGACAGACTTTGTAAAAATATTTGCCAAAAATCAGTTATTAGTCCTAGAATATCATAATTAGATATTCATATGGCACTTACCTTTAGCTTTCTCCTGGGATGTTTGTTGAGCCTTCGTCGAGTACTGTAGGACTTGTGGAGACTTCTGAAGTTGGGTAACAAAGTCTCCACTTTACACTTCCCGACATCCCGTAATATGATTACCACAGCCTGATATTATCACTATTCTACGATTTTCAAAAAGTTTGGAATCCATACTCCAAAAAAAAAAAAAAAAACACTGTGAAAGCAACGATAATTATGAGCGCGTACCAGCTTCCCACTTGAGCTAGTTCGCTGCTGGTATTCTGTCATTTATTATTCATAAAAACACTCACACTTTATATTTCTATTACTATATAACACATATATGTCTGCAGTCATTATCCATAAGTTTCCTTCAGTAATAGTAGTTTATTGTCACTGTAGGTATTCAATTTCTCTTTCAGTAAAATACATGGCATTCACTTTCTCATCGTGTATATTACGTTGAGAGCGAATCTGTCACTTTCACTTCCACTTTCATAACTCATAGTATTCATACATGCTAGAGTGAAACTTTCACTTTCATTCCTCCTAGTATATATTCTCTTATTCTTACATTACCACTCATTTACATTTCTATTTACATTCTCTATTTTACTTACATTATATACATTTCTATTTTATTTACACTGTTATCCACTGTCACTTGCAGTAACTTATAAAACTATTTTCCACTGTTCACTTATATTTACATTCATTGCTCTCACTTGCTGTTTAAACATTATTTACATTTCCACTTGCACTGTTTTAGTCACCAGAAAGATCGTAGTCACTGTCCATCATTTTCATTGATAAATTAACCAGTTCACATTCCACAGCAGTCACTTAGACCTTTACCCCTTTCCACATGAGGTTTAGTAGGGGTAGATGTCACAGGGCCCTTTGCATGGGGCTAGAAAGTCGCGGAATTGGACAGGCGCAAATCCAACGTTGTTTCACCTTGAAAGATGACAGTAAACTGAATGCTGTGGTGGCCTAGGAGGAGTACAATGCTGCCAATGTCAGCGTGGTGACAGCTGCTAATATATACGCTATGAAATGATTGGCAGGAAATCTAGACAATACATAATAAATTAGGTAGTTCCAGGTGGATGTAAATATCACTTAGGCTTCTCCCTTCCTTTCTTACATATATTTTTATTACGAGAATAGATTATATGGCATATTTCAAGGGGAAATAACCAGGGAAAATTAGCGAACGAGTGCACATGAGGTGTTGTCAGGTGATAATTAGCCAATCCCAGGTGTTTGGCACTATCACTTACCTTATTTCTTTTTTGTATATATTATTTGCTATAAGAATAGGGCATAGGGTTTATTTCAATGGATGAAATCAGTGGAAAATTCCGGGGAAGATTTACTTAGCTCAGCGCGGCTGGGCAGGCGAGAGGACAGGGTAATGGAGGGGCGGTAGGGAGAGGAGTTAAGAACGGAGAGAAATGGCTAAATTGTCAAAAATGGAGGGGAGTACAGATAAGATTAGGAGTGCTGACTAGTGTTGGACATTGGCAGTACTGATAGATGATACAAGCCACCACTTGAAAGCCAGGGCGAATTCAAAATAACACAGAATCACAAAAGTGACACCCCGCGGTATGATCCCTCGCTCCCAAGTGTCAAGAAAGTGATGCCCCGTGGTTACGGGGTTAATGGATACATTATTAACCAGGAAATGTAGTCCTTGGATTGCTAAAATCTCTGACGACCCCTGTAGTTTACTGGTTAAACCTACATTATTAACTAGGAAACGTGTTAGTCCCTGGATTGCTCAAATCTCTCAGAATGTGCAGTTTACTGGTTAAAAATAACTCTACACTTACGATTAATATTGGCAAGCTGAGAATCCCTATGCAATGGCAGACAGGTCACATTTTAACACCCAACATGGGAGTGAACGCTCATGAGGATAATGTGCATTCTCCGGGAATCCTCAGAGAGGCCCACAGTTCGAGATGCTCCACAAGGTAATTCAGACACAGCCTCGGATTGCCCCTGCGGGGTCTCAAACTTTCCCCTTAACCTACGGTACACATGTATAAACAGGTCCTGGACATAATGTGTCCTGTGGGACCAACAGGTGAGATGTCAGGTCTTACTGGTACACTGTTAACTGGGAACCATGTTGTCCTTGGATTGCATAAATCTCTGAGGATGCCTGTCTTACAGAACCCAGCAAACAACAGTTGCCCTTGTTAGTCATCAGTTAGCAGGCGAGACATCAGGTCTGCACCTACATTGTCACTGCCCTCTCTTTCAAGTGGTTCACATATTATGGGCAAGGATTCCAATGGTGCAGGACTGACACGTCCCTGATTAGTGGTACATTGACACACATTGCAGGAATGCATGAATCTATCTATTTCCTGTCCCATCCCTGGCAAGAAAAAGTCAGCACAGATACGGCCTTGGGTTTTCCTTTTGCCCATGTGACCTCCTGAGGTTGAAGAATGACCCCATTCTAATATTGCTTGGCGGTACTTAGCAAGAACAACAAACTGCAGTCGAACCTTGCCCTGGGGTGTTCGTGACTCACGGTAGAGCCGTCCTTGTTTACGAAGGAACCTGCCTTGACCTCCCTGTGAATACTTGATCACTCTACCCTTTTGTTTCTTCCGCACAGCAGCAAGTGTAGGGTCAGAATGTTGTTCTTGAACAACATCTTCACTACAAATCAGATCTTGCGGTGATGCAATGGTCACTGGGGTGACATAGTTCGGAGCCTTGGCCATGGCTTGTGTTATTGCAGCCGAAGTCTGAGTAGTGTCATCTGTAGTGCAACTATACTTGGCACCAGTTATGTTGCCTATTATTTGGTCAAACAAAGGTTCTGGCAAGTGTCGTACCCGTGTAAAATGGAGATGTCACATGGATACGTGCCTCAGGGAACAATATCACTGATCCATCAATAAGCTGAGCTTGGACCTGTCGACCTGTGTACTCCTCAAGCTGAATAGACTCTGCCTGACAGAGCAACCTGAGGAACCATTGTCTCTCAGGACCTTCACAGGAATGCCTCCCACAAATCCTGGCTGAACAAGGAAGGCACTGTTGCCTGTGGGAGGGCCTGTGGAGGAAGTGGTAAGCCATTGATAAGGCTGCTGAACGAACGATGCAGCAAATGTGGTGCCCTGAGAACTAGATGCCTGAGGGTTCATGCTCACCATCTGAGAAGCTGGAGCATTGACCATGTGTGATGGAGAGTTTACTGTCACTGGGAGACTAGTGAACTGTGGAGAAGTACCTGTACTGGTGGGGGCGGCACCACTGTGCGCTTGTTGTGGAATGAAGGCAGCATTTGCATCCTGCCTCTGATACACTAAAGTCGACTGTCATGACTCAGGGTTACGTGGTTTGTCCTTGCTCTGCTGCTGCTTGAAATACCGGTACTGCTGCTGGTTAGGGTTCTGTTTGTTGCACCACTTTCACTCAGGTTTCTGGGTAGTTTGCCCCTGGTCCTTCTTCTGCAGTTTGTTTGGACCTTGGCCATTATTCTGAGAACAGCCTAGATGCTGGGGTTCAGTCTGAGATGGTTTCCCAGATTTGTTGGCTTTCCTTTTCCAGGTGTGTTCCTTACGAGTCTGGTACCCGTACACAGTGAAGAATGCATCAGCCTTCTCCACCATTTGGCTGGCATTCCTTACCTGGCAGATCTTAAGCTGAGCCATAAGCTCAGCAGGCCACGACTTTTCTAACTTCATGCACAGCATAAGGTCAATTATCCCCTCTCACATAGGAGGGGTTTCATCTTTCTCCATCGACTCATCTAAGTAAGCAGTAAGTCGATCAAGAAACTGAACAGCAGTCTCCTTTTCTTGTAGACATGCCCTCATACACTGACTCCTGGTGTCATCAACTGTGAGACCATACACTTTGATGAGTGCGGCCTTCATTATCTAATACGTGAGATTGTCTCCACGAATTCTATGTAGAATATCGAGGGCAGGACCCTCAAACAAGCTAAGAAACTGGAGCCACTTAGTTGCCTCATCCAGCTGGTACAGCTGCGCCATGTCTTCAAGACGAGCTATGAATGGCTCAATTTGCTCACCTTCCTTGTACAAAGGAAGCTTGAGGTGCGGGGTTGCCAGAACATGTTCAGGGAGAGCGCTCGTGGAGCTTGGGTTAGCTGCACCAGATGTCTCTGAAGCCAAGGAGTCTCGTTTGAGCTTCAGCATCTCAAGTTCATGATTCTCACGTGCCTCGCGCTCGGCGCGTTCGTGTTCTCATTCTTTCTTTTGTTGTTCTCGCTCATATTCACGTTCTCTCTCGTTGTTCTTGCTCGTATTCGCGTTTTCTCGCGTTGTTCGCATTGTTTTTGCTCGTGTTCACGTTCTCTCTCGCATTCCTCATGCTGAATTCTACACTCTTCATGGGCATCATTCTCACGCTGCTGCTCGTAACTAAATCGTGAGAGCACATATTCTTTAATTTGTTGGGGATCGGCAAGCCCCATATCTTTGGCTTCTTGTACACATATATATCAGTAGCTATTATGCTAGCTCAATTAAGGCTGCATAGACTAAAGACTGAGTAATGACTGCTGTTCCTCAGAGAAATACTAATAATCAAAAGTAAAGAATATGAGCACTGGCTGGTGGTGACCAGTTTTATCTAGTTAAAGTGATAAAGAAAATAAGAAGAAAAAATGCAACTGACTGGGAAAACTATTACGTAAATTTAATAGAGATCAATTAATAACCACCAGTAAGACAGTCCCTATAGACTTTAACAAGTACTTAGGTTTGAGTGAGTGAGTATTATTTCGTTAATAACTTTACAACTAGAAGTTAATATCCTGGAATGAGGTCGCCAGATGTCACGGGGGGATGTGAATTTAAGAATTAAGAATGCTAAATGTTACTTGAAAGTAGAGACAAGGAATTGACTTGTGAATATCAAGTAGTAAGTTTTACTTTATGCCTGCTTACTTAGCCAATTCTCTAAGGACGAGAAAATATAAAGTTTTTCAACAGTACACAGCAGAGACTAATTACTCATGAGTGCTGTTTGTTAGTTCTGCTAGGCTCTCGAGATAGTGACTCCACCCGACAGTCAATAACTAATGCTAATAATAATAGACAGGTTCTTGCCGGTGCTGGAGACGTTGCTCTCAACGCTGGGCACAAACAATCCCATCCTTGAGGTGACCCAAAGCTGACTAAGTTCAAATGAGGAAAAGAGGTAGGAGCTGGCCGTGTTTGCCGGAAGTAAGCGTGGCCTAACTTCAATGGTCAACGAAGAGAGGGCAAACAATATAGACACGCAATAAATCACTCAATGAAAGCACTAATGTCGTGCATCAGAATGGTCATTTATGTGACAAATGTTCTGAAGACCATCCCTATCGAAGTGCATACAGGGATGGTTGAAGTGAGTAATGCCCACTGGGAATTCCACTAGAGTTCGTGGTTTACCCACCAAAGTACAACGTCACAAATTTGTATAAATACACTTGCACGAATTCTTGACACACTGGATCAAGAACTGATCGCCACTGTCAAGCACTTCTACCACAAGCAACTACACGACTACCTACGCAGGAAGACTGACACACAAGAGATGCTTTATG
The DNA here is from genome assembly GCF_032717465.1 of Coenobita brevimanus. Lineage (NCBI taxonomy): Eukaryota > Metazoa > Arthropoda > Malacostraca > Decapoda > Coenobitidae > Coenobita > Coenobita brevimanus. Next base: position 16,303,757 of record NC_136986.1, read on the forward strand.
CGCTACAAGAAGATCACGATGAAGACCTCGATGAGGCAGGTGCTCCCGTATCATCTCCGCCAGTAGCTGTATCCCGCTCTGCCACACCTGACATGACTGTTGAGGCATTTTGCAGTCGTTTCATAGTGAAGGATGCAGTTAACTTTCTCCTACAAGCATGGCACCAGATTACACCTGCAACGGTCAACCATGCGTGGCAACTGCTCGTGCCTCACTTATGCCCGGAGCATGAGATGGCCATTCAAGCACTGGCCAAGGTTGTGGCAGCAACACTGACAGCAGTGCAAGCTGTACCAGGTTTCCAGGAAGTTACGTCGGTGGACAAAAGACAAGTGCACAATGCTACTGAGGAACAGCCTCCCGAGGAAGTCTTGCAACGGATAGACGGGGCTGATGCACAGCCTGACACCAGGCAGAGTCAAGTTGAGGAGCCTAGTGTGTTGGAGGGCAGGACAGAGCTGTGTATGTCAAGAATAAGCAAGATCCATGCTGCCGTGAATAAGCTCAAGGAAAAGGTGACGGAACATGAAGTGAGCAGCGTAAGAATGGAGAAGGTTCTCAATGGTATAGACAAACTCTTCTGTTTCTACACAGACAGGTACAGGCAAGAAACAAACAGAAGACAGACACTAACAAGTTACACACAGCTGTCTCAAGTTAGTGACAGTGAGGAACCAGCAATATCGTCTGATCCTGTTTCTGTTGAGGATGAAGAGGATGCAATGTCAGATGTGTCAGCATTGGACTTCGAGGGGTTTATGGCCGAAGTGAGCGAGTTAGAGGCTCCTGGGGAAGGTGCTCAGGAGCAGACTGTGGAGGGAAGTGTTGGTGCGGCGGGAGGTGTGGCGGGGGGTGCGGCGCTGTAGATGTTGCCTTGCCTCGGAACCATTATTATTTAAGTCCATCGGGCCTCTTGTCTACTGTTGTTAAGGTGACTGTGAATATTTTTGTTATTGTAGCTAAATCTGCGGTACAATGTCTGAAAAATTTGATTATTATTTTGTCTCTAAGGGTCAAAAAAATGTCCAGGTATGAGGGGGTACCACCTATATGTAATTTTTCCAATAAAATTATGCATTCTCAGTGCGCAAATTCACACTGCGCAAGGTCGCAGACCGCCCAATCTCTCGCGCACTGTGCAAGCGAACTGTGTGTGTATATATATATATATATATATATATATATATATATATATATATAGAGATATATATATATATATATATATATATATATATATAGATAGATAGATCGATAGATAGATATACTGTATATAGGTGGGGGCACTCACCATCCACTCACTCGATGTAGTGCTGCTCTCAGGTGTCTGCCATTTCCTCTCCATCCTTCATTCCTTCCTTTCTCTTCTGTCTTTCTTTCCTTCATTCTATCCTTGTCCTTCTGCCTACAGGTGACTTTACACTTCCTCTTCTGCCTTTCTTTCCTTCATTCTTTCCTCTTCCTTCACCCTGTGGGTGACTCTACACTGAGTGACACCAAATGGTTTCCTGTAAACCAGGAAAGCATTTACTATGCTGGGTGGTAACCATATAACCAGATTTGTGTGCTTGGTGGTTTTAGTGGGTAATTATTGCGCACCAATCGGATTGACCCAGTGAAAGTTTATATCCAAGGGATGGTTGGGGTTGATTACTCATGTAATACCGCTCAGGGATGAGTGAGTCTGATCTCTCTCATCTTAAATGTCGGGACCAACTGCCTAGCCCCGGGCTCCTACGCTCCTCATAGGGCAGTGTAGGATTGGATGATGAATGGATGGATGGATATATGTATCTCTCTCTCTCTCTCTCTCTCTCTCTCTCTCTCTCTCTATATATATATATATATATATATATATTTCCATCCATCCATCATCCAACACTTGATTGCTCATAGAGGAGCGTAGAAGCCCAGGGCTAGGCATTTGGTCTCGAAATTTAAGATGCGAGTGACCAGCCTCACTCATCCCTGAGTGGCATTACATGAGCAATCAACCCAAACGACCCCTTGGATATAAACCTTCTGCTCAATCCGACTGGAGCGCAATAATTACCCACTAAACCACTAGGTCCCAAAATTTGGTTATATGGTTACCAGCCAGCATAGTATATGGTTTCCTGGTGTACAGGAAACCATTTGGCTTGTCACTCAGTGTACTGTAGAGTCACCCAGAGGCAGAAGGAAAAGGAAAGAATGAAGGAAAGAAAGACAGAAGAGAGAGGGTAAAGTCACCCGTAGGCAGAAGGACAAGGAAAGAATGAACGATAGAAAGACAGAAGAGGATAGCAGGAAAGAAGGATGGACGAGAGGAAAGGGCAGATACCCAAGAGCAGCAATACATCGAGTGAGTGGATGGTGAGCGTCCCCACCTATATATATATATATATATATATATATATATATATTGTGATGAAGAAGGAACCAAAGGCCATGACACGCAATAACAGTTCCCTCCAAGAGAAAAACAATATACAAGAGAGAGCCACATTCAAGATCCATTCATTTCGAGATGCCTGGACACACTGCGTTTGAAAGACTGGAGATCATAGGCAGCAGGAAATACAGACAGAGGGAGACAGTTCCAGAGTTGACCTGTTGCATAAATGAAGGACTGGGAGTAACGGTTAACTCTTGCATTAGAGAGTTGAACAGAAATGGGATGAGAGTTTGCTGCTAGACGGGTGCTACGCGCCCGTCGTAGAGGTGGAGGAATGCATGCAGACAGTTCAGAAGAGCAGTGACCAATAAAGTAGCGATAGAAAAGAGATAAAGATGCAACAGTGCGGTGAAGAGACAGAGCTTGAAGGGAGTCAGTAAGAGGAGGAGAGTTAATGAGACTAAAAGCCTTTGACTTCACCCTATTGAGAAATGGTGTATGTGGGGAGCCTCCCCACACATGAGAGCTGTACTCCACTCAGGGGTGGATAAAACCTCTATATAGAGTCAACATTTGTGTAGAGGTAAAGAAAGAATGGAGTCGGCTTAACACACCCAATCTCTTGGAAGCAGAATTTACAAGAGATGTAATATGATCTTTCCAAGATAAGTCCAGAGTAAATGAAACCCAAAGCATGTTCAAGGATGATGCAGGATTCAGCTGAATATCATTAAACATTAGTGGGTATACCTGTGGAAGATTTTGACGGGTTAATAGGTGCAAGAACTGAGTCTTAGATGTATTAAAAACAACAAGATTATTTTTACCCCAGTCAGAGATGCGAGCCAAGTCAGACATTAGGTGTGCCATTGCCTCATCCTTTGTTTGTTGAAGTAACTGCTGAGATGGGCGTTGCGGGAACCAAATGGAAAGGTTAAGGGTGGAGTCATCAGCGTATGAGTGGATAGGGTTAGACGTATAGCTTAGAAAGTCATTGATGAATAAAAGGAAGAGAGTTGGTGATAGGACAGAGCCCTGAGGAACACCACTGTTGATAGATCTAGGAGAAGAAGGATGGCCGTCTACAACAGTGGCTATAGAACGACCAGAAAGGAAGCTAGCAATGAAGGCACAGATAGAAGGATAGAAACAGTAGGAGGGCAGTTTAGTAATTAAAGATTTATGCCAGACTCGAACGAAAGCCTTTGAGATGTCAAGTGCAATGGCAAAGCTTTCGCCAAAGTCCCGAAAGGAGGATGACCAGGAGTCTGAACGGTAGGTGAGAAGATCGCCAGTGGAGCATCTCTGACAGAACCCGTACCGACGATCAGAAAGAAGGTTGTGATAGGAAAGATGCCTTAAAATTTTTCTATTGAGAATTGACTCAAAAACTTTTGAAATACACGATGTTAAAGCAATTGGACGATAGTTCGAGGGTTGGGAGTGGTCACCGTTCTTTGGGACTGGCTGAATGAGAGCAAATTTCCAGCAAGAAGGAAAGGTACTTGTTGACAGACAAAGGCGAAAGAGTTTGCCTAGGCAGGGTGTAAGCACAGAAGCACAGTTCTTGAGAACAACAGGAGGGACTCCATGAGGCCCGTATGCCTTTTTAGTACTGAGGCCAGTGATGGCAGAAAATACTTCAGCTGAAGACATTTTAATGTCAGCCATGAGGAAGTCAGAGGCAGGAAGTGATGGAGGAACAGCACCGGAATCGTGTAAGGTGGAATTGGACGAGAAAGTCTGTGCAAAGAGATCTCCTCTATCAGTAGAAGAAATAGCTACAGAACCATCAGAGTAGAAAAGAGGAGGGAAGGATGATGAGGTAAAGTTGTTAGAAAGGTTTTTGGCAAGGTGCCAGAAGGAGCGGGAAGAATTCGAGTTGGAGAGTATATATATATATATATATATATATATATGGAGCCTCTGTGGTACAGTGGCAGAGTGTGCGTTTCACACGCTGGTGAGCGGGGGTTTTGCCTCCCACCAGAGTTGTAAAAACTTTGGGAAGCGTTCACCAAGCCACTTGCTACTTTAGCGGACACAAGGGGTGCTGTGGTTGAACCAGTGTCGCATACTAGTATGCTTACACCCAATCGGCTTAAGGCGGGCCGATTACACTTGGTTCACAGACTACACACACATCCAAAGCCACTACAACACTACAATCACACTCACAAGCACTTCTGACCCTACATACAGTCTCTACCAGAAAGCCTAAGCCACTAGGTAGAGATACACTGGCAGTATCGTCCCTGCTTCGGTAGGGATAGGCCAGTCCTGCAATGGACCTCAACGGCTGATGATGATGATGATGATGATGATATATATATATATATATATATATATATATATATATATATATATATATATATATATAGGTAGGTGGGGGCGCTCACCATCCACTCAGTCAATGTAGTGCTGCTCTCGTGTGTGTGCCCAGTCCTCTCCTCCATCCTTCTTTCCTTCCATCTTCTTCTATCTTTCTTTTCTTCATTCTTTCCTCGTCCTTCTGCCTATGGGTGAGTTTTCACTCCCTCTTCAGTCTTTCATTCATTCATTCTTTCCTCTTCCTTCTACCTATGGGTGACTCTACACTGAGTGACAAGCCAAATGGTTTCCTGTACACCAGGAAACCATTTACTAAGCTGGGTGGTACCCATATAACACAAATTTTGGCACCTGGTGATTTAGTGGGTAATTATTGTGCTCCAGTCGAATTGAACCGGTGAAGGTTTATATCCAAGGGGTGGTTGGGGTTTATTTTTCTTTCTTTCTTTTTTTTTTTTTTTGTCCGACTCTGGGGAAAGGCTTCATGGCCTATATCTCGGGGGCAGTAGCCTATCCCAAGGCCCAGTAGTCCTCCTACACCTCCACATGTCACCACTATATATATATATATATATATATATATATATATATATATATATATATATATATATATATATATATATATATATGTAGAATATGTCTCTCTCTCTCTCTCTTTGCATTTATTTATTCATATTATGTAGAGAGAGAGAGAGAGAGAGAGAGGTCAAATTTGTTGTAGTCGGGATGATGGTCGTGGATAAATGATCCGTTGCTGGAACTGGCCCATGAAGTAATAGTTTTTTTGGGGTAATGAGGCTCAAATGTGAATATAAGTCTATAAAATACTAACCCTTCCTTAGTCGTCCGGGGTATTCAAACCTGGTTAGTCCGGTGGGGTGTTACAACACCCCAATACAAAAATACATGTAGTGTTACTAACATGTATATAATCATACCGCTACTTCAGCATATCTCTGCAATTACTAACGAAAAATTTTAATGCCCAGTAGGTGGTGTTTTTTAGTATATAATAATAATAAAATACAATAAATTATAATATCAGTAAAAAAATAACAAATGGACTCTTATCTCATTTGTCAGGTAAACACGTACAGGAAAATACATTTTATGAATTTTAAAATCAGTATAATGATAAACAATATGCAAAATTAAGATAATAAAACCAATCTATATCACAATATGATTTAAATGGTTAGTTTGATGGGGTGACTGGAAACCCCGGGGTGAGGGGAAAGAAGTGCCCTTCTCTCACTACATCACAGGCAGGACTTAACCCATCCACATGCTCCATCCCCTCACTGAATCAGGAGAGTACTGGAACGGAGAGAAATATTCGAATCACCGGCTAGGAAATATGAGCTTTAAAAAAAAAAAATTGGGGTCCAAAACACCCCACCTTTGTAAGAAAGGGTTGAAGATAGATCCCGGTGGCAAATGACTTTTATTAAGGCTTTCCACACCCAGTGGAAAGTTTTATGTTTCTAGTGATTATTATTTTTTTATCACTTTAGTAGAAAGTCGATATTTCAAAGGCTATTTGGCCAAGAGTCTTCTAACTTGGTCAGCTTAGAAAGCTGTCTACTTCTGGCCAAAAACGGCTGCAATCCGTCAACTGGCTTTCCTTATGCCCCGAACATAGAAAAGTGTTTCAGCCATCCTACCTCAAGAACCGCTTAAGCTAGGAAGCTAAAATTTTAATGAAACATGGACTGAAGGCAGACACAGTGCAGAAAGAAATATGGTGCTACTTGGTTGATTATTCTCTGAGATCAACTGGGGTAAAAAAAAAAAAAAAAAAAAAAAAAAAAAACTTTTTCCTATATTCAGCATGTCACCTAATTTTCCATGAAGGATTAAATCTACAGCCACAAAACATGGTCGACAAGAAGACTATAATGTCTAAGTTGACATGCACAATATCAGTGACCTTGACTTCAAGGTCCTTTTATAGCTCGGCTTCCAGTAGATAATGCCTATGGGAAGTTTTTCCTTATCAAAATTTTCCTTGGACAATTTTGCCATGCTCTAGGTATTATTATTAATATCATTATTATTATTATTATTATTATTATTATTATTATTATTATTATCATTAATTATTATTATTATTTATTATCATTATTATTATTATTAGAATTGTATTAGTATTAATATTACTATTACCATTACTATCATTTTATGGGAAGGAAATTCATCTATGGGAATATAGATCTCTTGTGGAATCTTAATAACTTGAGGAATTTCACCCAAGAATGAAGAAAACTCCATTCAGGAAAAGGTAAATGTGGAATAGAATGTCTCCACAGATCAGAAATAGTTCCATGTAGTAAACAGGTCATGAACTGAAATAATTCCATGACCAAAATTAGTCCATAGATTGATCTGGTATAATGAAAACATAAGTTCAGGGGGAGGTATAAGTACAAGGTAGAAAATGGGTTAGTGGCAAAAAATAGGTCTGGGTAACTGGCAGATAATTCGGGCATAAGGGAAAAAAAAGGTCCTTAGGAAACAGGCCACTGGGAGAAAAGGATCCAATGAACAGGTTCATAAGGGAAATTAGGTACGTGTTGGTTGAGTCCGAGAATTTATAGTGTGAGACCGACACATATGTGGATGAAATTTACTTGCTTATGATGGAAGAATCACCCAATATGCATACAGGTATATGTGTGCACTGAATGTGTGTGCCTATTTTAAGCAACTGTACCTGCAAGAGGTGTAAGCAGTGAGCTACTTTCATCACATGTGGCGTCAAAGAAGATGACCAGCAGCAGACTAAGCCTCATCATCCTTAGGGCCAATATCTGTAAGGGCAGTCAGCCTTTAAGCAATGTGGAAAGTTCATGTATCTGTCATGCAATACTCCATTCCTCATCAGTGGATAGGGGTCTGGAGCCAAGGTACTATGTACAGGCATTTAAGGCAAGGGTGACAAAACACGAAAAGCCCGAGAGGCATCGTATTAGCAATGATCCCGAAACAACCCTCAGACTGAAACCATTATGGTTCTTGTCCAAAACCCAATAGGCCAGAAAGAGTCGATTTGGTTAAATGGTTACCATCCATCATGGCAGAGATTTCACTAGATTAGAAGAAACTATTTGGCTTGTCACTCAGGTAGGGTCACCAGAAAGATGCATTATATATGGGAAATGGATGGTGGCCACGCCCACCTACCATATAGTTTGTAAAAAGTATACCGGTATATCAGATTGGAAAGGTAATAAGGAACATTTCCAAGGGTCCCCAATTGTATATTAGTGTACGGGTGTTGTATCTTAAGTAAAGGTTCATATCCATTTAATGCACTTGTATAATAAATTAATAATTGCTTTTACTTCTAGTTGCTGTCATTTATATAAATACTGGCTTTGAAACCGAAGACGAAATCCCTACTTATGCCAAGGAGGATGTTCACCAAAACATTGACAAGACCAACAAAAACGAGTACAATCCCCTCCATACTCCTACCCTCTTATCCCATCTCTTCCCTTCGCTTGCTAAACGCAAGTATTGGCAAGACAAATCATTGTCATAACACCAGATCAGCTTTGGGGAGGATGTGAAGTGGGATGGGTATTCATGGTAAACGCGAACACCCCACTCGCCCCTGACATAAATAGACTTTTCACATTCATCTTCAAAGCTGGTGTTATGACAAGGTTGGGGAGTTTGCGTTTAGTTAGCTCCAAACCAAAAGGATAGAAAGAGGTAATAAAACAACACAGTTTCTTTTTTTGTAAGTTGAATGCTTGACAGGAACATATACACTGAGGATCTCTGACTGTGGCTCGCAGGCTAGGTATTATAGCACTGGACATTTCATCTGACACGTCCACTTTAATTTTTTTTTCACTGTTTTCCTTTTTTTTTATGTGGGCAACGTGTGTAAAAGATAGGTTTTTCAGTGCCTGATTTGATACGAGGCATGTGCATGGTAAAGGGTCCTAGGACCAAGTCATCACATTGATGGATCGCATAGCACACAAGAGACATCCAGCTGGCACACATTAATTTTCACCTTTTCACATTATATCACCCATATTTTGTTTTGATTTTTTCACTATCATTCGCTTGCACTGATTTATTTTTTTCTTTGTCTTTAAGATCATAGAGAGTATCAGGGAGGTGCACTGCACTACCTCTGATCATGAATGGACGCCTACTGCCCTGTTCACTCAGTGGTGGGTTGGAGCACATTGCGCTGGCGTTTCCTACTTGGTATGGAGTAGGATGACAGCGCAAGTGTGAGCATCACTTCTGTGAGGGTATGGAGTGCAGTGTTATTTTTCTTGGTTATTGTATGGGAAGAAGCTTACTGCTATGCATGGGGCATCCCCCAGCGGGTGATCTATGTATGTTATGATGAAGGACGTCACTGAACTTCACCGGCTACTTCTCTGTGCAAGTGAGAGTGCGTGTGTGTATGGAGAAATGCCAGGGATGCCGCTATTCCCCGAAGACCGTGTGATCCCGGATCACTTACCAAGGCTGCTTCTGCTGTATATTATGGGTTTTAGTAGACTTTACTAGTACACTCTTTGCTAAGCACTGAGTGCCCTCACTGAATAAGGGGACACCCGAATCTGCACAGAACAATGTCTATCTCAAGTCTACACCTATTGAAACTTCCGGGCACCGCTTAAGCACTGCTACTGGGCATAGATGATGGTGGACAGTACGTATCCTACAGGCTGGGATTGTGAGAGGGGCAAACCTGAAGTCTTCTTTCTCGTTTTTTGGGAGCGTCCTTGGAGATGGCACTAGCGATACCGCCAATCCATCCTGTGCAAAGATAGTGCATGCTGGAAACAGTGTATAAATTAAAGACAGTCCCCGCCCTGCCTTTCGTCTGCACCAAATTCGATGAAAACTAGAAAGCGCTCACAGAGCACATACTCTCGCTAATGCCATTGGCATTTAAAAGGATCTAGATCCGGATCCGCCCCCAAATTTTTAATCAGTTCTTTCTTGATCCATGTCCCGCCTTTCCACAAAATTTCACTGAAAATCATTGAGAACTTCTGGAGATATTGTGCGGGATACTCAGGATCCGGATCCGGATCCGCCCCTAATTCAACAATTTCTTCCTTGGCTAATGGCCCATCCTTTCACTAAATTTCATCAAAATCCGTTCACAAGTTTTAGAGTAATCCTGGATCCAGATCCGTGGATATAGGATCCGGATACGACCCCAAATTTAATCAATTTTTTCTTGGTCGTTGGCGCACCTTTCCACAAAAATTCATTGAAATTCATTGAGAACTTTTGGAGAATTTTGTACGGGATATTCTGGATTTGGTTAATGGCATATTAAGTTTAAAAGAATTTCGGATAAAAGAGACTACACTGTATTTATATCTATTGGTCCCCACGACCTATTTTAGCCCATATTAACCCTTATCCACCATTGTCCACTCCTACTGATGGGGAATTTCTGAGATTTTGGGAAAAATACCCTTATTTCAAACCCTGATAGCTTCCAAATTATTATAACTAGAGAAGAAAGTAAATATACATAAGACTCTTCAACTCTTCCTCTTTCAAATGAAATTATCTCAAAGTCTGCAGGTGGTCCCGTCAATGAAGAAGGATACGTTAAAGATGACTGTCTTTCCGTGTTTTGACGGGCTAATCCAGGTGCGCACCTCAGCCAGTGACCTTGGACTCGCTGGCTAGCACTGGCAGCTCTGACTGGAGTGGTGATTGTAACACCGTCCAGCCTCTCGGAATATTCCAGTCTTTCAACTTTTCCTTATTTACCATCGTAAGGATGAGTCATTACCCTGTCCATGTGGCTCCCCATAGTTCTTTCCGGGCTTTTCATAGTGCCATTATGCCCCGTAGATGTAGAGGAAGTAGTGGTGGGCAGGGTTCCAATAATAAGCTAAACAGTTAATAACGAAGCTAACTTTGTTGTTAACTGATTATCGTATTCGCTAACTTAAAAAATCATTATCGAACTAATTAGCTTCCGTTAAATATACTTCAGCTAAATTTATTTCTGCTAATTAGCTTCAGCTAATCAGCTAACATCGAGTCCGCTAACGATACTGACGAGTCTACATCCAATACAAGCCATTCTCACTTTGGTTTATTTGTGATGAATAGTAGAATCTTAAAATAATAATAATAATAATAATAATAATGATAGTAATAATAAAATAATACTAATAATCCCACACAGAGGCACATTTATAATTACAGTCCCTGCTTAGATTGCGCGCGGATTAGTGTGAAGGTAAACAGTGTTTACCCTGTGTTGACTAAACGCGTGTATTCAAGTTGCAACCAGAAGTCAGTCCGTCACTCCTGTGTCAGTGTCATTTACAGCGCCTACCAGATTTTGATATGGAAAGAGATTTAAGTGAGGACATAACTGTGCTTTACCCTGATGATCCTGGGTCTGCTGAGGAGACTCCAGCATCTGTTTTTAGGACGGAGGAAACTGACTCAGGCTGAGGGCCAGGCCGGCCAGCCATGCCATCTCAACCCTCATCCATGGCCCCAGCTAAGTCAATAATTTCTATATCTGCCAGAGGGTGAGAACGAGAAGAGCACCGGCAGCTTGAGCTTCAGGAATGTAACACCCAAAATACACATTTATGTAGACAACTTTAACAGCCTACAGGGTGCCGTATTAAATTTAAAACGTTTGTTTGGGATTTAGGATGAAGGGAAAACATTTTCATTTATTAACATGTCAGTTTACAAAAATATATATGTCTCCTAAATTACTTTCCATTAATTACTCCATTACCGTAACTGTTGTGAACTAGAAATTTAGGGATAGCCTACATCAGTGGTTGTTAACATTTTTAGTACCATGCCCCCTCTAAGAATTGATCCTTCCCTGCACGCCCCCCCTGCATCAATTAATAAAATTCCCTCCAAGATTTTAAAGAAAAATGAAAAAAATATTAGTCTCTTTACTGATCATGAATTCCTTGGTTAAGAGAATAACAAATCTAAGTAGAAAAATTCCTGCTTTTTCCCAAGGGCTCACTCCCCCCCTCGAAATTACTGACACCTAACTAGGTGGGCATGCCGCCCAGGTTAAGAACCACTGGCCTACATTTTGAGACAGGTTTCTTCAGCCTCATGGTTTGGGACCCTGAATTATATGCATTGTTTTCTTTATATTTCTTATTTAGAAGGTATTTATTGAACTCTGATGGACTGGACATTCAGTATATGAAAATATATAATCTCAGAAAAAACATACAAAACTCTTTACAGGTGTGTTTTGTGCCAGCCCAAAACTACCATCATCAAGGGACATGTGACAAGCCTCCACAACTTGAAGTCCCATATTAAGAGGAGCCACCAGCCTCATAATTGCCAGTTTGAGGACAGGATCCAGGCAGGCTCTTCCTGAGGGAAACGCAGGCAATCCTTGGAAAGTAGCAGTGGCAGTAACATTTCTCCAACTACAAAGAGAATGTGCCAGCCCTCAATTTACGAGACATTTGGCCAAGTAGCTGCTGGCACTGCTGTCCTTCAATCTGTGGTTGACACCAAGATTGTGGATGCATCATCGGCAACATGTTGCCGCTGCATGTAGTCGAGTCCCCCACCTTTGTCAGCCTGATCAAGACACTGAACCCCAGGGAACTCGGACAGGCATAAGCAGCTGGAGGAATATCTTATCAGGTATGAATATTATTTAACGTATAGGTAATTCCATTTTTTTTTTTTTTATGATATATGTATATATTTTCTTTAAATTTCAAATCACATCTCATCAGTTAATTACAAGTGAGCAGACACTATGCCCTGTTTGTCACTATTGCACATATTTTAAATGTAGTGTATATATATATATATATATATATATATATATATATATATATATATATATATATATATATATATAATATATATATATATATATATATATATATATATATATATATATATATATATAAAGTTATGACAGTAATTCCATTAATGACAGACTTTGTAATGTTTATTAATACAAAATTTACTTCAGTTATTAATCAATCAATCAATCAATCAATCATTTCCTGTGGCACCCCACGGGATGCATAGGGCCTCAATGAACTTTCTCCACCAATATTTGTCTCTTGCCATCTCCTTCAGGTCCCACCAACACTCCTCTCCTGCTTCTTTTTTCATTGTCCTCAACCAGGTTTCCCTCGGCCTACCTCTACCTCTTCTTCCTCTAGCAGTCCACTCTGGCACATCCTGTATTAAACAACCTTCTTTTCTGTATATGTGCCCCAGCCACTTCCAGCGAGACAGTCTCACATATTCATTAACTGGTTCCACTCTCGTAATATCCCTTACTCTTTCATTTGTAACTCTGTCTTGCCACTTTACCCCAAGAATCCTTCTCAGTATTTTATTCTCAAATCCTAATACTTTCTGATCTGTTGCAATTGTACTGTACCATGACTCATGCCCGTAAATTAAAATTGGTCTAACCATGGACTTGTAAATTTTCACTTTAGTATGTACCGAAAGTATATTATTATTCCAAACAGATTTCAACATTCCAACAGCTCGCCAAGCCTGTCTAATCCTCTCCTCAATTTCATTGTTTAATGATCCATTAGATGATACAATCGTTCCCAGATATTTAAAGTTTTCTACATTCTTCACCACATTATTCCCAATTACACAATCGATTTGGTTCTCCACGTTCATATTAATAATTTCAGTCTTTCCACGATTTATTACCAATCCCACTTTTTCTCCTTCCTCCACCAGACAATCGAGCACCCTCTGCATCTCGTAAATACTTCCGCAAATCAGTACAATATCATCAGCATAGTCCAAATCCATCAGCTTCTTATTTTCTGTCCAGTTAATTCCTGCACCTGTTCTCCTTACAACCTTTTTCATAACATAATCCATAACCAAAACAAATAACAATGGCGAAAGAACTCCTCCTTGAATCACTCCTGACCTAACTTGAAATGGATCACTCAAAGAACCACCCACCATTACCTTACAAAAAGTACCTTCATGCAGGCTTCTAATAATATTTACAAACTTTTCTGGTATACCATAGAATCTCATAATTTTCAACATAGCTCCACGTGAAACACTATCAAACGCCTTTTCAAAATCCACAAAACACATGTTAAGTGGCATTTTCATCTCATTACCTTGTTGCATTAGCTGCCTTACAATAAAAATCTGATCATTACAACCTCGACCCTTTCTAAATCCCGCTTGTTCTTCTCTTAAAATTTTATCAATTACTGGCTCTATTCTGTTCAACAAGATTTTGGAAAAGACTTTTGCAACTACAGGTGTCAAAGTTATCCCCCTCCAATTGCCACACACACTTAAATCTCCCTTTTTTGGTATTTTTATAATCACTCCATTTTTCCATTCTTCTGAAATTCCACCATTATCCCAAGCCACATTAAAAAGTTTCAAAAGCGCATTCATCAACACGTCATTTTCCACCTTAAGCATTTCAGGGAATATTCCACCCTCACCTGGAGCCTTAAAATTCTTTAGCTCCTTTATAGATTTTGCTACCTCTTCCAAAGTTATATCCCCTGTTTCTATCTGCAAATCTCTCTCGGCTGGCAAAATGTCCTCTTCAGCTGGGATTGGTCTATTTAGAACAGATTCAAAGTGCTCTTTCCATCTTCCTTTTATATCCAAATCTTTAGTCATCAAATTACCATTTCTATCTCGTACAGGTATTTCCTTCCTTCTCCTTTCAGTCCCAGTTAACTCCTTTATGGCCTGATACGCTACTCTTGTGCTCTGACCGTCATTTTTACTTAATTTAATTTCTGTCTCTGTCGCCTTTTCATCATATAGTCTCCTCTTATCACGTCTAACGAGTCTTTTTACTTCAGAATGTAAACTCCAGTACTTTGCTCTAAGTACTTCAACTACCTGGCCATCAACATGTTGTTCTTCACTTCTTAACTTAGCCTCTTTCCTTTTCTGAATTACATTCCATGTTTCATCTGATATCCACTTTTTCCTTCTCGCTTTTCCCTTTTTCTTAATAGTAACCTTAGCACTCTCATGCAAAACCTCTTTTACCTCTCTCCACATTTGATTAATATCATTGTCTTCAGATTCCATCAAAGTCTGCAGGACTAGAAACCTGTTTCTACATTCGCACCGAAACTTTTCCCTCGTGCTCTCATCACTTCTCAGCTCATCAAAATCATAATTATTACCTCCTGTACAATTACCATTAACGTTTCTCTTAAGTTTTATTTTAATCTTTGACACAACAAGTTGATGATCACTACCTATATCTGCACCCCTCCTTACGCAAACATCTTGCAAATAACTTCTATGCCTTCTGCTAATTGCAATGTGGTCAATCTGGTTACAATATTTACCACATGGTGAAATCCAAGTAGTCTTATGTATTTTTCTATGATCAAAGATAGTTCCACCAATGATAAGGTCATTTGCCAAACAAAAGCTTGCAAGTCGCACCCCATTTTCGTTTCTTATACCAACACCCTCCTTACCCATACAATCTTCAAAGCCATCCCTACTACTGCCAACAATCGCATTAAAATCACCAATGCAAACTAACACATCATGTCTTGCCACTCTATTCACTACATCCTGCAGCTTTTCATAAAAGTCATCCTTCATTTCATCAGCAGCCTCATTTGTCGGAGCGTACCCTACAACCATACTGATATTACCATGGTCAGATTTTAAGCGAGCATAAAGCAAGCGCTCATTAATTGGTTCAAACTCACATAGTGCCTTGCAAGCATCTCTACTCAGTAGTAAGCCTACTCCTTGGTAATGATTTCCATCACTCCTACCAGAAACCAACGTAGTAATACCATCTTCCAAATTCATTTTATCAACTCCAAGCAACCTCGTTTCTGTAAGAGCACAAATATCCATCTTGTATTCCTTGAACATTGAAATAAGTTCTTCAATTTTACCAGCTTGATTGAGTGTTCGAACATTCCAGTTTCCTATTCTTAAAGTTCTTTTTGGATTTATGAACTTATTTCTACACCGTGGGATTCTTAGCACCCCCTGCCCACTTAAGGGCTGCACGGAACTGAGGGCCATTGCTTCGTCACCAGAGTTCATCAAGGTTTCTTAAGCAGTAAAATTTTTTCACCCTGGAGCCAATGCCAGTGACTCGCAGGAACCAGACAGTGGAGAGAGGAAATTAACTAAATGAAAGTAAAATGCAGAGGGTTTGGACAGACAAAGTACAAGGGAAAGAAAGAGAGCAAAAAGAATGTAGATAAAAGTGTCCCTTTTAGTCGCCTCTTACGACAAGCAGGGAATACTGGGGAAGTATTCCATCCCCCTTCCCCATGAAAAAAGATAGTTTTACAGACATTCTTTAATATAATACAGTACCGTATTTCAGCATCATTAGCTATTACTCAATCATTTATTTTTATTTATACAACATATCTTCTTACTCTTTACATTTTATAATTTTCAATTACAGGCTGCTGCGGGTTATCCCCTGGGTGGCAACTACAGCAGACTGTTGGTCGGCTCACAACAAATCCTATCTGGGAATGACGGTGCACAAGCTGGACCCCAAAACCCGCATGAGACAGTATGCAGTTCTGGCCTGCTTTCAGCTCAGAGGGCATCACACCTTTGATGTTCTCGTTGAGGCCATGGTGGACATCCACTACAAGTTTCACCTGCAGAACAAGGTGACCAGGACCACAATAGACAATGGCAGCAACTTTGTCAAGGCATTTTGTACAGTTTGGCACAGAAGCTGAACACTTGCCAGACATCCCTGAGCCTGCCATTGATATAGACATAGAACACATGGAGGATGAAGATCCCAATGCCGGGGCTGTGGATGAAGAGGTTGAAATAAAGAGCATCTCTATTCAGCCTTCCTTTGATGAGAAGCTTGACAAGGCAGAGTCGAGTGCCCACATCCTGCCAACGCATATGAGGTGTGCAGCCCACACCTTAAATTTGATACCCACCGTGGATGCTGATAAGGTACTTCTCAACATTCATTTCAAGACGGCCTACAGAAAAGCCATTTCAAAGGCACAGGCACTATGGAACCAGCACAGCCGCAGCACAGTGTCGGCAGACACCATTCTGGAAGAGTTAGAGAGGAGACTGGTGGTCCCCAGCAGTACCAGATGAAATTCCATCTATGACTCGATTGTTGTCCTCAATGGAATGTTGCTGAAGAAGAGACCAGCTGTTCACAAGGTGATGACGCAGCTAAAGCTGTCGACTTTCACTGATTCTGAGGTTGCCTTCCTAAAGGAATATGTGCACGTGATGTCCATTGTTGCCAGGGCTTTGGATACGATCCAGGGGAGAAACAGGCTTATCTCGGGAGCCTTCTCCCAACTATAGCAACCATTCTGATGATGCTGAATGAGGTTAAGTCCAATGACCTCCAGTACTGCAATCCTTTGGTAGATGCGATGATTTTAGGCATCACAAAAAGGTTTGGGCCTACCCTAGATGACCAGCATGCCAGCTGGCATCTGCTTTCCACCCCAAGTTTCGTCTGTTCTATCTGGAGAAATATGATCACACCCAAATCAACAAGGTAACCAGGGCTATGGAGGTTGCCGTGGAGGAAGCCCTGAGAGTCGGGGAGGATGGAGAGGCCAGCAGCAGCAGTACCAGCGATGGAGATGATGATAATTTCTTAACCCTTTAAACGCAGAGCGTCGCGTTTGCGACGCTCGTCGAAAAGGACATAACGATGGAGCGTCGCGTTTGCGATTCTAGTAAATTTTGAATAACCGCGGGCAAGCAGGCTCCAGCTGGTATTGTCTGTCAGTACCACCACCCTTTAGCTACAATTAGCATACTTTACCTTTGCACTACTGACCTCCGTTGTTGCCAAGTATCGCGTTTTTCCCCCCTCCCCCCCCTCACCACGGCCCGGCCAGCCTGGCTGTGATACATGGCAGCGCTCTGAGTGCTCAGAACTGTAAATCTGCGCTCTCCTCTCACAAGCAGTTTATGTTAATAGGAAACGCTTGTTTCCCCAGTTGTATCACTAGCTTTTTTTTCGCACTGTTTGCTCCTGTTTAGCGTCAGTTTTCCGCAGGCTTTCAAAGTGACATTATGGCGAGTTCTAGCTCTTCCGAGTCAGTGCAAGCGGCCGACAGGAACGAGAATAAAGTGACGGGCGTAAGGCAGAATAAAAAGCGCACCGCGGTGATCTTTTGGGAAGTAATATGATTGAAAATAATGTAGTATACATGTTTTTGGCTGTGAAAATGGAAATGTTTATTGAGTGACAGGAAGACCGCCGCCGCGCTGCATGTCGGCCGTACGCTCCATTGATTTTAGCCTTATTTTCAGTGCTTATTGTACAAATACGGATTCCAAACTACCTTTACGTTGTAGTATAAAGTTTACTGTGACAGAATGAGGCTGTGGTAGAGGGGAAACCGGGTTGCTGGAGGTGTGAAAGTGAAGATTTGGTTACCCAATTTTGCAAGTTTCCACAAGTCCTTGGGTAGTCCACGAAGGCTCAACACATGTCTCTGGAGAATGCTGAATGTAAGTACTATCTGCCAAACTAAGTATAATGTTCTAGGGTTAATCTCTGATTTTTGGCTAATATTTTCCTACAGGTACTCAGACTGCGATACAACCCCGCCACTCGGGGATGGTCGACTGTTCACGGCCGCGTTTAAAGGGTTAAAGAAAGTCTAGCAGCCACCTGAAAGAAGAGAGAGCCACAAGTCCCTGAAATCCTGGTCACAGATCTTAGTGAAAAGATGGTTGGAATCCCGCAGCTCCCGCTCAATGGATGTCGTCCTGACTGACGCAGCCTTCTTGGATGAGCAAGTGTTGATCGACCTGTTCGTGAAGTACAACACGCCTATCCCATCTAGCGCTGCAGTTGAACGCCTTTTCTCCATAGGCAAAGACATCTTGAGGGTCAAGAGAGCCAGCCTGTCAGATGCCAACTTTGAGAGGCTGATATTTATGAAGGGAAACCAGCATCATGTGGAGGCAATGAAGAAGTCCATGAAGGAGCAGAAAGAGAAGACAAAGTGAATGGCTGGATTAATAACAATAACTACAGGCATTGATGAGTCTGAATTGTTTGGTTCTTTGCAATTTATATTATAAATGCCTTGATCTTACTTTCTTGAATCCATGAATTGTGTAAATTTGAATAAATTCTTATTAATAATTATTTTTTGGGGAAGGTTTTCAGTTTTCATCAGTACTGGGAAGTCATGAACAAAGTTGTAACTCATGCTTAATAAAGATCTTACAAGCATTGATGAGTATGACTTGTTTGGCTCTTTGTTGCACTATAAAATATAAAAGTTTTGATCATCATCTGAAATATCTTATCTTGGCATGATTTACCTTTTTCTAAAGTTCTATGTCTAGGCTACAATATATTAAAACTTCAACTACCTAAGAGTTTTTCATTGAGGGTTTTAGAGCCAAATAAACAAACCGAATTGAAATCCCAATAGTGAAAGTTAGCTGTTTATCGAAAATCGTTAGCTTCAGCTATATTTTTCGGCAGTCTATCGGCTTAGCTCAATCGGAGTTGACTTTTGAGTTAGTGGACTATCGGCCATCGAAGCTAAGTCTTTGGTTAGCTGTGCCCACCACTGATAGGAAGAAAATAGTTCTTTATTTTCAGTACTCACTTCTTGTGTCAATTATAATCATTTCCCTCTACTACAGCACTTATATTTGCACTTGACATCACGATTACGGGTATTTGCACTTTGAGAAGTAAATACTCTGGTTGTTTCATGCAGTATGGTTGAGTAGCCTATGAGGTAATTACTTGTACAGACATTTTGACTAATTTGTACTATTCAGAGGCATCGTGAAAATATTACTAATGTTATACAAAACTTATATTTTTTGTACTTAACATCACAAATACACTAATGCTCACGTATTCACCATTATTTTCTGCGTAACGAGGGAAAAAAATTTAGTTACAGCCAACCAGGTGATCTTTCTCGCCAGTGCAC
Organism: Coenobita brevimanus; assembly: GCF_032717465.1. NCBI lineage: Eukaryota > Metazoa > Arthropoda > Malacostraca > Decapoda > Coenobitidae > Coenobita > Coenobita brevimanus. The sequence continues at coordinate 16,323,425 of NC_136986.1, forward strand.
TTTTGGTTTTCTTTGATTGTACTAGATAGGGTTACTCAAGGTATATCAACTCATCGTCTCACAAATAACCATAAACACTTATTGCAATGCATTTATAAAACTTATTATAATACACTTATTTTGTAACACTACACATAAAATATCTTACATTTCACTCTTGTATAAAAAAAAAAAAAACACTTTGTGCATATCTTTTTACTATTTACAATTTCCCACACACCTGCTCAGTCACTGAGACTTTTCCCTAGCGGTATGGGCAGAACTTTTGTGGGGATCGATGATGCAGTCGGAATCAAACGAGGAAGATAAGGAAGACATCATTCTACACTCTACCACTGCCGTGTACAGACTGAGCTGTGCATCAGTGGGCTACCTTGGGTACCTACCTACCCTATGGTTGTCATAGAAAATGGTCATGAGGTCAAAGGGTGCCGGGAAGGTGCTGGCAGCATATCCAATCAGCCGGCGGCACTCCACGCCCTGAATCGTGACTGCTGGCCCACACGCAGGTGTTAATTCACACAAGAGATTCAATTCCATCCATTCATTTAATCCTTTTCTGTCCATTAGAACTGTACAAACTTGGGGTTGGGATACTCAGTCCCGACATTTAAGGCGAGATTTCATTCCTGAACCTTGAAAACTAGTAGTCTTTATTTTTCCGGGGGGTGGGGGGTCAAGGATTAAGGTTGAGCTTCCTCCCAAAGCCTAAATCTTATCGTGTCAAATGCATAATTTAGCCTGTAAGCAGATACATCCAAAATTCCATTCTTTTATCCTAAAAAAATGCACATTACTAACAGGACAATTAGTGTCAGAGGCTGTGCTTCTTCACTTGAAATTCCAAGTGCAGTTCCAGTGGTTCAGTCTAAATTCTTCTGCATTTCTTAGTGGAAAGACAATGTTTCACTTCTATATAAAAACGTGAATAATTTGCTAGTGGGTAGTTGAAACTGAGTGCATGCTCCCTTTACCAAACCTAAAGCGATGTCCATGTGGTATGTGTGGCCTTCCTCAGGTCTTTATCTATAACTAAACAAATATGTGGCACTGAAGCTTGTAAATTATTGGCATGTATAGAAGACACAGGGAGTGCTGGAGCTCCCATTTCATCAGCCTTCGGGACTAACTCCTGACTATCCCCCTTTGCTGCTTTTTCTGTGTTTCAGTAACACAAAGAATAGGCCACATGCTCTCCAATACAAGTTCCTCTAACTGTCAGCACCAGATTACATGCACATTACACACTTCACTTCCTATTAAAAGTTTTACAAACATAAAATTCTAAATATTTACCATGCCTCGGAGTTCCCGAAGGAGAAGGGGGGAGATGAAAACCCTGACCATCCGCTCTTCTCCCAGTGACGACACGGTGAGATACCTGGAGCCACAGTGTGACTCCTTCCTTTCTGCAACATTCGCGGCGTCTCCTCCAACTTTCTCTTTGTTGAGCACCGCCTCTCCTCTTGTAAACCTCACCTTCTCTTCCTAACTGAGACCCAGTTGTCTGAGGCGACTGACAAACTCTTCTCTGTACCCTGCTTCTTTTCCCATACTCATTCCAAAGCCAAAGATGGCTCTTGTGTAGAGGTACACAATGACATATCTTGCTCTCGTGTTCCTGAACTTTAATCTTCTGAATTCTCTACTTTGGCTTCTGCATTCCTGTCATTCTCTGAGTAAATCTATATATGCAATTTACATATCCCCTAATCCTACTGACTATGAAAAACTCTCCAATTGTCTTACTTCTGTGATGGAACACATTCTATCGGTTTCTCATTTTTCAGAAATCTCCATTCTAGGAGATTTCAATAATCTCCATTCTAGGAGATTTCAATATTCACCACAACCTTTGGCTTCCCTCTCCTTTGACTAATCCACCTTGTGAACAAACACATCTTTTCTCTCCTTAATGACATACAACAGCTTGCGCAGCACTCTACCCATATCTCTGATCATCTAGAAGAGAGCTCCAACATACCCGACCTCTTCCTTACAGCTAATCCTTTAGCTTACACTGTTAATCTTTTGTCTCCGTTGGACTCCTCAAGTTGCAACATTATCATCTTAACCTGTCCTATCGCTCCAGTAAGACCTGTAGATCTTCCAAGGAAGCGGTGGCTGAAGCACTTTGGAGATGTAGATTGGGGTGCCCTTAGGCAATACTTCGTTGATTATCCTTGGAATGATTATTGCTTCCATGGCCGGGAGCAATCTGAGTTGCCTTGCACATTACATATGTTATTCTCATGGGTATGGAAGCATACATTCTTTCATGTCCTCTGAATAATGCAAAAAAGAAAAAAAAAAAAAAAACGATTTAATCACGTTCGTTCTAATGCTCTCCACAACAAAGAGAAGGCCTACAAAAGGTACTGGAGTCAACCCACTCCTAAATCTCATCTCTTTTATGTTCCTGCACAGAATTGCACTAATTGTTCTTCACTCAGCTGAAAGTAATATCATTTGTACTAAATGCTCTGAACTCTCAAACTCCAATTCTTCCCGCTCCTTCTGGCACCATGCCAAAAACCCTTCTAACAACTTTACCTCATCATCCTTCCGTCTCTTTTCCATTCCGATTGCTCTGTATCTATTTCTTCTACTGAAAAAACAGAACACTTCTCTCAGACTTCCTCCTCCAGTTCCACCTTGGACGATTTTGGTGCTGTTTCACTATCACTTCCCCCTTCTGACTTCCTCATTTCTGAAATTAAAATGTCTTCAATTGATGTATTTTCTGCCATCACCAGCTTTGATATTAACAAGACATATGGGCCTGATGGGATCCATCATGTTGTCCTCAACATCTGTGCTTCTGTGCTTACACCCTGCCTAGATGAACTCTTTCACCTATGTCTGTCAACTTATACCTTTTCTTCTTATCGAAAGTTTGCTCTCAGTCAGTCTGTTCCAAAGGATGGTGACCATTCCCAGCCCTCTAACTATCGAACAGTTACCTTAACATCCTGTATTTAAAATATTTTGGTGTCTATTTTTAACAAAAAAATATAAGCATCTTTCTTAACATACGCTAACCTTGCTTATGATCATTTGAATGGGTTCTGCCAGGAACGTTCCACTGGTGATCTTCTCACCTACCTTTCAGACTCCTGGTCGTCCTCCTCTCGGGAATTTGGAGAAAGCTTTGCCATTGAAGTTGACATCTAGAAGGCTTTCCATCGTGTTTGGCACAAATATTTAATTTTGGTATAAATCTTTATTGTCCAAACTGCCCTATTGCGGTTTCTATCTTTCTCTGCCTTCATCTTTAGCTTCCTTTCTGCTCATTCTATTTTTGCTGTTGTAGACGGCCACCGTTATTCACCTAGAGCTATCAATAGTGGTGTTCCTCAGGTCTCTGTCCTATCACCAAACTCTTTTCCTTTAATTCATAAATGACCTTAAGCTTTACATCTGACCTTCTCCTCTAAAACGCTGACGACTCCACCATCCACCTTTCCATTCAGCTACTGCAGCTACCATTTCAGCAGTTACTTCAGCAAACAAGGGATAAGGCTATGGCACACCGAATGTATGATTTGGTTCATATATCTGATTGGGGTAAACGTAATCTTTTTAATACATCAAACCTCAGACGTTACATCTAACAACCTGGCATAATCTTCCACAAGAGCCCCCTAATTTTTAATATTACTCGCCTCATTCCTGCATCACCTTTAAACATACTCGGGGTTTCATTATATCTGGATTTATCATGGAAAGAACCTTTTACGTCTTTCGTAAAAGAGATTAAGTGTGCTAAGCCGACTGTGTGCCTTCTTTACCCCTGCACAGTTGCTGAATTTATACATGGGTTTTATATGCCCCTGTGTAAAGTACACTTCTCATACGTGGGGAGGCTCCTCACATACAGCTGTTCTCAACAAGGTGGAGTGAAAGCTTTTCATCACATTAACTCTCCTTCGCCTACTGGCTCCTTTCTACCAGTCTTTTAGCTGCACTGTTGCATCTTTACCTCTTTTCTATCGCTGCTTCAATGGTCACTGCTCCTCTGAGGTGTCTACTTACATCCCTCCACCAGTATGGCGAGCGCGTAACATCCATCTAGCGACAAACTCCCATCTCTTTTCTGTCCAGCTCTCTAATGCGAGAGTTAACCAATACTCACAGTCCTTCATTTATGCAACAGGACAACTCTGGAACTGTCTCCCTCTCTCTGTATTTCCTATTGCCTGTGATCTCCAGTCTTTGAAATGCAGTGTGTCCATGCATCTCTAAATGGCTGGATCTTGAACTTCGTTATCTGTTCACATAGAACAACTTAGCGTACGTTTACTCTCCTAGAAGAGTATTCTTTGTTTTACTCCTTAGCATTAGTACCGTGAATAGAAATACTCCCCATGCAGAGTGCATTTACTCATGCTGGCTGTCAGCTGTGATTAAGCGCTTGCGCATCACGTTAGTCTTATTCCAGCTGTTTACGTTGGAGATTCAGTTGAAATTAGCAGCTGTGTAATACATAAATATCGGTGCACAAGTAAGGTAATTGGTCACAAATATTGTGACAGTATATTTGTAAAGGTATCATCTATATCGTGGTCTAGTTAAAAAAAAAAAAAAACTTATAGCTGTGTGTGTAAGTAATGCTGTGCTATATTAATGGTCAGGTGGTCATGCGTGAATTGAGGGTTTGAAAAGCGTAGGCAAATACCTAGCTGGGAGACATACAGTATAATTATTGGGCTTTATATTAAGTTTTAGCAATAGTTTGCAATACTACTGGGTTAGGATTGACTTATATATATATATATATATATATATATATATATATATATATATATATATATATATATAGATATCCCATGGTCAGAAATTATGATACTTGATTGTAAGAATTGATAACAATAATGGAGGATCATAATCAAATACGTTTTCATTGTCAAAAATGCATTTATCAGGGTAGTAGATTTTAGACTTTATTAAAGCACTATACATTGGTCCATGCATTACAGAGGGATTTCAGACTTGCTTGTGGCACAGATGGGTGTACAAGAAAATACACAAATATTCGATCTTACCAGCACCACATTAAGCAGAGTCATAAGCCCTTTTCTGTTCAACACTTGTCACCCAATCTTAATGAAAATATTGATGTTGGCTATGCTGTACAAGTACCAAGTATAAACAATGTTGAGGATGACTTGGACTTTGATGACAATGGAGAAAATCATGCTGATGATGTGGGAAGAGCTCATGTTCCTGAATATGACTATACTAAAAGGTTAGCAAAGTTTCCCTGACACTACGTGAAATTCATAAAGTGACACAAGCAGCTTGTAGTGCTGTTGCTGAGGAAATTCAAAATATTGTGCAACTAAACAATGAACAATTTCTTGCAAAATTAAATTGCTACTGGAACAAGATGAACATGAAAACCTGAATAGGCTGAATAGAGAAATGAATGAAAAACATTTTCAGCAAACGCAGCTGGTAAAAGATGCTTGCAGTAGCTTTTATCATCCTCATCAGCTTCATCAATATGTCTGTGATGATATGAAGTACGTTGGTCCTGCTGAACTTGTCTTAAGGCAAGAGATTGATGGTAGATCATATAAAAATATGGTTTAAAATATGTTCATTATTCAGTATTTAGTGTTGAATAACAACATCATTGTAACCTGACACTGAATATTTGATGTGTCCACAATGGAATTGATGGAGATTGCCTGCCAACTTGTGATAGTTGGGCATAGATTTTGTCACCTTTTTTGTTTCGAAAGTGTAATTAGGTATTATTACTATCTTTTATTGGTTTCACTTCATGTTTTTAAGGTAATTATTGACTGATAACTTACTATGATCTATATTGGTATTTTGTCAATGCTGTGTTAGTGTATTAATTTAAGTTTACATATGTACATCATTAGTGTTTGAAAGAATTTTGTACTTGCCTAGCAAACAAAGAAGTCATTGTTTTATTAAAGTTTAATGGTTGGGAAGCATACACCAATGTGAATAGCTTAAAATTCTGTATGTTAATACTTCCAAGGCATTGTGTGCAGTCCGATGTAAGCTGATTAAATCAATATTGGAAAAAAAAATCTGCTATGAACACTTCTGTAATTGATATTTGAATTAATCTTGATTAGTTGTTTCTCTTAATACAGGCAAGAAAATGCACAATTTCTTAAACAGATGCAAGTAGCATTTGAGTTACAAGTTGATTAGTTATAATCATGTGGGAAATGTGTGGCCTATAATGGACTGAATTTTATAACATGTTTTAACATTCATCTCTTACAGTATTACAGCTCATACTTTTGTGATACATTGCATTGAGATTATTTCAGATGAAATGAATTTTGCATTTATCAAGGTAATATACGAAAAATTGCACCATGAAATCTTTCAGCTTTACAATTGTGTACAATATATTTCTGTGTTATTTCTGTATATCTGTGTTCATTCACCAACTGAATTGAACATGTCATGAAAAGAAAAAGTTGCTTATACCGGTACATGTTCTACCATCATAGTTGTTACGTGTTGAGAAGCTGGTGTTCAGATGGATCTCTCTGGATTAATGTGTGTTTACAGGGACAGGTATTTGCATTTATGAATTCTGAACACTACCTATTTTTGTAAAGAGGGAGCTAGAGTTAGACTGATTTTGATATTGTTTTTGTAGTCATGTAAATAAATGTGTTACTCTTATTCATTTAGACATATTTGCATTTATGAATTCAGAACACTACATATTTTTGGAAGACAGTAATCTTTCTACTGATACTTTTGTACGTAAATGACATACTTTTTGTAATTAAAGAATTTGATATAACCACATTATGGTACCTGGTGGTTTAGTGGGTAATAAAGATGCTCCAATTAATTGAGCCTGTGCAGGTTTATATCCAAGGGTCCGTTGGGGTTTATTTATCACATAATGTAAAGTGGAGGGACTGTAAGAAAATGTTCTGGAAAGAGGTGAAAAGAGTAAGACAGGGTGGAAGTGAAGTTAGCAGGGGAGTGAGAGATAAAAATGGTAGATTACTAGTGGAGAAGGGAGAAAAGGTGAGCAGATGGAGAGAAAACTTTAAGGAATTGTTGAACATACAGGATGGAAGTAATGCGAGTATAAGTGGCTGGGGAATGTGGGAGAAGGAGGGAGGTGAGAAGACAGGAAGAAATCAGTAGAATAGAAGTTGTGGAAGCAATGAGGAAAGTTAAATCGAGGAAAGCCCCAGGAATTGATGGAGTGTGTGGTGAAATGCTGAAACATGGGGGAGAGATAGTAGTAGAATGGATGTGGAAGATGAGCAGATTGGCCTGGGAGGAAGGTAGAGTCCCAGAGGATTGGAAGTCAGGTATAATTATTCCCTTGTACAAAGGAAAAGGGGAAAAAGAAGTGTGTGGTAAAAATAGGGGCATTTGTCTTCTTAGTATAATAGGAAAAGTGTATGGTAGGATACTTATTGATAGAGTTAGAGAAAGAACAGAGAAATTAGTTGGAGAAGAACAGGGAGGCTTTAGGAAGGGAAGAGGTTGTGTAGATCAGATATTCATTCTTAGATCTTTAGTGGAAAAGTTTCTAGAGAAGGGAAAGAAGTTGTATGCGGCTTTCATGGATTTGGAGAAAGCATATGACAGGGTGGATAGACAAGGATTGTGGAAAGTGTTAAGAATATATGGAGTAGATGGGAAGTTGTTGAATGCTGTGAAGGGTATGTACGATGGTGCGAAGGCTGCAGTGCGTGTGGATGGTGAACTAAGTGAATTTTTCTCTTTGAAAGTTGGGTTGAAACAGGGATGTGTCATGTCTCCATGGTTGTTCAATCTGTACATGGATGGGGTAATAAAAGAGGTACAAGGTAGGGTAGTGGATGTTGGAGTGGCTTAGGTGAGAGAGGTTGGTGTTTGGAAACTCCCTGTACTGTTGTTTGCAGATGATACTGTGTTGTTGAGTGAAGACGAAGGGGAGCTTCAAGGCTTGGTGGATGAGTTTGGGAGAGTGTGTAAGAAACGGAATCTAAAGGTGAATGTAGGGAAGAGTAAAGTGATGGTCTTTGAGAGGGGTGAAGTCAGTGAATGTACAGCGAGGTTGGATGGTGAGGAATTGGAAAATGTGAGTACGTTTAAGTACTTGGGTAGTGTGATGAGTAAGGATGGAGGTTTGGAGGGTGAAGTGCTTGAAAGGGTAAAGCAGGGAAGAAAGGTTGCTTGTTCTTTGAAAGCAGTTATAAGAAACAGGGAAGTGAGCATGGAAGTGAAAAAAGTTACTATATGACAGTATTGTGATACCAACTCTAACGTATGGAAGTGAAGCTTGGTCGTTGCTGGAAGGACACAAGTCAAGAGTGAGAGCAGTGGAAATGAGTTATTTAAGAGGAGCCTGTTGAGTCACATGGAGAGACAGGCTGACGAATGAGGATATAAAGGAGCGTTGTGGTGTGGATGTGGATGTGATAGGAAGCGTTATGAGGAACACACTGAGGTGGTTTTGGCCATGTGGAGAGGATGGAGGGTGAAAGACTGACGAAGAGAGTGTATGTGAGTGAGGTGGAGGGGGGAAGAGGGAGGGGGAGGCCGAGGATGAGATGGAGGGATGGGGTGGAGAGGTATATGAGTGGGGTGTGAGTTGGGAGCAGGGCAGTGAAATGGCGGGGAACAGGGCGACTTGGAGGCGATTTGTTTGTGCATGTGTGATTGGGTACCCTTTGTGTTTTGCACATGATTCGCATCTGTCTATATGATTGTTAATATCTTTTCGTAATAACAGCTGGGCTTGTTTAAATGTCCTGTCTTTTCCCGGATGTCCTGCATGTGGGCTATCGTGTATTGTTCGTAATACTTAGGGTATCATGTCATTAGGGACCACTAAGTGTTTGTTATTTCTTCGGCGTTTCATTTGTCCTGGGTTGATCCTGTATAAGGCATTTTTGATTATTGTGAATTGTTCGAGTGGTGCATTAGCTTGGGTAATTGTATATCCCCATTTTCTAACTTGTATTTAACTTTAGACCACGTTGGATCAAGTCTCTGTTCTTTCGTGATTTCATCATGGTTTGGGATGTTTCCTTCGAGATCTAATGTCGCGACAGGAAGTGTATTCGGGTTCCTAGATAAAGCATCAGCTACTAGATTCATTTTGCCTTGTATGTAATGAATGTACATTGTAGTTATCGTTTGTACATTTCCATCTTGCTCTCCTCTCAGAGAGGAGTTTTTCTTTAAACATACACACTAGGGGTTTATGGTCGGTAAATAAGTGAATTCCGTAACCATATATCAAATCTTGGAACTTTTGTAATGCAGACTACTGCAAAAGCCTGTAAGTCTGTAGTACAATAATTTTTTTCTGTACCTTTTATTTGTCTCTGCTGGCAAATGCAATTGGTTGATTCTTTCCTCTCTTATCTTCTTGCATTAATACAGCCCCTAATCCTTTAACAGATGCGTCTGTGTAAATTATAAATGGTTTTGTGAAATCAGGGTAGGCTAAGCATTAGGGATTTGTGAGTTTATCCTTTAATTCATTAAATGCTTGTTTTTGTTCTCCTTCCCATTGCAATATAGCATCTTTTTTGAGTAGTTTGAATAAAGGAAAAGCTATATTAGAGAACTGTTGTATAAAGACCCTATAATATCTTGACCATATAATATGTAAATCTTGAGATTTGTTCTAGTTATTGTGTAGTCGAAGGTAGAAGTTAAAGATGGATACAGGGAGTTGATCGTAGTTTACTATCTTCAAGGAAGACTTTAAGTTGAGCAGTGTATGATTTACACAGGAACGTCATTTACTAGCTCAGGCTCATTGGACCCCTTTTTCCTCTTCCTCTCTCCACAATCTTTCGGTTCTAGCCCCTTTCTGCTCTCTAACTCTCTCTCATCCTGCCCTAGGAGGGCTAGTGTCACATGTGCAAGACACATGTGAATGTTCGAGAAACCCGTGTCTGTGCGTATGTAGTGTTTCCGGTGACATAGTGTACGTGTGGCATATTTTACAGAAATGCGGACTCATTTCCTTTCCCACTGAAATCACAAACACATTTCTTTTGGTCGAATCTCGTTGACACATTTTCTGTTCTCACATCTTGGCTGGTGCTTCTGTCTATCTATCTATCTATCCATCCATCATGCTATCTATTATGATTTGTATTTATAATATGGAGTCCTGACAACAAAACAAAGCCGTAATAAGATATCAAGGGTTGGTGGACTCATAAAATATGTCCGCACTGTAAAATGCTTGACAGACCCGAATAATTTCTGCAGTATATTTTGTCAGTTATAATAAGAAATGATCAAGATCCCCCCCCCCCATGAAAGACTAATTGCCTGGGGGTGAAAATGATGAGCGCAATGAACACTAACATTATTTTGGCACTAACTTAAATACAATACAGTCTCTGAAAGTCACATTCCTGCTCCTGCCGTTCAGCAACTCGTAACCTAATATTAGTCGGATTAAGGTTGCGTACCGTCACTATACTATGTTTGGTTCATTACACAATCTAGTTTTACCCATTTGTTAGTTACAATAACTATATGTATTGATTGAGTTACAAGTGGGCAGCAGAGAGAATGAAATTTTTGAAACAACAGTGCATTTATGTCAGTTTCAAATATTATCAAAATTCGTTGTTGTCATGTTTTTCATCCTCTCCCAGTCTGCATTTTTAATGGGGGAGAAAGATCCTGACCATTGTTCGTTAACTTGCTAAGAATACGTGAAGGGAATAATAAGGACAGTTAATATGAAACAAAATTATAATAGAGCTTTATGGCAGTGAGTATCTGAAGGTCGGATGACAAAAGCTCGAATTTTTGTCAGTTAACCCTTACACCGCGGGCTTGTTTTGCTTTGACTTGTGGCTCCCGCAGGCATATTCGCGCTCCGACAGACTCTCTAAAAATATTTGCCAAAAATCAGTTATTAGTCCTAGAATATTAAAATCAGATATACTTATGGCACATACCTTCAGCTTTCTCCTTGAGTGTTTGTTGAGCCTTCGTCGAGTACCGTAGGACTTGTGGAGACCTCTGAAGTTGGGTAACGAAGTCTCCACTTTATACTTCCCAACAACTCGTAATATGATTACCACAGCCCGATATTATCACTAGAAACACTAATCTATGATTCTCAAATAGTTTGGAATCCATACTCTCCCCAAAAAACACTGTGAAAGCAATGAAACTTACGAGGGCGTATGACCATCCCACTACCGATCGTTCGCCGCTAGTGTTGTCTATTATTCATAAAAACACACAGTTTATATTTCTGTTACTATATAACACTTATATATATCTACAGTCTTTATCCATAAGTTTCCTTCAGCAATAGTAGTTTATTGTCACTGTAGGGATTCAATTTCTTTCAGTAAAATAAGCAGCATTCACTTTCTCGTCCTGTATACTAGCACTGAGAGTGAATGTCACTTTCACCTTCACTCTCATAACTCATAGTATTCATACATGCTACTGTAGAGTGAAACTTTCACTTTCAATACTCCTAGTATAATTATATACTCGTATTCTTATAATACAACTCATTTACATTTCTATTTACGTTCTTTACTTTATATACATTATTTACATTTCTATTTTATTTACACTGTGTTATGCACTGTCACTTGAAGTAACTTATAAAACTATTTTCCACTGTTCACTTATATTTACATTCATTTCTTTCTTGCTGTTTACACATTATTTACACTTTATTTACAATTCCACTTGCACTGTTTTACTCAATAAAAAGATCATAGTCACTCTCTATCAATTGTCAGCCCTTTACCTCTTTCCACACGAGGTTTAGTAGGGGGTAAAGGTCACAGGGCCCTTTGCATGGGGATATAAAGCGGCGGAAGTTAGCAGGAGCAAATCGACATACTCCCACTTTCAAAGACGACAGTGAACTGATAGTGGTGGCCTCCTGCCGCCTGGCTAGGGTAGATGCAATACTACCAACTTCAGCCCTATGAGTCCTGCTAATATATAGCAATGAAATGATTGGCAGGAAACCAAGACAATACATAATAAATTAGGTAGTTCCAGGTGAATGTAGCTATCACTTAGGCTTCTCCCTTCCCTCTTTATATGTATATTTATTATGAAAATAGATTATATGGCATATTTCAAGGGGAAATAAACAGCAAAAATTAGCGAACGAGTGCATGTGATGTGTTGTCAGGTGATAATTAGCCAATTCCAGGTGTATGACACTATCATTTACCTTATTTCTTTTTTGTATATATTATTTAGTATAAGAATAAGGCATAGGGCTTATTTCAATGGATGAAATCAGTGGAAAATTCCAGGAAATATTTACTTAGCGTAGAAGACAGTGTGGTGGCCTGCAATAATTAGGTAGTTCCAGGTGAATTTAAATATCACTTAGGCTTCTCCCTTCCTTTCTTATATATATTTTTATTACGAAAATAGATTATACGGCATATTTCAAGGGGAAATAAACAGTGAAAATTAGCAAGCGAGTGAATGTGAGGTGTTGTCAGGTGATAATTAGCCAATTCTAGGTGTATGGCACTCTCACCTTATTTCTTTCTTGTATATATTATTTGGTATAAGAATAGGGCATAGGGCTTATTTCAATGGATGAAATCAGTGAAAAATTCCAGGAAGATTTACTTAGCGTAGCACGGCTGAGCAGGCGAGAGGGATACGGTAATGGAGGGGATGGTAGGGAGAGGGGAGTCAAGAACGGGGAGGAATGGCTAAATTGTCAACAATGGATGGGAGTACAGATGTGAGATTAGGAGTGCTGACTAGTGTTGGACATTGGCAGTACTGACAGATGATACAAGCCACCACTTCAAAGCCCGGGCGAATTCAAAATAACACAGAATCACAAAAGTGTCGCCCCGCGGTATGATCCCTTGCTCGCAAGCATCACAAAAATGACGCCCCACAGTTAAGGGGTTAAGGAAGCTCCATACCACCACTTTCTTATATGGACATCTTTTTTGGAGTATGGATTGTTACTATTATTGTCTTCGTTATTTGTGCAGAGTAAGGTGAAATTGGTAGGATTTATGCAACACAAAAGAGGACAGAAAGGTGTATAAAATAAATAAATCGCCAACGAAAAGGTACTATAGAGCTTCCTCAACCAATGAGAGTACGCATCTAATTAACTGTGGGTGATGAAGCAGGCCCTGATCAACAACACGGCTTTTGGTGATGATTATACAGATTCCTTCATCACCCTGTCTCTGCCAGGTCCTTAAGATGTACAGTTACATTCGTTAATACACCTTTTTACACTCATATTTACTGTAGTTTCAGTGCACTATCTTATGAGTACATTTGAAGGATATGTGTGGTGGATATCAGAAGAGCACATGCCACACAAGTGTGTGTGTGTGTGTGTGTGTGTGTGTGTGTGTGTGATCACTGATCAAGGTAGTATCAGTAGTAGTACCAGTAACTGTAAATCCCTGCTCATTAGAAATGTGAACTCTGTGGACTGGGGACTAAACTTACCTTCCTCCTACAACTAAAATTTATTCTTCCGGGAGATGTGGAAATAGATGAGGGACATTTGTATAACCAGGCAGTGGAGTCGCCTGGTTCCATCTGTGAAACTGCTTAAAGGCGTCCATCTTTATCACAATGCATTCCTCCTTCATCTATATAATTATTTTGAGTGTCTATCTGGGCACTTGGATGTATGTATAATTTTCTTTATGCACGGAAGACCTAATCAAAGGCCGGGAGCCTGCAAGTTGTACCTTAAGGAAAAAACAAAAACAAGGTTAACACTGAAAAAAATTTAAGAGTAAAAGTTACTCTTTTAGGGGAGTACAGCGCCTATGTCAATATTTACTCTTCTGAGAAATGTGAGAGAGTAAACATACTCTTTTGAGTATTTCTTACTACAAGAGTACATTTACTCTCAAGAGTAAAACTGACATGACACTACTCCCCTAAAAGATTATATTTACTCCAAGGAGGGTATATTTACTTTTCAAAAAGGTAATGAATACTCTAGCAAGGAGCATCGTACCTTTTGCAAAGAGTAAATCAATCCACCTTGAATTAAGCTGGAGAAGTGTATTGCAGATTCCTTCACACAATAGCTTCCCTTTGTGAAACAGAAAAATACACAGATAGATTTTACATGTTCATAAATTCATATCATTTCATATGTCAAAAGTCATACTAAAAATGATATCTATAGTAAAACTGATCTCGTTCAAAATATGCAGTATTTTGAAATCCTAAATACAGATACCTAAATGCATGCATCCAATCCTATGTTGCCCCATAGAGTGCTTAGGAGCCCGGGGCTTAGCAAGGTGGTCCTGACGTTTAAGATGAGAGTGACCAGCTCCACTCATCCCTGAGTGGTATTATCTATCTATCTATTGCCAGACGCCTCAATCCCGTTTGAGGTGGCCACAAACAAATCGCCTCCAAGTCGCCCTGTCCGCCCGCCATTTCACTGCCCTGCTCCCAACTCACACCCCACTCATATACCTCTCCACCCCATCCCTCCATCTCATCCTCGGCCTCCCCCTCCCTCTTCCCCCCCTCCACCTCACTCACATACACTCTCTTCGTCAGTCTTTCACCCTCCATCCTCTCCACATGGCCAAACCACCTCAGTGTGTTCCTCATAGCAACTTCCTATCACATCCACATCCACACCACAACGCTCCCTTTATATCCTCATTCGTCAGCCTGTCTCTCCATGTGACTCAAAAGGCTCCTCTTAAATAACTCATTTCCACTGCTCTCACTCTTGACTTGTGTCCTTCCAACAACGACCAAGCTTCACTTCCATACGTTAGAGTTGGGTATCCACCAATACTGTCATATAGTAACTTTTTTCACTTCCATGCTCACTTCCCTGTTTCTTATAACTTCTTTCAAAAGGAACCAGCAACCTTTCTTCCCTGCTTTACCCTTTCAAGCCACTTCACCCTCCAAACCTCCATCCTTACTCATCCACACTACCCAAGTACTTAAACGTACTCACATTTTCCAATTCCTCACTGCATCCAACCTCGCTGTACTTTCACTGACTTCACCCCTCTCAAAGACCATCACTTTACTCTTCCCTACATTCACCTTTAGATTCCACGTTTCTTACACACTCTCCCAAACTCATCCACCAAGCCTTGCAGCTCCCCTTCGTCTTCACTCAACAACAAAGTATCATAAGCAAACAACAGTACAGGCAGTTTCAAAACACTAACCTCTCTCACCTAAACCCCATCAACATCCACTACCCTACCTTGTACCTCTTTTAATACCCCATCCATGTACCAGATTGAACAACCATGGAGACATGACACATCCCTGTTTCAACCCAACTTTCAAAGAGAAAAATTCACTTAGTTCACCATCCACACGCACTGCAGCCTTCGCACCATCGTACATACTCTTCACAGCATTCAACAACTTCCCATCTACTCCTTATATTCTTAACACTTTCCACAATCCTTGTCTATCCACTCTGTCATATGCTTTCTCCAAATCCATAGAAGTCACATACAACTTCTTTCCCTTCTCTAGAAACTTTTCCACTAAAGATCTAAGAATGAATATCTGATCTACACAACCTCTTCCCTTTTCCTAAAGCCTCCCTATTCTTCTCCAACTAATTTCTCTGTTCTTTCTCTAACTCTGTCAATAAGTATCCTACCACTGCCGCTTTTCCTATTATACTAAGAAAATACAAATGCCCCTATGATTCACCACACACTTCTTTTTCCCCTTTTCCTTTGTACAAGGGAATAATTATACCTGACTTCCAATCCTCTGGGACTCTACCTTCCTCCCAGGCCAATCTGCTCATCTTCCACATCCATTCTACTACTATCTCTCCCCTATGCTTCAGCATTTCACCACCACACTCCATCAATTCCTGGGGCTTTCCCCGATTTAACTTTCTTCATTGCTTCCACAACTTCTATCCTACTGATTTCTTCCTGTCTTCTCACCTCCCTCGTTCTCCCACATTTCCCCAGCCACTTATACTCGCATTACTTCCATCCTGTATGTTCAACAATTCCCTTAAAAGTTTTCTCTCCATCTGCTCACCTTTTCTCCCTTCTCCACTATTAATCTACCATGTTTATCTTTCACTCCCCTGCTAACTTCACTTCCACCCTGTCTTGCTCTTTTCACCTCTTTCCAGAACATTTTCTTACAGTCCCTCCACTTTACATTATGTGATCAATAAACCCCAACGGACCCTTGGATATAAACCTGCACAGGCTCAGTGCCCCTACACCGCGGGCTTGTTTACCAATTACTTGCGTGTGCAGCAGGGTTATTGGCCCAGGCTCAAACAGACTCTCAAAAAATATTTGCTAAAAATCAGTTGTGGTCCTAGAATAATAAAATTATATATGCTTCTTTTATACCTTCAGCTTTCTCCTGGAATGATTGTTGAGCCTTCGTCAGTTTCCGTAGGACTTGTGGAGACCTCTGAAGTAGGGTAACTAAGTCTCCACTTTACACATCCCAGACAACCCGTTATATGATTACCACAGCCAGATACAAACACTATAAAGCACTATTCTACTATTTTTCAAGTAGTTTGGGATCCATACTAAAAAAAAAACAGTGTAGAAAGCAATGGAAAGTGCGAGCTAGTCTGATAAGCTGCACTTAAGCTAGTTCGCTCTAGGCACTCTGTCATTTATTATTCATAAAACCCCTCACACTTTATATTTCTATTACTATATCACACTTTCCTTCAGTCGTATTATTTTATTGTCACTGAAGTCATT
>NC_136986.1:16340251-16610251 GCF_032717465.1 Coenobita brevimanus
TGTGGCAGCAACACTGACAGCAGTGCAAGCTGGTACCAGGTTTCCAGGTGTTGGTGTCGGTGGACAAAAGACAAGTGCACAATGCTACTGAGGAATAACAGCCTCCCGAGGAAGTCTTGCAACGGATAGACGAGGCTGATGCACAGCCTGACACCAGGCAGAGTCAAGTTGAGGAGCCTAGTGTGTTGGAGGGCAGGACAGGAGCTGTGTATGTCAAGAATAAGCAAGATCCATGCTGCCGTGAATAAGCTCAAGGAAAAGGTGACGGAAATATGAAGTGAGCAGCGTAAGAATGGAGAAGGTTCTCAATGGTATAGACAAACTCCTTCTGTTTCTACACAGACAGGTACAGCAGCAAGAAAACAAACAGAAGACAGACACTAACAAGCTGCGACAGCTGCCCTGGGTTAGTGACAGTGAGGAACCAGCAACATCGTCTGATCCTGTTTCTGCTGGAGGATGAAGAGGATGCAATGTCAGATGTGTCAGCATTGGACTTCGAGGGGTTTATGGCCGAAGGGAGCGAGTTAGAGGCTCCTGGGGAAGGTGCTCAGGAGCAGACTGGGGAGGGTGCGGTTGGTGCCAAGGGAGGTGTGGCGGGGGTGCGGCGCTGTAGATGTTGCTTAGCCTCGAAACCATGGTTGGAGATGGGTCCATCGGGCCTCCTTGCTCCATTGTTGGCAAGGTGACTGTGACTATTTTTGTTATTGTAGTTAAATCTTGGTACAATGTCTGAAAAATTTGAATATTATTATGCCCTTAAGGGTCAAAAAAATGTCCAGGTATGAGGGGGTACCACCTATATGTAATTTTTCCCATTAAAATTATGCATTCTCAGTGCGCAAATACACAATATGCTAAGGTCGCAGACTACCCAATCTCTCACAAGCACTGTGCAAGCGTGAACTGTGTGTGTATATATATCTATATATATATATATATATATATATATATATATAGATAGATAGATCGATAGATATATATACTGTGTATATAGGTGGTGGGGCACTCAACATCCACTCACTCGATGTAGTGCTGCTCTCAGGTGTCTGCTATTTCCTCTCCATCCCTTCATTCCTTTCCCTTCTCTTCTGTCTTTTCTTTCCTTCATTCTATCCTTGTCCTTCTGCCTACAGGTGACTTTACACTTCCTCTTCTGCCTTTCTTTCCTTCATTCTTCTCCTTTCTCTCTTCTTCACCCTGTGGGTGACTCTCACACTGAGTGACACCAAATGCTTTCCTGTAAACCAGGAAAGCATTTACTATGATATGGTAAACTGAAGAGCAACCAGGATTTGTGTGCTTGGTGGTTTTAGTGGGTAACATTGCGCTCCAATCGGATTGACCCAGTGAAAGTTTATATCCAAGGGATGGTCAGGGTTGATTACTCATGTAATACTGCCTAGGGATGAGTCAGTCTGATCTCTCTCATCTCAAATGTCGGGCCCAATCTGCCTAGGCCCTCTGCCCATGCTCCTCATAGGGCAGTGTAGGATTGGATGATGAATGGATGGATGGATATATGTCTCTCTCTCTCTCTCTCTCTCTCTCTATATATATATATATATATATATATATATATGCATATATATATATAAAAAGATATATAGATATATATATATATATATATATATATATATATATACAATATGTATATATATATATATATATATATATATATATATATATATATATATATATATATATATATTTCCATCCATCCATCATCCAAATACTTGATGGCTCATAGAGGAGCGTAGAAGCCCAGGGCTAGGCATTTGGTCTCGAAATTTAAGATGCGAGTGACCAGCCTCACTCATCCCTGAGTGGCATTACATGAGCAATCAACCCAAACGACCCTTGGGATATAAACCTTCTGCTCAATCTGACTGGAGCGCAATAATTACCCACTAAACCACTAGGTCCTGCAACTTGTTTAGCAGAGCACCACTAGAAAGAGAGCATAAGTGGTTTCCAAAGTACAGGAAACCATTTGGCTTGTCAAATTTCAGTGTACTGTAGAGTCACCCAGAGGCAGATGGAAGTAGAAAGAATGGGAAGGAAAGAAAGACAGAAGAGAGAGGGTAAAGTCACCCTGTAGGCAGAAGGACGAGGAAAGAATGAACGATAGAAAGACAGAAGAGGATAGCAGGAAAGAAGGGATGGACGAGAGGAGAAGTGTAGAATGTACCCAAGAGGCAGCAATACATCGAGTGAGAGTGGATGAGTGAGCGTCCCCACCTATATATATATATATATATATATATATATATATATATATATATATATATATATATTGTGATGAAAGAAGGAACCAAAGGCCATGAGCCCGCAATAACAGTTCCCTTCCAAGAGAAAAACAATATACAAGAGAGAGCCACATTCAAGATCCATTCATTTCTGAGATGCCTGGACACACTGCGTTTGAAAGACTGGAGATCATAGTGCAACAGGAAATACAGACAGAGGGGAGACAGTTCCAGAGTTGACCTGTTGCATAAATGAAGGACTGGGAGTAACGGTTAACTCTTGCATTAGAGAGTTGAACAGAAATGGGATGAGAGTTTGCTGCTAGACGGCTGCTACGCGCCCGTCACCAGAAGACAGAGGTGGAGGAGGAATGCATGCAGACAGTTCAGAGGAGCAGTGACCAATAAAGTAGTAAACGATAGAAAAGAGATAAAGATGCAACAGTGCAGCGAAGAGACAGAGCTTGAAGGGAGTCAGTAAGAGGAGGAGAGTTAATGAGACTAAAAAGCCTTTTGACTTCACCCTAATATTGAGAAATGGTGTATGTGGGGGAGCCTCCCCACACATGAGAAACTGTACTCCACTCAGGGGTGGATAAAACCACTATATAGAGTCAACATTTGTGTAGAGAGGTAAAGAAAGAATGGAGTCGGCTTAACACACCCAATCTCTTGGAAGCAGAATTTACAAGAGATGTAATATGAATCTTTCCAAGATAAGTCCAGAGGTAAATGAAACCCAAAGCATGTTTCACAGGATGATGCAGGATTCAGCTAAAGGAATATCATTAAACATTGGTGGGTATACCTGTGGAAGATTTTGACGGGTTGATAGGTGTAAGAACTGAGTCTTGTAGATGCATTTAAAAACAACAAGATTATTTTTACCCCAGTCAGAGATGCGAGCCCAAGTCAGACATTAGGTGTGGCCATTGCCTCATCCTTTGTTTGTTGAAGTAACTGCTGAGATGGGCGTATGCTGCGGGAACCAAATGGAAAGGTTAAGGGGTGGAGTCATCCAGCGTATGAGTGGGATAGGGTTAGAGCGTATAGCTTAGAAAGCTCATTGATTGAATAAAAGGAGAGAGAGGTTGGTGATAGGACAGAGCCCTGAGGAACACCACTGTTGATAGATCTAGGAGAAGAAGGATGGCCGTCTACAACAGTGGCTATAGAACGACCAGAAAGGAAGCTAGCAAATGAAGGAAAGCACAGATAGAGAAGGATAGAAACGAGTAGGAGGGCAGTTTAGTAATTAAAGATTTATGCCAGACTCAGTTGAACGAAAGCCTTTGAGATGTCAAGTGCAGCGGCAAAGCTTTCGCTCAAAAGTCCCGAAAGGAGTGATGACCAGGAGTCTGAACGGTAGGTGAGGAAGATCGCCAGTGGAGCATCTCTGACAGAACCCGTACCGACGATCAGAAAGAAGGTTGTGATAGGAAAGATGCCTTAAAATTTTTCTATTGAGGATTGACTCAAAAAACTTTTTGAAATACAGGACGTTAAAGCAATTGGACGATAGTTCGAGGGTTGGGAGTGGTCACCGTTCTTTTTAGGACTGGCTGAATGAGAGCAAATTTCCAGCAAGAAGGAAAGCGTACTTATTGACAGACAAAGGCGCACAAAGAGTTTGGCCTAGGCAGGGTGTAAGCACAGGAAGCACAGTTCTTGAGAACAACAGGAGGGACTCCATGAGCGCCCGTATGCCTTTTTAGTACTGAGGCCAGTGATGTGCAGAAAATACTTCAGCTGAAGACATTTTAATGTCAGCCATGAGGAAGTCAGAGGCAGGAAGTGATGGAGGAACAGCACCGGAATCGTGTAAGGTGGAATTGGACGAGAGAAGTCTGTGCAAAAAGAGATCTGCTCTATCAGTAGAAAGAAATAGCTACAGAACCATCAGAGTAGAAAAAGAGGAGGGAAGGATGATGAGGTAAAGTTGTTAGAAAGGTTTTGGCAAGGTGCCAGAAGGAGCTGGGAAGAATTCGAGTTGGAGAGTATATATATATATATATATATATATATATATATATATATATATATATATATACATATATATATATATATATATATATATGGAGCCTCTGTGGGTACAGTGGCAGAGTGTGCGTTTCACACGCTGGTGAGCGGGGGTTTTGCCTCCCACCAGAGTTGTACAAAACTTTTGGGGAAAGCGTTCACCAAGCCACTTGCTACTTTAGCGAGACACCAAGGGTGCTGTGGTTGAACCAGTGTCGCATACTAGTATGCTTACACCTCCAATCGGCTTAAGGCGGCCACGATTACACTTTGGTTCACAGACTACACAATGGACATCCAAAGCCACTAAGGAACATCTACAATAACTTACACTCAGCAAGCACTTCTGACCCTACATACAGTCTCTACCAGAAAAGCGTTTCTAAGCCACTAGGTAGAGATACACTGGGCAGTATCTGTCCCTGCTTCGGTAGGGATAGGCCAGTCCTGCAATGGACCTCAACGGCTGATGATGATGATGATGATGATGATGATATATATATATATATATATATATATATATATATATATATATATATATATATATAGGTAGGTGGGGGCGCTCACCATCCACTCAGTCAATGTAGTGCTGCTCTCGTGTGTCTGCCCAGTCCTCTCCTCCATCCTTCTTTCCTTACATCTTCTATCTTTCTTTCCTTCATTCTTTCCTCGTCCTTCTGCCTATGGGTGAGTTTTCACTCCCTCTTCAGTCTTTTATTCATTCATTCTTTCCTCTTCCTTCTACCTATGGGTGACTCTACACTGAGTGACAAGCCAAATGGTTTCCTGTACACCAGGAAACCATTTACTAAGCTGGGTGGTACCCATATAACACAAATTTTGGCACCTGGTGATTTAGTGGGTAATTATTGTGTTCCAGTCGGAATGAGCCGGTGAAGGTTTATATCCAAGGGGTGGTTGAGGTTTATTTTTCTTAATTTTTTTGTTTTTATGTGTCCGACTCTGGGCAAAGGCTTCACGGCCTATATCTCGGGGGCAGTAGCCTATCCCAAGGCCCAGTAGTCCTCCTACACCTCCACATGTCACCACTATATATATATATATATATATATATATATATATATATATGTAGAATATGTCTCTCTCTCTCTCTCTTTGCATTTATTTATTCATATTATGTAGAGAGAGAGAGAGAGAGAGAGAGAGAGAGGTCAAATTTGTTGCAGTCTTGATGATGGTCGTGGATAAATGATCCGTTGCTGGAATTGGCCCATGAAGTAATAGTTTTTTGGGGTAATGAGGCTCAAATGTGAATATAAGTCTATAAAATATTAACCCTTCCTTAGTCCTCCGGGGTATTCAAACCTGGTTAGTCCGGTGGGGTGTTACAACACCCCAATACAAAAATACATGTAGTGTTACTAACATGTATATAATCATACCGCTACTTCAGCATATCTCTGCAATTACTAACGAAAAATTTTAATGCCCAGTAGGTGGTGTTTTTTAGTATATAATAATAATAAAATAAAATAAATTATAATATCAGTAAAAAAATAACCAATGGACTCTTATCTCATTTGTCAGGTAAACACGTACAGGAAAATACATTTTATGAATTTTAAAATCAGTATAATGATAAACAATATGCAAAATTAAGATAATAAAACCAATCTATATCACAATATGACTTAAATGGTTAGTTTGATGGGGTGACTGGAAACCCCGGGGTGAGGGGAAAGAAGTGCCCTTCTCTCTCACTACATCACAGGCAGGACTAAACCCATCCACATGCTCCATCCCCTCACTGAATCAGGAGAGTACTGGAACGGAGAGAAATATTCGAATCACCGGCTAGGAAATATGAGCTTTAAAAAAAAAAAATAGGGGTCCAAAACACCCCACCTGGGTAAGCAAGGGTTGAAGATAGATCCCGGTGGCAAATGACTTTTATTAAGGCTTTCCACACCCCGTGGAAAGTTTTATGTTTCTAGTGATTATTATTTTTTTATCACTTTAGTAGAAAGTCGATATTTCAAAGGCTATTTGGCCAAGAGTCTTCTAACTTGGTCAGCTTAGAAAGCTGTCTACTTCTGGCCAAAAACGGCTGCAATCCGTCAACTGGCTTTCCTTATGCCCCGAACATAGAAAAGTGATTCAGCCATCCTACCTCAAGAACCGCTTAAGCTAGGAAGCTAAAATTTTAATGAAACATGGACTGAAGGCAGACACAGTGCAGAAAGAAATATGGTGCTACTTGGTTGATTATTCTCTGAGATCAACTGGGGTAAAAAAAAAAAAATAATAAATAAAAAAAAAATAAAAAAAAAAAACTTTTTCCTATATTCAGCATGTCACCTAATTTTCCATGAAGGATTAAATCTACAGCCACAAAACATGGTCGACAAGAAGACTATAATGTCTAAGTTGACATGCACAATATCAGTGACCTTGACTTCAAGGTCCTTTTATAGCTCGGCTTCCAGTAGATAATGCCTATGGGAAGTTTTTCCTTATCAAAATATTCCTTGGACAATTTTGCCATGCTCTAGTTATTATTATTAATATCATTATTATTATTATTATTATTATTATTATTATTATCATTAATTATTATTATTATTTATCATTATTATTATTATTAGAATTGTATTAGTATTAATATTACTATTACCATTACTATCATTTTATGGGAAGGAAATTCATCTATGGGAATATAGATCTCTTTGTGGAATCTTAATAACTTGAGGAATTTCACCCAAGAATGAAGAAAACTCCATTCAGGAAAAGGTAAATGTGGAATAGAATGTCTCCACAGATCAGAAATAGTTCCATGTAGTAAACAGGTCATGAACTGAAATAATTCCATGACCAAAATTAGTCCATAGATTGATCTGGTATAATGAAAACATAAGTTCAGGGAGGTATAAGTACAAGGTAGAAAATGGGTTAGTGGCAAAAAATAGGTCTGGGTAACTGGCAGATAATTCGGGCATAAGGGAAAAAAAGGTCCTTAGGAAACAGGCCACTGGGAGAAAAAGGATCCAATGAATAGGTTCATAAGGGAAATTAGGTACGTGTTGGTTGAGTCCGAGAAGGTATAGTGTGCGACCGACACATATGTGGATGAAATTTACTTGCTTATGATGGAAGAATCACCCAATATGCATACAGGTATATGTGTGCACTGAATGTGTGTGCCTATTTTAAGCAACTGTACCTGCAAGAGGTGTAAGCAGTGAGCTACTTTCATCACATGTGGTGTCAAAGAAGATGACCAGCAGCAGACTAAGCCTCATCATCCTTAGGGCCAATATCTGTAAGGGCAGTCAGCCTTTAAGCAATGTGGAAAGTTCATGTATCTGTCATGCAATACTCCATTCCTCATCAGTGGATAGGGGTCTGGAGCCAAGGTACTATGTACAGGCATTTAAGGCAAGGGTGACAAAACACGAAAAGCCCAAGAGGCATCGTATTAGCAATGATCCCGAAACAACCCTCAGACTGAAACCATTATGGTTCTTGTCCAAAACCCAATAGGCCAGAAAGAGTCGATTTGGTTAAATGGTTACCATCCATCATGGCAGAGATTTCACTAGATTAGAGGAAACCATTTGGCTTGTCACTCAGGTAGGGTCACCAGAAAGATGCATTATATATGGGAAATGGATGGTGGCCACGCCCACCTACCATATAGTTTGTAAAAAGTATACCGGTATATCAGATTGGAAAGGTAATAAGGAACATTTCCAAGGGTCCCCAATTGTATATTAGTGTACGGGTGTTGTATCTTAAGTAAAGGTTCATATCCATTTAATGCACTTGTATAATAAATTAATAATTGCTTTTACTTCTAGTTGCTGTCATTTATATAAATACTGGCTTTGAAACTGAAGACGAAATCCCTACTTATGCCAAGGAGGATGTTCACCAAAACATTGACAAGACCAACAAAAACGAGTACAATCCCCTCCATACTCCTACCCTCTTATCCCATCTCTTCCCTTCGCTTGCTAAACGCAAGTATTGGCAAGACAAATCATTGTCATAACACCAGATCAGCTTTGGGGAGGATGTGAAGTGGGATGGGTATTCATGGTAAACGCGAACACCCCACTCGCCCCTGACATAAATAGCCTTTTCACATTCATCTTCAAAGCTGGTGTTATGACAAGGTTGGGGAGTTTGCGTTTAGTTAGCTCCAAACCAAAAGGATAGAAAGAGGTAATAAAACAACACAGTTTCTTTTTTTGTAAGTTGAATGCTTGACAAGAACATATACACTGAGGATCTCTGACTGTGGCTCGCAGGCTAGGTATTATAGCACTGGACATTTCATCTGACACGTCCACTTTAATTTTTTTTTCACTGTTTTCCTTTTTTTATGTGGGCAACGTGTGTAAAAGATAAGTTTTTCAGTGCCTGATTTGATACGAGGCATGTGCATGGTAAAGGGTCCTAGGACCAAGTCATCACATTGATGGATCGCATAGCACACAAGAGACATCCAGCTGGCACACATTAATTTTCACCTTTTCACATTATATCACCCATATTTTGTTTTGATTTTTTCACTATCATTCGCTTGCACTGATTTATTTTTTTCTTTGTCTTTAAGATCATAGAGAGCATCAGGGAGGTGCACTGCACTACCTCTGATCATGAATGGACGCCTACTGCCCTGTTCACTCAGTGGTGGGTTGGAGCACATTGCGCTGGCGTTTCCTACTTGGTATGGAGTAGCATGACAGCGAAAGTGTGAGCATCACTTCTGTGAGGGTATGGAGTGCAGTGTTATTTTTCTTGGTTATTGTATGGGAAGAAGCTTACTGCTATGCATGGGGCATCCCCCAGCGGGTGATCTATGTATGTTATGATGAAGGACGTCACTGAACTTCACCGGCTACTTCTCTGTGCAAGTGAGAGTGCGTGTGTGTATGGAGAAATGCCAGGGATGCCGCTATTCCCCAAAGACCGTGTGATCCCGGATCACTTACCAAGGCTCCTTCTGCTGTATATTATGGGTTTTAGTAGACTTTACTAGTACACTCTTTGCTGAGCACTGAGTGCCCTCACTGAATAAGGGGACACCCGAATCTGCACAGAACAATGTCTATCCAAAGTCTACACCTATTGAAACTTCCGGGCACCGCTTAAGCACTGCTACTGGGCATAGATGATGGTGGACAGTACGTATCCTACAGGCTGGGATTGTGAGAGGGGCAAACCTGAAGTCTTCTTTCTCGTTTTTTGGGAGCGTCCTTGGAGATGGCACTAGCGATACCGCCAATCCATCCTGTGCAAAGATAGTGCATGCTGGAAACAGTGTATAAATTAAAGCCAGTCCCCGCCCTGCCTTTCGTCTGCACCAAATTCGATGAAAACTAGAAAGCGCTCACAGAGCACATACTCTCGCTAATGCCATTGCCATTTAAAAGGATCTAGATCCGGATCCGCCCCCAAATTTTTAATCAGTTCTTTCTTGATCCATGTCCCGCCTTTCCACAAAATTTCACTGAAAATCATTGAGAACTTCTAGAGATATTGTGCGGGATACTCAGGATCCGGATCCGGATCCGCCCCTAATTCAACAATTTCTTCCTTGGCTAATGGCCCATCCTTTCACTAAATTTCATCAAAATCCGTTCACAAGTTTTAGAGTAATCCTGGATCCAGATCCGTGGATATAGGATCCGGATACGACCCCAAATTTAATCAATTTTTTCTTGGTCCTTGGTGCACCTTTCCACAAAAATTCATTGAAATTCATTGAGAACTTTTGGAGAATTTTGTACGGGATATTCTGGATTTGGTTAATGGCATATTAAGTTTAAAAGAATTTCGGATAAAAGAGACTACACTGTATTTATATCTATTGGTCCCCACGACCTATTTTAGTCCGTATTAACCCTTATCCACCATTGTCCACTCCTACTGATGGGGAATTTCTGAGATTTTGGGAAAAATACCCTTATTTCAAACCCTGATATCTTCCAAATTATTATAACTAGAGAAGAAAGTACATATACATAAGACTCTTCAACTCTTCCTCTTTCAAATGAAATTATCTCAAAGTCTGCAGGTGGTCCCGTCAATGAAGAAGGATACGTTAAAGATGACTGTCTTTCCGTGTTTTGACGGGCTAATCCAGGTGCGCACCTCAGCCAGTGACCTTGGACTCGCTGGCTAGCACTGGCAGCTCTGACTGGAGTGGTGATTGTAACACCGTCCAGCCTCTCGGAATATTCCAGTCTTTCAACTTTTCCTTATTTACCGTCGTAAGGATGAGTCATTACCCTGTCCATGTGGCTCCCCATAGTTCTTTCCGGGCTTTTCATAGTGCCATTATGCCCCGTAGATGTAGAGGAAGTAGTGGTGGGCAGGGTTCCAATAAGAAGCTAAACAGTTAATAACGAAGCTAACTTTGTTGTTAACTGATTATCGTATTCGCTAACTTAAAAAATCATTATCGAACTAATTAGCTTCCGTTAAATATACTTCAGCTAAATTTATTTCTGCTAATTAGCTTCAGCTAATCAGCTAACATCGAGTCCGCTAACGATACTGACGAGTCTACATCCAATACAAGCCATTCTAACTTTGGTTTATTTGTGATGAATAGTAGAATCTTAAAATAATAATAATAATAATAATAATGATAGTAATAATAAAATAATACTAATAATCCCACACAGAGGCACATTTATAATTACAGTCCCTGTTTAGATTGCGCGCGGATTAGTGTGAAGGTAAACAGTGTTTACCCTGTGTTGACTAAACGCGTGTATTCAAGTTGCAACCAGAAGTCAGTCCGTCACTCCTGTGTCAGTGTCATTTACAGGGCCTACCAGATTTTGTTATGGAAAGAGACTTAAGTGAGGACATAACTGTGCTTTACCCTGATGATCCTGGGTCTGCTGAGGAGACTCCAGCATCTGTTTTTAGGACGGAGGAAACTGACTCAGGCTGAGGGCCAGGCCGGCCAGCCATGCCATCTCGACCCTCATCCATGGCCCCACCTAAGTCAATAATTTCTATATCTGCCAGAGGGTGAGAACGAGAAGAGCACCGGCAGCTTGAGCTTCAGGAATGTAACACCCAAAATACACATTTATGTAGACAACTTTAACAGCCTACAGGGTGCCGTATTAAATTTAAAACGTTTGTTTGGGATTTAGGATGAAGGGAAAACATTTTCATTTATTAACATGTCAGTTTACAAAAATATATATGTCTCCTAAATTACTTTCCATTAATTACTCCATTACCGTAACTGTTGTGAACTAGAAATTTAGGGATAGCCTACATCAGTGGTTGTTAACATTTTTAGTACCATGCCCCCTCTAAGAATTGGTCCTTCCCTGCACGCCCCCCTTGCATCAATTAATAAAATTCCCTCCAAGATTTTAAAGAAAAATGAAAAAAATATTAGTCTCTTTACTGATCATGAATTCCTTGGTTAAGAGAATAACAAATCTAAGTAGAAAAATTCCTGCTTTTTCCCAAGGGCTCACACCCCCCCTTGAAATTACTGACACCTAACTAGGTGAGCATGCCGCCCAGGTTAAGAACCACTGGCCTACATTTTGAGACAGGTTTCTTCAGCCTCATGGTTTGGGACCCTGAATTATATGCATTGTTTTCTTTATATTTCTTATTTAGAAGGTATTTATTGAACTCTGATGGACTGGACATTCAGTATATGAAAATATATAATCTCAGAAAAAACATACAAAACTCTTTACAGGTGTGTTTTGTGCCAGCCCAAAACCACCATCATCAAGGGACATGTGACAAGCCTCCACAACTTGAAGTCCCATATTAAGAGGAGCCACCAGCCTCATAATTGCCAGTTTGAGGACAGGATCCAGGCAGGCTCTTCCTGAGGGAAACGCAGGCAATCCTTGGAAAGTAGCAGTGGCAGTAACATTTCTCCAACTACAAAGAGAATGTGCTAGCCCTCAATTTACGAGACATTTGGCCAAGTAGCTGCTGGCACTGCTGTCCTTCAATCTGTGGTTCACACCAAGATTGTGGATGCATCATCGGCAACATGTTGCCGCTGCATGTAGTCGAGTCCCCCACCTTTGTCAGCCTGATCAAGACACTGAACCCCAGTAAGACATCAATGTCTCGTAGCACCCTGGTCAGGGAACTCGGACAGGCATAAGCAGCTGGAGGAATATCTTATCAGGTATGAATATTATTTAACGTATAGGTAATTCCATTTTTTTTTTTTTATGATATATGTATATATTTTCTTTAAATTTCAAATCACATCTCATCAGTTAATTACAAGTGAGCAGACACTATGCCCTGTTTGTCACTATTGCACATATTTTAAATGTAGTGTATATATATATATATATATATATATATATATATATATATATATATATATATATATATATATATATATATATATATATATATATATATATATATAAGTTATGACAGTAATTCCATTAATGACAGACTTTGTAATGTTTATTAATACAAAATTTACTTCCGTTATTAATCAATCAATCAATCAATCATTTCCTGTGGCACCCCACGGGATGCATAGGGCCTCAATGAACTTTCTCCACCAATATTTGTCTCTTGCCATCTCCTTCAGGTCCCACCAACACTCCTCTCCTGCTTCTTTTTTCATTGTCCTCAACCAGGTTTCCCTCGGCCTACCTCTACCTCTTCTTCCTCTAGCAGTCCACTCTGGCACATCCTGTATTAAACAACCTTCTTTTCTGTATATGTGCCCCAGCCACTTCCAGCGAGACAGTCTCACATATTCATTAACTGGTTCCACTCTCGTAATATCCCTTACTCTTTCATTTGTAACTCTGTCTTGCCACTTTACCCCAAGAATCCTTCTCAGTATTTTATTCTCAAATCCTAATACTTTCTGATCTGTTGCAATTGTACTGTACCATGACTCATGCCCGTAAATTAAAATTAGTCTAACCATGGACTTGTAAATTTTCACTTTAGTATGTACCGAAAGTATATTATTATTCCAAACAGATTTCAACATTCCAACAGCTCGCCAAGCCTGTCTAATCCTCTCCTCAATTTCATTGTTTAATGATCCATTAGATGATACAATCGTTCCCAGATATTTAAAGTTTTCTACATTCTTCACCACATTATTCCCAATTACACAATCGATTTGGTTCTCCACGTTCATATTAATAATTTCAGTCTTTCCACAATTTATTACCAATCCCACTTTTTCTCCTTCCTCCACCAGACAATCGAGCACCCTCTGCATCTCGTAAATACTTCCGCAAATCAGTACAATATCATCAGCATAGTCCAAATCCATCAGCTTCTTATTTTCTGTCCAGTTAATTCCTGCACCTGTTCTCCTTACAACCTTTTTCATAACATAATCCACAACCAAAACAAATAACAATGGCGAAAGAACTCCTCCTTGAATCACTCCTGACCTAACTTGAAATGGATCACTCAAAGAACCACCCACCATTACCTTACAAAAGTACCTTCATGCAGGCTTCTAATAATATTTACAAACTTTTCTGGTATACCATAGAATCTCATAATTTTCAACATAGCTCCACGTGAAACACTATCAAACGCCTTTTCAAAATCCACAAAACACATGTTAAGTGGCATTTTCATCTCATTACCTTGTTGCATTAGATGCCTTACAATAAAAATCTGATCATTACAACCTCGACCCTTTCTAAATCCCGCTTGTTCTTGTCTTAAAATTTTATCAATTACTGGCTCTATTCTGTTCAACAAGATTTTGGAAAAGACTTTTGCAACTACAGGTGTCAAAGTTATCCCCCTCCAATTGCCACACACACTTAAATCTCCCTTTTTTGGTATTTTTATAATCACTCCATTTTTCCACTCTTCTGGAATTCCACCATTATCCCAAGCCACATTAAAAAGTTTCAAAAGCGCATTCATCAACACGTCATTTTCCACCTTAAGCATTTCAGAATATTCCATCCTCACCTGGAGCCTTAAAATTCTTTAACTCCTTTATAGATTTTGCTACCTCTTCCAAAGTTATATCCCCTGTTTCTATCTGCAAATCTCTCTCGGCTGGCAAAATGTCCTCTTCAGCTGGGATTGGTCTATTTAGAACAGATTCAAAGTGCTCTTTCCATCTTCCTTTTATATCCAAATCTTTAGTCATCAAATTACCATTTCTATCTCGTACAGGTATTTCCTTCCTTCTCCTTTCAGTCCCAGTTAACTCCTTTATGGCCTGATACGCTACTCTTGTGCTCTGACCGTCATTTTTACTTAATTTAATTTCTGTCTCTGTCGCCTTTTCATCATATAGTCTCCTCTTATCACGTCTAACGAGTCTTTTTACTTCAGAATGTAAACTCCAGTACTTTGCTCTAAGTACTTCAACTACCTGGCCATCAACATGTTGTTCTTCACTTCTTAACTTAGCCTCTTTCCTTTTCTGAATTACATTCCATGTTTCATCTGATATCCACTTTTTCCTTCTCGCTTTTCCCTTTTTCTTAATAGTAACCTTAGCACTCTCATGCAAAACCTCTTTTACCTCTCTCCACATTTGATTAATATCATTGTCTTCAGATTCCATCAAAGTCTGCAGGACTAGAAACCTGTTTCTACATTCGCACCGAAACTTTTCCCTCGTGCTCTCATCACTTCTCAGCTCATCAAAATCATAATTATTACCTCCTGTACAATTACCATTAACGTTTCTCTTAAGTTTTATTTTAATCTTTGACACAACAAGTTGATGATCACTACCTATATCTGCCCCCTCCTTACGCAAACATCTTGCAAATAACTTCTATGCCTTCTGCTAATTGCAATGTGGTCAATCTGGTTACAATATTTACCACATGGTGAAATCCAAGTAGTCTTATGTATTTTTCTATGCTCAAAGATAGTTCCACCAATGATAAGGTCATTTGCCAAACAAAAGCTTGCAAGTCGCACCCCATTTTCGTTTCTTATACCAACACCCTCCTTACCCATACAATCTTCAAAGCCATCCCTACTACTGCCAACAATCGCATTAAAATCACCAATGCAAACTAACACATCATGTCTTGCCACTCTATTCACTACATCCTGCAGCTTTTCATAAAAGTCATCCTTCATTTCATCAGCAGCCTCATTTGTCGGAGCGTACTCTACAACCATACTGATATTACCATGGTCAGATTTTAAGCGAGCATAAAGCAAGCGCTCATTAATTGGTTCAAACTCACATAGTGCCTTGCAAGCATCTCTACTCAGTAGTAAGCCTACTCCTTGGTAATGATTTCCATCACTCCTACCAGAAACCAACGTAGTAATACCATCTTCCAAATTCATTTTATCAACTCCAAGCAACCTCGTTTCTGTAAGAGCACAAATATCCATCTTGTATTCCTTGAACACTGAAATAAGTTCTTCAATTTTACCAGCCTGATTGAGAGTTCGAACATTCCAGTTTCCTATTCTTAAAGTTCTTTTTGGATTTATGAACTTATTTCTACACCGTGGGATTCTTAGCACCCCCTGCCCACTTAAGGGCTGCACGGAACTGAGGGCCATTGCTTCGTCACCAGAGTTCATCAAGATTTCTTAAGCAGTAAAATTTTTTCACCCTGGAGCCAATGCCAGTGACTCGCAGGAACCAGACAGTGGAGAGAGGAAATTAACTAAATGAAAGTAAAATGCAGAGGGTTTGGACAGACAAAGTACAAGGGAAAGAAAGAGAGCAAAAAGAATGTAGATAAAAGTGTCCCTTTTAGTCGCCTCTTACGACAAGCAGGGAATACTGGGGAAGTATTCTATCCCCCCTTCCCCATGAAAAAAGATAGTTTTACAGACATTCTTTAATATAATACAGTACCGTATTTCAGCATCATTAGTTATTACTCAATCATTTATTTTTATTTATACAACATATCTTCTTACTCTTTACATTTTATAATTTTCAATTACAGGCTGCTGCGGGTTATCCCCTGGGTGGCAACTACAGCAGACTGTTGGTCGGCTCACAACAAATCCTATCTGGGAATGACGGTGCACTAGCTGGACCCCAAAACCCGCATGAGACAGTATGCAGTTCTGGCCTGCTTTCAGCTCAGAGGGCATCACACCTTTGATGTTCTCGTTGAGGCCATGGTGGACATCCACTACAAGTTTCACCTGCAGAACAAGGTGACCAGGACCACAATAGACAATGGCAGCAACTTTGTCAAGGCATTTGTACAGTTTGGCACAGAAGCTGAACACTTGCCAGACATCCCTGAGCCTGCCATTGATATAGACATAGAACACATGGAGGATGAAGATCCCAATGCCGGGGCTGTGGATGAAGAGGTTGAAATAAAGAGCATCTCTATTCAGCCTTCCTCTGATGAGAAGCTTGACAAGGCAGAGTCGAGTGCCCACATCCTGCCAACGCATATGAGGTGTGCAGCCCACACCTTAAATTTGATACCCACCGTGGATGCTGATAAGGTACTTCTCAACATTCATTTCAAGACGGCCTACAGAAAAGCCATTTCAAAGGCACAGGCACTATGGAACCAGCACAGCCGCAGCACAGTGTCGGCAGACACCATTCTGGAAGAGTTAGAGAGGAGACTGGTGGTCCCCAGCAGTACCAGATGAAATTCCATCTATGACTCGATTGTTGTCCTCAATGGAATGTTGCTGAAGAAGAGACCAGCTGTTCACAAGGTGATGACGCAGCTAAAGCTGTCGACTTTCACTGATTCTGAGGTTGCCTTCCTAAAGGAATATGTGCACGTGATGTCCATTGTTGCCAGGGCTTTGGATACGATCCAGGGGGAGAAACAGGCTTATCTCGGGAGCCTTCTCCCAACTATAGCAACCATTCTGATGATGCTGAATGAGGTTAAGTCCAATGACCTCCAGTACTGCAATCCTTTGGTAGATGCGATGATTTTAGGCATCACAAAAAGGTTTGGGCCTACCCTAGATGACCAGCATGCCAGCTGGCATCTGCTTTCCACCCCAAGTTTCGTCTGTTCTATCTGGAGAAATATGATCACACCCAAATCAACAAGGTAACCAGGGCTATGGAGGTTGCCGTGGAGGAAGCCCTGAGAGTCGGGGAGGATGGAGAGGCCAGCAGCAGCAGTACCAGCGATGGAGATGATGATAATTTCTTAACCCTTTAAACGCAGAGCGTCGCGTTTGCGACGCTCGTCGAAAAGGACATAACGACGGAGCGTCGCGTTTGCGATTCTAGTAAATTTTGAATAACCGCGGGCAAGCAGGCTCCAGCTGGTATTGTCTATCAGTACCACCACCCTTTAGCTACAATTAGCATACTTTACCTTTGCACTACTGACCTCCGTTGTTGCCAAGTATCGCGTTTTTCCCCCCTCCCCCCACCACCACGGCCCGGCCAGCCTGGCTGTGATACATGACAGCGCTCTGAGTGCTCAGAACTGTAAATCTGCGCTCTCCTCTCACAAGCAGTTTATGTTAATAGGAAACGCTTGTTTCCCCAGTTGTATCACTAGCTTTTTTTTCGCACGGTTTGCCCCTGTTTAGCGTCAGTTTTCCGCAGGCTTTCAAAGTGACATTATGGCGAGTTCTAGCTCTTCCGAGTCAGTGCAAGCGGCCGACAGGAACGAGAATAAAGTGACGGGCGTAAGGCAGAATAAAAAGCGCACCGCGGTGATCTTTTGGGAAGTAATATGATTGAAAATAATGTAGTATACATGTTTTTGGCTGTGAAAATGGAAATGTTTATTGAGTGACAGGAAGACCGCCGCCGCGCTGCATGTCGGCCGTACGCTCCATTGATTTTAGCCTTATTTTCAGTGCTTATTGTACAAATACGGATTCCAAACTACCTTTACGTTGTAGTATAAAGTTTACTGTGACAGAATGAGGCTGTGGTAGAGGGGAAACCGGGTTGCTGGAGGTGTGAAAGTGAAGATTTGGTTACCCAATTTTGCAAGTTTCCACAAGTCCTTGGGTAGTCCACGAAGGCTCAACACATGTCTCTGGAGAATGCTGAATGTAAGTACTATCTGCCAAACTAAGTATAATGTTCTAGGGTTAATCTCTGATTTTTTGCTAATATTTTCCTACAGGTGCTCAGACTGCGATACAACCCCGCCACTCGGGGATGGTCGACTGTTCACGGTCGCGTTTAAAGGGTTAAAGAAAGTCTAGCAGCCACCTGAAAGAAGAGAGAGCCACAAGTCCCTGAAATCCTGGTCACAGATCTTAGTGAAAAAATGGTTGGAATCCCGCAGCTCCCGCTCAATGGATGTCGTCCTGACTGACGCAGCCTTCTTGGATGAGCAAGTGTTGATCGACCTGTTCGTGAAGTACAACACGCCTATCCCATCTAGCGCTGCAGTTGAACGCCTTTTCTCCATAGGCAAAGACATCTTGAGGGTCAAGAGAGCCAGCCTGTCAGATGCCAACTTTGAGAGGCTGATATTTATGAAGGGAAACCAGCATCATGTGGAGGCAATGAAGAAGTCCATGAAGGAGCAGAAAGAGAAGACAAAGTGAATGGCTGGATTAATAACAATAACTACAGGCATTGATGAGTCTGAATTGTTTGGTTCTTTGCAATTTATATTATAAATGCCTTGATCTTACTTTCTTGAATCCATGAACTGTGTAAATTTGAATAAATTCTTATTAATAATTATTTTTTGGGGAAGGTTTTCAGTTTTCATCAGTACTGGGAAGTCATGAACAAAGTTGTAACTCATGCTTAATAAAGGTCTTACAAGCATTGATGAGTATGACTTGTTTGGCTCTTTGTTGCACTATAAAATATAAAAGTTTTGATCATCATCTGAAAGATCTTATCTTGGCATGATTTACCTTTTTCTAAAGTTCTATGTCTAGGCTACAATATATTAAAACTTCAACTACCTAGGAGTTTTTCATTGAGGGTTTTAGAGCCAAATAAACAAACCGAATTGAAATCCCAATAGTGAAAGTTAGCTGTTTATCGAAAATCGTTAGCTTCAGCTATATTTTGCGGCAGTCTATCGGCTTAGCTCAATCGGAGTTGACTTTTGAGTTAGTGGATTATCGACCATCGAAGCTAAGTCTTTGGTTAGCTGTGCCCACCACTGATAGGAAGAAAATAGTTCT
Organism: Coenobita brevimanus; assembly: GCF_032717465.1. NCBI lineage: Eukaryota > Metazoa > Arthropoda > Malacostraca > Decapoda > Coenobitidae > Coenobita > Coenobita brevimanus. The sequence goes on from NC_136986.1 coordinate 16,359,595, forward strand.
TTATTTTCAGTCCTCACTTCTTGTGTCAATTATAATCATTTCCCTCTACTACAGCACTTATATTTGCACTTGACATCACGATTACGGGTATTTGCACTTTGAGAAGTAAATACTCTGGTTGTTTCATGCAGTATGGTTGAGTATGAGGTAATTACTTGTATAGAATTTTGACTAATTTGTACTATTCAGAGGCATCGTGAAAATATTACTAATGTTACACAAAACTTACATTTTTTGTACTTAACATCACAAATACACTAATGCTCACGTATTCACCATTATTTTCTGCGTAACGAGGGAAAAAAATTTAGTTACAGCCAACCAGGTGATCTTTCTCGCCAGTGCACTTTTGGTTTTCTTTGACTGTACTAGATAGGGTTACTCAAGGTATATCAACTCATCGTCTCACAAATAACCATAAACAGTAACACTTATTGCAATGCACTTGTAAAACTTATTATAATACACTTATTTTGTAACACTACACATAACATATCTTACATTTCACTCTTGTATAAAAAAAAAAAAACCACTTTGTGCATACCTTTTTACTATTTATAATTTCCCACACACCTGCTCAGTCACTGAGACTTTTCCCTAGCGGTATGGGCAGAACTTTTGTGGGGATCGATGATGCAATCGGAATCAAACGAGGAAGATAAGGAAGACATCATTCTACACTCTACCACTGCCGTGTACAGACTGAGCTGTGCATCAGTGGGCTACCTTGGGTACCTACCTACCCTATGGTTGTCATAGAAAATGGTCATGAGGTCAAAGGGTGCCGGGAAGGTGCTGGCAGCATATCCAATCAGCCGGCGGCACTCCACGCCCTGAATCGTGACTGCTGGCCCACACGCAGGTGTTAATTCACACAAGAGATTCAATTCCATCCATTCATTTAATCCTTTTCTGTCCATTAGAACTGTACAAGCTTGGGGTTGGGATACTCAGTCCCGACATTTAAGGCGAGATTTCATTCCTGAACCTTGAAAACTAGTAGTCTTTATTTTTCCGGGTGGTGGGGGTCATGGATTAAGGTTGAGCTTCCTCCCAAAGCCTAAATCTTATCGTGTCAAATGCATAATTTAGCCTGTAACCAGATACATCCAAAATTCCATTCTTTTATCCTAAAAAATTGCACATTACTAACAGGACAATTAGTGTCAGAGGCTGTGCTTCTTCACTTGAAATTCCAAGTGCAGTTCCAGTGGTTCAGTCTAATTCTTCTGCATTTCTTAGTGGAAAGACAATGTTTCACTTCTATATAAAAACGTGAATAATTTGCTAGTGGGTAGTTGAAACTGAGTGCATGCTCCCTTTACCAAACCTAAAGCGATGTCCATGTGGTATGTGTGGCCTTCCTCAGGTCTTTATCTATAACTAAACAAATATGTGGCACTGAAGCTTGTAAATTATTGGCATGTATAGAAGACACAGGGAGTGCTGGAGCTCCCATTTCATCAGCCTTCGGGACTAACTCCTGACCATCCCCCTTTGCTGAACTTTTTCTGTGTCTCAGTAACACAAAGAATAGGCCACATGCTCTCCAATACAAGTTCCTCTAACTGTCAGCACCAGATTACATGCACATTACACACTTCACTTCCTATTAAAAGTTTTACAAACATAAAATTCTAAATATTTACCATGCCTCGGAGTTCCCGAAGGAGAAGGGGGGAGATCAAAACCCTGACCATCCGCTCTTCTCCCAGTGACGACCCGGTGAGATACCTGGAGCCACAGTGTGACTCCTTCCTTTCTGCAACATTCGCGGCCTCTCCTCCAACTTTCTCTTTGTTGAGCACCGCCTCTCCTCTTGTAAACCTCACCTTCTCTTCCTAACTGAGACCCAGTTGTCTGAGGCGACTGACAAACTCTTCTCTGTACCCTGCTTCTTTTCCCATACTCATTCCAAAGCCAAAGATGGCTCTTGTGTAGAGGTACACAATGACATATCTTGCTCTCGTGTTCCTGAACTTTAATCTTCTGAATTCTCTACTTTGGCTTCTGCATTCCTGTCATTCTCTGAGTAAATCTATATATGCAATTTACATATCCCCTAATCCTACTGACTATGAAAAACTCTCCAATTGTCTTACTTCTGTGATGGAACACATTCTATCGGTTTCTCATTTTTCAGAAATCTCCATTCTAGGAGATTTCAATAATCTCCATTCTAGGATATTTCAATATTCACCACAACCTTTGGCTTCCCTCTCCTTTGACTAATCCACCTTGTGAACAAACACATCTTTTCTCTCCTTAATGACATACAACAGCTTGCGCAGCATTCTACCCATATCTCTGATCATCTAGAAGAGAGCTCCAACATACCCGACCTCTTCCTTACAGCTAATCCTTTAGCTTTCACTGTTAATCTTTTGTCTCCGTTGGACTCCTCAAGTTGCAACATTATCATCTTAACCTGTCCTATCGCTCCAGTAAGACCTGTAGATCTTCCAAGGAAGCGGTGGCTGAAGCACTTTGGAGATGTAGATTGGGGTGCCCTTAGGCAATACTTCGTTGATTATCCTTGGAATGATTATTGCTTCCATGGCCGGGAGCAATCTGAGTTGCCTTGCACATTACATATGTTATTCTCATGGGTATGGAAGCATACATTCTTTCATCATGTCCTCTGAATAATGCAAAAAAGAAAAAAAAAAACGATTTAATCACGTTCGTTCTAATGCTCTCCACAACAAACAGAAGGCCTACAAAAGGTACTGGAGTCAACCCACTCCTAAATCTCATCTCTTTTATGTTCCTGCACAGAATTGCACTAATTGTTCTTCACTCAGCTGAAAGTAATATCATTTGTACTAAATGCTCTGAACTCTCAAACTCCAATTCTTCCCGCTCCTTCTGGCACCATGCCAAAAACCCTTCTAACAACTTTACCTCATCATCCTTCCGTCTCTTTTCCATTCCGATTGCTCTGTATCTATTTCTTCTACTGAAAAAACAGAACACTTCTCTCAGACTTCCTCCTCGAGTTCCACCTCGGACGATTTTGGTGCTGTTCCACTATCACTTCCCCCTTCTGACTTCCTCATTTCTGAAATTAAAATGTCTTCAATTGATGTATTTTCTGCCATCACCAGCTTTGATATTTACAAGACATATGGGCCTGATGGGATCCATCATGTTGTCCTCAACATCTGTGCTTCTGTGCTTACACCCTGCCTAGATGAACTCTTTCACCTATGTCTGTAAACTTATACCTTTTCTTCTTATCGAAAGTTTGCTCTCAGTCAGTCTGTTCCAAAGGATGGTGTCCATTCCCAGCCCTCTAACTATCGAACAGTTACCTTAACATCCTGTATTTAAAATATTCTGGTGTCTATTTTTAACAAAAAAATATAAGCATCTTTCTTATCATACGCTAACCTTGCTTATGATCATTTGAATGGGTTCTGCCAGGAACGTTCCACTGGTGATCTTCTCACCTACCTTTCAGACTCCTGGTCGTCCTCCTCTCGGGAATTTGGAGAAAGCTTTGCCATTGAAGTTGACATCTAAAAGGCTTTCCATCGTGTTTGGCACAAATATTTAATTTTGGTATAAATCTTTATTGCCCAAACTGCCCTATTGCGGTTTCTATCTTTCTCTGCCTTCATCTTTAGCTTCCTTTCTGCTCATTCTATTTTTGCTGTTGTAGACGGCCACCGTTATTCACCTAGAGCTATCAATAGTGGTGTTCCTCAGGTCTCTGTCCTATCACCAAACTCTTTTCCTTTAATTCATAAATGACCTTATAAGCTTTACATCTGACCTTCTCCTCTAAAACGCTGACGACTCCACCATCCACCTTTCCATTCAGCTACAGCAGCTACCATTTCAGCAGTTACTTCAGCAAACAAGGGATAAGGCTATGGCACACCGAATGTATGATTTGGTTCATATATCTGATTGGGGTAAACGTAATCTTTTTAATACATCAAACCTCAGACGTTACATCTAACAACCCGGCATAATCTTCCACAGGAGTCCCCCCTAATTTTTAATATTACTCGCCTCATTCCTGCATCACCTTTAAACATACTCGGGGTTTCATTATATCTGGATTTATCATGGAAAGAACCTTTTACGTCTTTCGTAAAAGAGATTAAGTGTGCTAAGCCGACTGTGTGCCTTCTTTACCCCTGCACAGTTGCTGAATTTATGCATGGGTTTTATTTGCCCCTGTGTAAAGTACACTTCTCATACGTGGGGAGGCTCCTCACATACAGCTGTTCTCAACAAGGTGGAGTGAAAGCTTTTCATCTCATTAACTCTCCTTCGCCTACTGGCTCCTTTCTACCAGTCTTTTAGCTGCACTGTTGCATCTTTACCTCTTTTCTATCGCTGCTTCAATGGTCACTGCTCCTCTGAGGTGTCTACTTACATCCCTCCACCAGTATGGCGAGCGCGTAACATCCATCTAGCGACAAACTCCCATCTCTTTTCTGTCCAGCTCTCTAATGCGAGAGTTAACCAATACTCACAGTCCTTCATTTATGCAACAGGACAACTCTGGAACTGTCTCCCTCTCTCTGTATTTCCTATTGCCTGTGATCTCCAGTCTTTGAAATGCAGTGTGTCCATGCATCTCTAAATGGCTGGATCTTGAACTTCGTTATCTGTTCACATAGAACAACTTAGCGTACGTTTACTCTCCTAGAAGAGTATTCTTTGTTTTACTCCTTAGCATTAGTACCGTGAATAGAAACACTCCCCATGCAGAGTGCATTTACTCATGCTGGCTGTCAGCTGTGATTAAGCGCTTGCGCATCACGTTAGTCTTTTTCCAGCTGTTTACGTTGGAGATTCAGTTGAAATTAGCAGCTGTGTAATAAATAAATATCGGTGCACAAGTAAGGTAATTGGTCACAAATATTGTGACAGTATATTTGTAAAGGTATCATCTATATCGTGGTCTAGTTAAAAAAAAAAATAAATAAACTTATAGCTGTGTGTGTAAGTAATGCTGCGCTATATTAATGGTCAGGTGGTCATGCGTGAATTGAGGGTTTGAAAAGCGTAGGCAAATACCTAGCTGGGAGACATACAGTATAATTATTGGGCTTTATATTAAGTTTTAGCAATAGTTTGCAATACTACTGGGTTAGGATTGACTTATATATATATATATATATATATATATATATATATATATATATATATATATATATATATAGATATCCCATGGTCAGAAATTATGATACTTGATTGTAAGAATTGATAACAATAATGGAGGATCATAATCAAATACGTTTTCATTGTCAAAAATGCATTTATCAGGGTAGTAGATTTTAGACTTTATTAAAGCACTATACTGTACATTGGTCCATGCATTACAGAGGGATTTCAGACTTGCTTGTGGCACAGATGGGTGTACAAGAAAATACACAAATATTCGATCTTACCAGCACCACATTAAGCAGAGTCATAAGCCCTTTTCTGTTCAACACTTGTCACCCAATCTTAATGAAAATATTGATGTTGGCTATGCTGTACAAGTACCAAGTATAAACAATGTTGAGGATGACTTGGACTTTGATGACAATGGAGAAAATCATGCTGATGATGTGGGAAGAGCTCATGTTCCTGAATATGACTATACTAAAAGGTTAGCAAAGCTTCCCCTGACACTACGTGAAATTCATAAAGTGACACAAGCAGCTTGTAGTGCTGTTGCTGAGGAAATTCAAAATATTGTGCAACTAAACAATGAACAATTTCTTGCAAAAATTAAATTGCTACTGGAACAAGATGAACATGAAAACCTGAATAGGCTGAATAGAGAAATGAATGAAAAACATTTTCAGCAAACGCAGCTGGTAAAAGATGCTTGCAGTAGCTTTTATCATCCTCATCAGCTTCATCAATATGTCTGTGATGATATGAAGTACGTTGGTCCTGCTGAACTTGTCTTAAGGCAAGAGATTGATGGTAGATCATATAAAAATATGGTTTAAAATATGTTCATTATTCAGTATTTAGTGTTGAATAACAACATCATTGTAACCTGACACTGAATATTTGATGTGTCCACAATGGAATTGATGGAGATTGCCTGCCAACTTGTGATAGTTGGGCATAGATTTTGTCACCTTTTTTGTTTCGAAAGTGTAATTAGGTATTATTACTATCTTTTATTGGTTTCACTTCATGTTTTTAAGGTAATTATTGACTGGTAACTTACTATGATCTATATTGGTATTTTGTCAATGCTGTGTTAGTGTATTAATTTAAGTTTACATATGTACATCATTAGTATTTGAAAGAATTTTGTACTTGCCTAGCAAACAAAGAAGTCATTGTTTTATTAAAGTTTAATGGTTGGGAAGCATACACCAATGTGAATAGCTTAAAATTCTGTATGTTAATACTTCCAACGCATTGTGTGCTGTCCGATGTAAGCTGATTAAATCAATATTGGAAAAAAAAAATCTGCTATGAACACTTCTGTAATTGATATTTGAATTAATCTTGATTAGTTGTTTCTCTTAATACAGGCAAGAAAATGCACAATTTCTTAAACAGATGCAAGTAGCATTTGAGTTACAAGTTGATTAGTTATAATCATGTGGGAAATGTGTGGCCTATAATGGACTGAATTTTATAACATGTTTTAACATTCATCTCTTACAGTATTACAGCTCATACTTTTGTGATACATTGCATTGAGATTATTTCAGATGAAATGTATTTTGCATTTATCAAGGTAATATACGAAAAATTGCACCATGAAATCTTTCAGCTTTACAATTGTGTACAATATATTTCTGTGTTATTTCTGTATATCTGTGTTCATTCACCAACTGAATTGAACATGTCATGAAAAGAAAAAGTTGCTTATACCGGTACATGTTGTACCATCATAGTTGTTACGTGTTGAGAAGCTGGTGTTCAGATGGATCTCTCTGGATTAATGTGTGTTTACAGGGACAGGTATTTGCATTTATGAAATCTGAACACTACCTAGTTTTGTAAAGAGGGAGCTAGAGTTAGACTGATTTTGATATTGTTTTTGTAGTCATGTAAATAAATGTGTTACTCTTATTCATTTAGACATATTTGCATTTATGAATTCAGAACACTACATATTTTTGGAAGACAGTAATCTTTCTACTGATACTTTTGTACGTAAATAACATACTTTTTGTATTTAAAGAATTTGATATAACCAAATTATGGTACCTGGTGGTTTAGTGGGTAATAAAGATGCTCCAATTAATTCAGCCTGTGCAGGTTTATATCCAAGGGTCCGTTGGGGTTTATTGATCACATAATGTAAAGTGGAGGAACTGTAAGAAAATGTTCTGGAAAGAGGTGAAAAAGAGTAAGACAGGGTGGAAATGAAGTTAGCAGGGGAGTGAGAGATAAAAATGGTAGATTACTAGTGGAGAAGGGAGAAAAGGTGAGCAGATGGAGAGAAAACTTTAAGGAATTGTTGAACATACAGGATGGAAGTAATGCGAGTATAAGTGGCTGGGGAATGTGGGAGAAGGAGGGAGGTGAGAAGACAGGAAGAAATCAGTAGGATAGAAGTTGTGGAAGCAATGAGGAAAGTTAAATCGAGGAAAGCCCCAGGAATTGATGGAGTGTGTGGTGAAATGCTGAAACATGGGGGAGAGATAGTAGTAGAATGGATGTGGAAGATGAGCAGATTGGCCTGGGAGGAAGGTAGAGTCCCAGAGGATTGGAAGTCAGGTATAATTATTCCCTTGTACAAAGGAAAAGGGGAAAAAGAAGTGTGTGGTAAAAATAGGGGCATTTGTCTTCTTAGTATAATAGGAAAAGTGTATGGTAGGATACTTATTGACAGAGTTAGAGAAAGAACAGAGAAATTAGTTGGAGAAGAACAGGGAGGCTTTAGGAAGGGAAGAGGTTGTGTAGATCAGATATTCATTCTTAGATCTTTAGTGGAAAAGTTTCTAGAGAAGGGAAAGAAGTTGTATGCGGCTTTCATGGATTTGGAGAAAGCATATGACAGGGTGGATAGACAAGGATTGTGGAAAGTGTTAAGAATATATGGAGTAGATGGGAAGTTGTTGAATGCTGTGAAGAGTATGTACGATGGTGCGAAGGCTGCAGTGCGTGTGGATGGTGAACTAAGTGAATTTTTCTCTTTGAAAGTTGGGTTGAAACAGGGATGTGTCATGTCTCCATGGTTGTTCAATCTGTACATGGATGGGGTAATAAAAGAGGTACAAGGTAGGGTAGTGGATGTTGGAGTGGCTTAGGTGAGAGAGGTTAGTGTTTGGAAACTCCCTGTACTGTTGTTTGCAGATGATACTGTGTTGTTGAGTGAAGACGAAGGGGAGCTTCACGGCTTGGTGGATGAGTTTGGGAGAGTGTGTAAGAAACGGAATCTAAAGGTGAATGTAGGGAAGAGTAAAGTGATGGTCTTTGAGAGGGGTGAAGTCAGTGAATGTACAGCGAGGTTGGATGGTGAGGAATTGGAAAATGTGAGTACGTTTAAGTACTTGGGTAGTGTGATGAGTAAGGATGGAGGTTTGGAGGGTGAAGTGCTTGAAAGGGTAAAGCAGGGAAGAAAGGTTGCTTGTTCTTTGAAAGCAGTTATAAGAAACAGGGAAGTGAGCATGGAAGTGAAAAAAGTTACTATATGACAGTATTGTGATACCAACTCTAACGTATGGAAGTGAAGCTTGGTCGTTGCTGGAAGGACACAAGTCAAGAGTGAGAGCAGTGGAAATGAGTTATTTAAGAGGAGCCTGTTGAGTCACATGGAGAGACAGGCTGACGAATGAGGATATAAAGGAGCGTTGTGGTGTGGATGTGGATGTGATAGGAAGCGTTATGAGGAACACACTGAGGTGGTTTGGCCATGTGGAGAGGATGGAGGGTGAAAGACTGACGAAGAGAGTGTATGTGAGTGAGGTGGAGGGGGGAAGAGGGAGGGGGAGGCCGAGGATGAGATGGAGGGATGGGGTGGAGAGGTATATGAGTGGGGTGTGAGTTGGGAGCAGGGCAGTGAAATGGCGGGGAACAGGGCGACTTGGAGGCGATTTGTTTGTGCAGGTGTGATTGGGTACCCTTTGTGTTTTGCACATGATTCGCATCTGTCTATATGATTGTTAATATCTTTTCGTAATAACAGCTGGGCTTGTTTAAATGTCCTGTCTTTTCCCGGATGTCCTGCATGTGGGCTATCGTGTATTGTTCGTAATACTTAGGGTATCATGTCATTAGGGACCACTAAGTGTTTGTTATTTCTTCGGCGTTTCATTTGTCCTGGGTTGATCCTGTATAAGGCATTTTTGATTATTGTGAATTGTTCGAGTGGTGCATTAGCTTGGGTAATTGTATATCCCCATTTTCTAACTTGTATTTAACTTTAGACCACGTTGGATCAAGTCTCTGTTCTTTCGTGAGTTCATCATGGTTTGGGATGTTTCCTTCGAGATCTAATGTCGCGACAGGAAGTGTATTCGGGTTCCTAGATAAAGCATCAGCTACTAGATTCATTTTGCCTTGTATGTAATGAATGTACATTGTAGTTATCGTTTGTACATTTCCATCTTGCTCTCCTCTCAGAGAGGAGTTTTTCTTTAAACATACACACTAGGGGTTTATGGTCGGTAAATAAGTGAATTCCGTAACCATATATCAAATCTTGGAACTTTTGTAATGCAAAGACTACTGCAAAAGCCTGTAAGTCTGTAGTACAATAATTTTTTTCTGTACCTTTTATTTGTCTCTGCTGGCAAATGCAATTGGTTGATTCTTTCCTCTCTTATCTTCTTGCATTAATACAGCCCCTAATCCTTTAACAGATGCGTCTGTGGAAATTATAAATGGTTTTGTGAAATCAGGGTAGGCTAAGCATTAGGGATTTGTGAGTTTATCCTTTAATTCATTAAATGCTTGTTTTTGTTCTCCTTCCCATTGCAATATAGCATCTTTTTTGAGTAGTTTGAATAAAGGAAAAGCTATATTAGAGAACTGTTGTATAAAGACCCTATAATATCTTGACCATATAATATGTAAATCTTGAGATTTGTTCTAGTTATCGTGCAGTCGAAGGTAGAAGTTAAAGATGGATACAGGGAGTTGATCGTAGTTTACTATCTTCAAGGAAGACTTTAAGTTGAGCAGTGTATGATTTACACAGGAACGTAATTTACTAGCTCAGGCTCATTGGACCCCTCTTTCCTCTTCCTCTCTCCACAATCTTTCGGTTCTAGCCCCTTTCTGCTCTCTAACTCTCTCTCATCCTGCCCTAGGAGGGCTAGTGTCACATGTGCAAGACACGTGAATGTTCGAGAAACCCGTGTCTGTGCGTATGTAGCGTTTCCGGTGACATAGTGTACGTGTGGCATATTTTACAGAAATGCGGACTCATTTCCTTTCCCACTGAAATCACAAACACATTTCTTTTGGTCGAATCTCGTTGACACATTTTCTGTTCTCACATCTTGGCTGGTGCTTCTGTCTGTCTATCTATCTATCCATCCATCATGCTATCTATTATGATTTGTATTTATAATATGGAGTCCTGACAACAAAACAAAGCCGTAATAAGATATCAAGGGTTGGTGGACTCATAAAATATGTCAGCACTGTAAAATGCTTGACAGACCCGAATAATTTCTGCAGTATATTTTGTCAGTTATAATAAGAAATGATCAAGATCCCCCCCCCCCTCATGAAAGACTAATTGCCTGGGGGTGAAAATGATGAGCGCAATGAACACTAACATTATTTTGGCACTAACTTAAATACAATACAGTCTCTGAAAGTCACATTCCTGCTCCTGCCGTTCAGCAACTCGTAACCTAATATTAGTCGGATTAAGGTTGCGTACCGTCACTATACTATGTTTGGTTCATTACACAATCTAGTTTTACCCATTTGTTAGTTACAATAACTATATGTATTGATTGAGTTACAAGTGGGCAGCAGAGAGAATGAAATTTTTGAAACAACAGTGCATTTATGTCAGTTTCAAATATTATTAAAATTCGTTGTCGTCATGTTTTTCATCCTCTCCCAATCTGCATTTTTAATGGGGGAGAAAGATCCTGACCATTGTTCGTTAACTTGCTAAGAATACGTGAAGGGAATAATAAGGACAGTTAATATGAAACAAAATTATAATAGAGCTTTATGGCAGTATCTGAAGGTCGGATGACAAAAGCTCGAATTTTTGTCAGTTAACCCTTACACCGCGGGCTTGTTTTGCTTTGACTTGTGGCTCCCGCAGGCATATTCGCGCTCCGACAGACTCTCTAAAAATATTTGCCAAAAATCAGTTATTAGTCCTAGAATATTAAAATCAGATATACTTATGGCACATACCTTCAGCTTTCTCCTTGAGTGTTTGTTGAGCCTTCGTCGAGTACCGTAGGACTTGTGGAGACCTCTGAAGTTGGGTAACGAAGTCTCCACTTTATACTTCCCAACAACTCGTAATATGATTACCACAGCCTGATATTATCACTAGAAACACTAATCTATGATTCTCAAATAGTTTGGAATCCATACTCTCCCCAAAAAACACTGTGAAAGCAATGAAACTTACGAGGGCGTATGACCATCCCACTTCCGATCGTTCGCCGCTAGTGTTGTCTATTATTCATAAAAACACACAGTTTATATTTCTGTTACTATATAACACTTATATATGTCTACAGTCTTTATCCATAAGTTTCCTTCAGCAATAGTAGTTTATTGTCACTGTAGGGATTCAATTTCTTTCAGTAAAATAAGCAGCATTCACTTTCTCGTCCTGTATACTAGCACTGAGAGTGAATGTCACTTTCACCTTCACTCTCATAACTCATAGTATTCATACATGCTACTGTAGAGTGAAACTTTCACTTTCAATACTCCTAGTATAATTATATACTCGTATTCTTATAATACAACTCATTTACATTTCTATTTACGTTCTCTACTTTATATACATTATTTACATTTCTATTTTATTTACACTGTGTTATGCACTGTCACTTGAAGTAACTTATAAAACTATTTTCCACTGTTCACTTATATTTACATTCATTTCTTTCTTGCTGTTTACACATTATTTACACTTTATTTACAATTCCACTTGCACTGTTTTACTCAATAAAAAGATCATAGTCACTCTCTATCAATTGTCAGCCCTTTACCTCTTTCCACACGAGGTTTAGTAGGGGGTAAAGGTCACAGGGCCCTTTGCATGGGGATATAAAGCGGCGGAAGTTAGCAGGAGCAAATCGACATACTCCCACTTTCAAAGACGACAGTGAACTGATAGTGGTGGCCTCCTGCCGCCTGGCTAGGGTAGATGCAATACTACCAACTTCAGCCCTATGAGTCCTGCTAATATATAGCAATGAAATGATTGGCAGGAAACCAAGACAATACATAATAAATTAGGTAGTTCCAGGTGAATGTAGCTATCACTTAGGCTTCTCCCTTCCCTCTTTATATGTATATTTATTATGAAAATAGATTATACGGCATATTTCAAGGGGAAATAAACAGCAAAAATTAGCGAACGAGTGCATGTGATGTGTTGTCAGGTGATAATTAGCCAATTCCAGGTGTATGACACTATCATTTACCTTATTTCTTTTTTGTATATATTATTTAGTATAAGAATAAGGCATAGGGCTTATTTCAATGGATGAAATCAGTGGAAAATTCCAGGGAATATTTACTTAGCGTAGAAGACAGTGTGGTGGCCTGCAATAATTAGGTAGTTCCAGGTGAATGTAAATATCACTTAGGCTTCTCCCTTCCTTTCTTATATATATTTTTATTACGAAAATAGATTATACGGCATATTTCAAGGGGAAATAAACAGTGAAAATTAGCAAGCGAGTGAATGTGAGGTGTTGTCAGGTGATAATTAGCCAATTCTAGGTGTATGGCACTCTCACCTTATTTCTTTCTTGTATATATTATTTGGTATAAGAATAGGGCATAGGGCTTATTTCAATGGATGAAATCAGTGAAAAATTCCAGGGAAGATTTACTTAGCGTAGCACGGCTGAGCAGGCGAGAGGATACGGTAATGGAGGGGAGGTAGGGAGGGGAGTCAAGAACGGGGAGGAATGGCTAAATTGTCAACAATGGATGGGAGTACAGATGAGATTAGGAGTGCTGACTAGTGTTGGACATTGGCAGTACTGACAGATGATACAAGCCACCACTTCAAAGCCCGGGCGAATTCAAAATAACACAGAATCACAAAAGTGTCGCCCCGCGGTATGATCCCTTGCTCGCAAGCATCACAAAAATGACGCCCCACAGTTAAGGGGTTAAGGAAGCTCCATACCACCACTTTCTTATGGACATCTTTTTGGATATGGATTGTTACTATTATTGTCTTCGTTATTTGTGCAGAGTAAGGTGAAATTGGTAGGATTTATGCAACACAAAAGAGGACAGAAAGGTGTAAAAAATAAATAAATCGCCAACGAAAAGGTACTATAGAGCTTCCTCAACCAATGAGAGTACGCATCTAATTAACTGTGGGTGATGAAGCAGGCCCTGATCAACAACACGGCTTTTGGTGATGATTATACAGATTCCTTCATCACCCTGTCTCTGCCAGGTCCTTAAGATGTACAGTTACATTCGTTAATACACCTACACTCATATTTACTGTAGTTTCAGTGCACTATCTTATGAGTACATTTGAAGGATATGTGTGGTGGATATCAGAAGAGCACATGCCACACAAGTGTGTGTGTGTGTGTGTGTGTGTGTGTGATCACTGATCAAGGTAGTATTAGTAGTAGTACCAGTAACTGTAAATCCCTGCTCATTAGAAATGTGAACTCTGTGGACTGGGGACTAAACTTACCTTCCTCCTACAACTAAAATTTATTCTTCCGGGAGATGTGGAAATAGATGAGGGACATTTGTATAACCAGGCAGTGGAGTCGCCTGGTTCCATCTGTGAAACTGCTTAAAGGCGTCCATCTTTATCACAATGCATTCCTCCTTCATCTATATAATTATTTTGAGTGTCTATCTGGGCACTTGGATGTATGTATATTTTTCTTTATGCACGGAAGACCTAATCAAAGGCCGGGAGCCTGCAAGTTGTACCTTAAGGAAAAAACAAAAACAAGGTTAACACTGAAAAAAATTTAAGAGTAAAAGTTACTCTTTTAGGGGAGTACAGCGCCTATGTCAATATTTACTCTTCTGAGAAATGTGAGAGAGTAAACATACTCTTTTGAGTATTTCTTACTACAAGAGTACATTTACTCTCAAGAGTAAAACTGACATGACACTGTACTCCCCTAAAAGATTATATTTACTCCAAGGAGGGTATATTTACTTTTCAAAAAGAGTAATGAATACTCTAGCAAGGAGCATCATTACCTTTTGCAAAGAGTAAATCAATCCACCTTGAATTAAGCTGGAAATTGTATTGCAGATTCCTTCCACAATAGCTTCCCTTTGTGAAACAGAAAAATACACGGATAGATTTTACATGTTTATAAATTCATATCATTTCATATGTCAAAAGTCATACTAAAAATGATATCTATAGTAAAACTGATCTCGTTCAAAATATGCAGTATTTTGAAATCCTAAATACAGATACCTAAATGCATGCATCCAATCCTATGTTGCCCCATGGGGAGTGTAGGAGCCCGGGGCTTGGCAAGGTGGTCCTGACGTTTAAGATGAGAGTGACCAGCTCCACTCATCCCTGAGTGGTATTATCTATCTATCTATTGCCAGACGCCTCAATCCCGTTTGAGGTGGCCACAAACAAATCGCCTCCAAGTCGCCCTGTCCCCCGCCATTTCACTGCCCTGCTCCCAACTCACACCCCACTCATATACCTCTCCACCCCATCCCTCCATCTCATCCTCGGCCTCCCCCTCCCTCTTCCCCCCTCCACCTCACTCACATACACTCTCTTCGTCAGTCTTTCACCCTCCATCCTCTCCACATGGCCAAACCACCTCAGTGTGTTCCTCATAACGCTTCCTATCACATCCACATCCACACCACAACGCTCCTTTATATCCTCATTCGTCAGCCTGTCTCTCCATGTGACTCAAAAGGCTCCTCTTAAATAACTCATTTCCACTGCTCTCACTCTTGACTTGTGTCCTTCCAACAACGACCAAGCTTCACTTCCATACGTTAGAGTTGGTATCACAATACTGTCATATAGTAACTTTTTTCACTTCCATGCTCACTTCCCTGTTTCTTATAACTGCTTTCAAAGAACCAGCAACCTTTCTTCCCTGCTTTACCCTTTCAAGCACTTCACCCTCCAAACCTCCATCCTTACTCATCACACTACCCAAGTACTTAAACGTACTCACATTTTCCAATTCCTCACCATCCAACCTCGCTGTACTTTCACTGACTTCACCCCTCTCAAAGACCATCACTTTACTCTTCCCTACATTCACCTTTAGATTCCGTTTCTTACACACTCTCCCAAACTCATCCACCAAGCCTTGCAGCTCCCCTTCGTCTTCACTCAACAACACAGTATCATCTGCAAACAACAGTACAGGGAGTTTCCAAACACTAACCTCTCTCACCTAAGCCACTCCAACATCCACTACCCTACCTTGTACCTCTTTTATTACCCCATCCATGTACAGATTGAACAACCATGGAGACATGACACATCCCTGTTTCAACCCAACTTTCAAAGAGAAAAATTCACTTAGTTCACCATCCACACGCACTGCAGCCTTCGCACCATCGTACATACTCTTCACAGCATTCAACAACTTCCCATCTACTCCATATATTCTTAACACTTTCCACAATCCTTGTCTATCCACCCTGTCATATGCTTTCTCCAAATCCATGAAAGTCGCATACAACTTCTTTCCCTTCTCTAGAAACTTTTCCACTAAAGATCTAAGAATGAATATCTGATCTACACAACCTCTTCCCTTCCTAAAGCCTCCCTGTTCTTCTCCAACTAATTTCTCTGTTCTTTCTCTAACTCTGTCAATAAGTATCCTACCATACACTTTTCCTATTATACTAAGAAGACAAATGCCCCTATGATTACCACACACTTCTTTTTCCCCTTTTCCTTTGTACAAGGGAATAATTATACCTGACTTCCAATCCTCTGGGACTCTACCTTCCTCCCAGGCCAATCTGCTCATCTTCCACATCCATTCTACTACTATCTCTCCCCTATGCTTCAGCATTTCACCACACACTCCATCAATTCCTGGGGCTTTCCCCGATTTAACTTTCTTCATTGCTTCCACAACTTCTATCCTACTGATTTCTTCCTGTCTTCTCACCTCCCTCGTTCTCCCACATTCCCCAGCCACTTATACTCGCATTACTTCCATCCTGTATGTTCAACAATTCCTTAAAGTTTTCTCTCCATCTGCTCACCTTTTCTCCCTTCTCCACTAGTAATCTACCATTTTTATCTTTCACTCCCCTGCTAACTTCACTTCCACCCTGTCTTGCTCTTTTCACCTCTTTCCAGAACATTTTCTTACAGTCCCTCCACTTTACATTATGTGATCAATAAACCCCAACGGACCCTTGGATATAAACCTGCACAGGCTCAATTAACCCCTACACCGCGGGCTTGTTTACCAATTACTTGCGTGTACCGCGGGGTTATTTGGGCTCCGACAGACTCTCAAAAAATATTTGCTAAAAATCAGTTATTAGTCCTAGAATAATAAAATTATATATGCTTATAGCACATACCTTCAGCTTTCTCCTGGAATGATTGTTGAGCCTTCGTCAGTTTCCGTAGGACTTGTGGAGACCTCTGAAGTAGGGTAACTAAGTCTCCACTTTACACTTCCCGACAACCCGTTATATGATTACCACAGCCAGATACAAACACTATAAACACTATTCTACCATTTTTCAAGTAGTTTGGGATCCATACTAAAAAAAAAAACAGTGTGAAAGCAATGGAAATTACGAGCGCGTCTGATCGCCGCACTTGCGCTAGTTCGCTCTAGGCACTCTGTCATTTATTATTCATAAAACCCCTCACACTTTATATTTCTATTACTATATCACACTTTCCTTCAGTCGTATTATTTTATTGTCACTGAAGTCATTCTATTTTTCAGTCAGTAAAATACGTAGAGAGCCACGGATTCACTCTCACTGTTATAACATAAATTATTTGTACTCATATTCTTATATTACTAATTACTTACATTACTATTTACATCTTCTATTCTATTTTCAATATTTACCCTTCTATTTTACTTACAATATGTTATTCACTGTCACTTTCAGTAAGATGAAACTATAATACACTGTTCAATCATATGAACTGAACATCCATTGCTTTCACCTGCTATTTACACATTATTTACACATTAATTCCAAATAATTCTGCTTCCACACTTGCACTGTTAGAACTGCTTCTGGCTGTGATAATCGAAGAAGCAGGTTACACAGAGGGGAACCTGGCATTCAGCGCACTGCCAAGAGGTGCGTTTATGCTCAGGTGTGCGGCGTGTGGTATGCGCACATACCTGACACCTGCGAATCGCAGCCTTCCTTTTCCCTGTGGCAGGCATTAGCTCAAGTCTGTGCCGATCCATATACGCCCTCTGCTCAAGTCGGTCGGGAAGTGTAACTGGATGGCGCCTTGGAGTTGCTGCTTGCACCTTACCATATTTTTCCAGCAGCTGCTGGACACAAGTCCTGGCAAACAACCTCAGGGAGAAGGACTTGGGTGGCTTTACCTTCATCTTGTACAGGATGAAGGCGTTCAGCATCGTCATATCTATGAGATGCAGAAAAACTTTCCTGTACCACCTAGTATTCTTCCTGAGGCAGTCGATCTCACCAATCATCATGTCAGACTTGTCCACCAGCCGCATGTTTATATTATAGTCCAACACAGCATCAGGTTTCATCACAGGTTCGCCTGTCCTACGGTCGACCTTCCCACTGTCTCTCATCTCCCCCTTATGTATGGTGGTGAGCATGTGCACGACTCTCTTGTCATGCCACCGTATTGCCAGCATCTTCTCAGACTTGCGTAGGTGCACGTCTCCTCGCTGCGAGTTTCCCGCCTCTGGGAATTTGGGGAAGTTGGCACGATTACTTTTCACAGTGCCGCAGGAGCCAATGCCATGCTCAGAAAGGTATTTGGCAAGTTTCGGTGCTGTATAGTAGTTGTCTGTATACAGCACATGATTCCCACCAAAATACTTTTCTAGGAGCACTTTCACTACACAGCCTGAGAAGCCAAGGGGGTGTGTTTTATCGAGATCGACAGTGCTGGCTGAATATATGACGAAGTCAAGGATGTACCCCGTCTTACAGTCGCACAGTACAAAGAACTTAATTCCAAAGCGATGGCGTTTGCTTGGAATGTACTGGACAAACCGAAGACGTCCTCTGAACAGAACCAAGGACTCATCAATGACAACCTTCTGAAATGGGTGGAAGAATGACATGAACTTATCCTTCATTCTGTTCAGAATCTCCCGGATCTTCCAGAGTGGGTCGGTTTGGGAAGGTACATCATTATCGGCAAAGTGCAGGTTTCCCATGATGTTCCGGAAGCGATCTCTGGCCATGTACTTGTTGAAGGTCGGTGAGGGTAGTAAGGGGTCCATGGACCAGTATTCTTCCAACTCATGCTTCTTGGAGTGTGGCATAAGAAGCATGAGGGCAAAGAACACATACAGCTCCTGCACTCCCAGCATGGTCCACTGTTGCATCTTGGCTGCACCTGTACCACTAGCAGCACGTTGTGATTCGAACCTGTTGGTCTCATCACATATGTGCTGCATGACTTCGTCATCTAGGAAGGCCAAAAGGTAGTCGACACACTCAGCATTTACGTCCATAGTGAAGGCAGGCTGAACTCCTGACGAGCTCTCATCGAAAACCAGGTTTTCGGGGACAAAATCTGACCCTTCCGTCAATGCGAAGGCGTCCAGGATTCCCTGGCGTGGCAGTGGAGGGATGGTGGTGGTGGTGGTGGTGGAGGTTGGCTGAGAGGGAGGCTTATCTCGGTCAAGGTCACTCGCACTGACCCTAGGTTGCCGTACAGCACTAGCAGCCCTTACCCTACTAGCTACACTACTTCTCACTCTCTTAGATCTACCTCTACCTCTACGGCCGGCCTTCACTGTTGATGCTGGTGGTGACTCCGACGACGAAGACTCCGGAGATAACTCAGCTGACGATGATGACGAGATGAGTAAAGCGGGGCTTGGGGAACGGGGAGGTGAATGCTCTCGTGACTCATGGCGGGCTGGGTCACGTGGGGGCATTGTTCTGGGGCTAACACGCCACCTTTTCACTCCCTTCCCAAATTCTTTTCCTTCCTGCACTAAAGGCTCCTTTCCCTTGGAGCTAGACACAGATTCACTGGTAGGAGCACTTGTTGTCGCTGTTTCTGGCGCGATAACTTCACCCGGCTCATCACACGATTCACCGGAATCGTCAAAATCGCTGTCCATTATTATCATCGACAATTCAGCAAGTTCTCGTGCCACTGCAGAGTCACTGAGGCCTTTCCTGCTTGCCTCAACACTTTTCTTGGGGGTAGAGGTCACGGGGCCCTTTGCAATGGGCGCAGAAGCGGCAGGAATGGTGAGGCGCGAGTGCGACATGTTGTCTCTGCAGTGGAGGACAAGGAACTAAATACCGCGGCTTATCTGAGAAGGGAAGGGTTGACAATGACACTTTAGGCTTACTGCTGCTAACTTACATGCTAATTTTTTATAGGTAGAAAATCTCGGCAATAAATAAAGAAATAGGTAGTTCCAGGTGAATGTAAATGTCAATTAGGATTCTCCCTTCCTTTCTGATATATATTTTTATTACAGACATCGATTACAAGGCATAAATCAAAGGAGAAATTACCGTGGTAATGTAGCGAATGAATGCACGTGAGGTGTTGTCAGGTGATAATTAGGCAATTTCTGGAGTATAACACTATCACTTACCTTTTTTTTTTGGTATATATTACTGGGTAAAAATATAGGGCATAGGGCTTATTTCAATGGATGAAATCTGTGGAAAGAGAAGGGGGAAATTTCCGTAGCGCAGCGCGGCGTGGGAGGTGAGAGGAGAGGGTAATGGAGGGCAGGTAGGGAGGGGAGTCAGGAAGGGGGTAAAATAGCTAAAATGTCAACAATGGATGGGAGTACAGATGAGATTTGGAGTGCTGACTAGTGTTGGACATTGGCAGTACTGATATATGATACAAGCCACCACTTGAGAGCCCGGGATAATTCAAAATAACACAGAATCACAAAAGTGACGCCCCGCGGTATGATCCATTGTAGCCGAGCGTCACAAAAGTGACGCCCCGCGGTTAAGGGGTTAATTGGAGCATCTTTATTACCCACTAAACCACCAGGTACCATAATTTGGTTATATCAAATTCTTTAAATACAAAAAGTATGTCATTTATGTACAAAAATATCAGAAGAAAGATTACTGTCTTCCAAAAACATGTAGTGTTCTGAATTCATAAATGCAAATATGTCTAAATGAATAAGAGTAACACATTTATTTACATGACTACAAAAACTATATCAAAATCAGTCTAACTCTAGCTCCCTCTTTACAAAAATAGGTAGTGTTCAGAATTCATAAATGCAAATACCTGTCCCTGTAAACACACATTAATCCAGAGAGATCCATCTGAACACCAGCTTCTCAACACGTAACAACTATGATGGTAGAACATGTACCGGTATAAGCAACTTTTTCTTTTCATGACATGTTCAATTCAGTTGGTGAATGAACACAGATATACAGAAATAACACAGAAATATATTGTACACAATTGTAAAGCTGAAAGATTTCATGGTGCAATTTTTCGTATATTACCTTGATAAATGCAAAATACATTTCATCTGAAATAATCTCAATGCAGTGTATCACAAAAGTATGAGCTGTAATACTGTAAGAGATGAATGTTAAAACATGTTATAAAATTCAGTCCATTATAGGCCACACATTTCCCACATGATTATAACTAATCAACTTGTAACTCAAATGCTACTTGCATCTGTTTAAGAAATTGTGCATTTTCTTGCATGTATTAAGAGAAACAACTAATCAAGATTAATTCAAATATCAATTACAGAAGTGTTCATAGCAGATTTTTTTTTCCAATATTGATTTGATCAGTTTACATCGGACTGCACACGCCTTGGAAGTATTAACATACAGAATTTTAAGCTATTCACATTGGTGTATGCTTCCCAACCATTAAACTTTAATAAAACAATGACTTCTTTGTTTGCTAGGCAAGTACAAAATTCTTTCAAATACTAATGATGTACATATGTAAACTTAAATACACTAACACAGCACTGACAAAATACCAATATAGATCATAGTAAGTTACCAGTCAATAATTACTTTAAAAACATGAAGTGAAACCAATGAAAGATAGTAATAATACCTAATTACACTTTCGAAACAAAAAAGGTGACAAAATCTATGCCCAACTATCACAAGTTGGCAGGCAATCTCCATCAATTCCATTGTGGACACATCAAATATTCAGTGTCAGGTGACAATGATGTTGTTATTCAACACCAAATACTGAATAATGAACATATTTTAAACCATATTTTTATGTGATCTACCATCAATCTCTTCCCCTAAGACAAGTTCAACAGGACCAACGTACTTCATATGATCACAGACATATTGATGAAGCTGATGAGGATGATAAAGGCTACTGCAAGCATCTTTTACCAGCTGCGTTTGCTGAAAATGTTTTTCATTCATTTCTCTATTCAGCCTATTCAGGTTGTCATGTTCATCTTGTTCCAGTAGCAATTTAATTTTTGCAAGAAATTGTTCATTGTTTAGTTGCACAATATTTTGAATTTCCTCAGCAACAGCACTACAAGCTGCTTGTGTCACTTTATGAATTTCACGTAGTGTCAGGGGAAACTTTGCTAACCTTTTAGTATAGTCATATTCAGGAACATGAGCTCTTCCCACATCATCAGCATGATTTTCTCCATTGTCATCAAAGTCCATGTCATCCTCAACATTGTTTATACTTGGTACTTGTACAGCATAGCCAACATCAATATTATCATTATGATTGGGTGACAAGTGTTGAACAGAAAAGGGCTTATGACACTGCTTAATGTGGTGCTGGTAAGATCGAATATTTGTGTATTTTCTTGTACACCCATCTGTGCCACAAACAAGTCTGAAATCCCTCTGTAATGCATGGACCAATGTATAGTGCTTTAATAAAGTCTAAAATCTACTACCCTGATAAATGCATTTTTGACAATGAAAACGTATTTGATTATGATCCTCCATTATTGTTATCAATTCTTACAATCAAGTATCATAATTTCTGACCATGGGATATATATACATATATATATATATATATATATATATATATATATATATATATATATATATATATATAAGTCAATCCTAACCCAGTAGTATTGCAAACTACTGCTGAAACTTAATATAAAGCCCAATAATTATACTGTATGTCTCCCAGCTAGGTATTTGCCTACGCTTTTCAAACCCTCAATTCACGCATGACCACCTGACCAGTAATATAACTCAGCATTACTTACACACACAGCTATAAGTATTTTTAAAACTAGACCACGATATAGATGATACCTTTACAAATATTCTGTCACAATATTTGTGACCAATTACCTTACTTGTGCACCGATATTTATGTATTACACAGCTGCTAATTTCAACTGAATCTCCAACGTAAACAGCTGGAAAAAGACTAACGTGATGCGCAAGCGCTTAATCACAGCTGACAGCCAGCATGAGTAAATGCACTCTGCATGGGGAGTGTTTCTATTCACGGTACTAATGCTAAGGAGTAAAACAAAGAATACTCTTCTAGGAGAGTAAACGTACGCTAAGTTGTTCTATGTGAACAGATAACCAAGTTCAAGATCCAATCATTTAGAGATGCATGGACACACTGCATCTGAAAGACTGGAGATCACAGGCAATAGGAAATACAGAGAGGGGGAGACAGTTCCAGAGTTGTCCTGTTGCATAAACGAATGACTGTGAGTAGTGGTTAACTCTCGCATTAGAGAGCTGGACAGAAAAGAGATGGGAGTTTGTCGCTAGATGGATGTTACGCGCTCGCCATACTGGTGGAGGGATGTAAGTAGACAGCTCAGAGGAGCAGTGACCATTGAAGCAGCGATAGGAAAGAGGTAAAGATGCAACAGTGCAGCTAAAAGGCAGGTAGAAAGGAGCCAGTAGGCGAAGGAGAGTTAATGAGATGAAAAGCTTTCACTCCACCTTGTTGAGAACAGCTGTATGTGAGGAGCCTCCCCACGTATGAGAAGTGTACTTTACACAGGGGCAAATAAAACCCATGTATAAATTCAGCAACTGTGCAGGGGTAAAGAAGGCACACAGTCGGCTTAGCACACTTAATCTCTTTTATGAGAGAGGTAGAAGGTTCTTTCCATGATAAATCCAGATATAATGAAACCCCGAGTATGTTTAAAGGTGATGCAGGAATGAGGCGAGTAATATTAAAAATTAGGGGGGACTCCTGTGGAAGATTATGCCGGGTTGTTAGATGTAAGGTCTGAGGTTTGATGTATTAAAAAGATTACGTTTACCCCAATCAGATATATGAACCAAATCATACATTCGGTGTGCCTTAGCCTTATCCCTTGTTTGTTGAAGTAACTGCTGAAATGGTAGCTGCTGTAGCTGAATGGAAAGGTGGATGGTGGAGTCGTCAGCGTTTTAGAGGAGAAGGTCAGATGTAAAGCTTATAAGGTCATTTATGAATTAAAGGAAAAGAGTTTGGTGATAGGACAGAGACCTGAGGAACACCACTATTGATAGCTCTAGGTGAATAACGGTGGCCGTCTACAACAGCAAAAATAGAATGAGCAGAAAGGAAGCTAAAGATGAAGGCAGAGAAAGATAGAAACCGCAATAGGGCAGTTTGGACAATAAAGATTTATACCAAAATTAAATATTTGTGCCAAACACGATGGAAAGCCTTTTAGATGTCAACTTCAATGGCAAAGCTTTCTCCAAATTCCCGAGAGGAGGACGACCAGGAGTCTGAAAGGTAGGTGAGAAGATCACCAGTGGAACGTTCCTGGCAGAACCCATTCAAATGATCATAAGCAAGGTTAGCGTATGATAAGAAAGATGCTTATATTTTTTTGTTAAAAATAGACACCAAAATATTTTAAATACAGGATGTTAATGTAACTGTTCGATAGTTAGAGGGCTGGGAATGGTCACCATCCTTTGGAATAGACTGACTGAGAGCAAACTTTCGATAAGAAGAAAAGGTATAAGTTTACAGACATAGGCGAAAGAGTTCATCTAGGCAGGGTGTAAGAACAGAAGCACAGATGTTGAGGACAACATGATGGATCCCATCAGGCCCATATGTCTTGTTAATATCAAAACTGGTGATGGCAGAAAATACATCAATTGAAGACATTTTAATTTCAGAAATGAGGAAGTCAGAAGGGGGAAGTGATAGTGGAACAGCACCAAAATCGTCCAAGGTGGAACTGGAGGAGGAAGTCTGAGAGAAGTGTTCTGTTTTTTTCAGTAGAAGAAATAGATACAGAGCAATCGGAATGGAAAAGAGACGGAAGGATGATGAGGTAAAGTTGTTAGAAGGGTTTTTGGCATGGTGCCAGAAGGAGCGGGAAGAATTGGAGTTTGAGAGTTCAGAGCATTTAGTACAAATGATATTACTTTCAGCTGAGTGAAGAACAATTAGTGCAATTCTGTGCAGGAACATAAAAGAGATGAGTTTTAGGAGTAGGTTGACTCCAGTACCTTTTGTAGGCCTTCTCTTTGTTGTGGAGAGCATTAGAACGAACGTGATTAAATCGTTTTTTTTTCTTTTCTTTTTTGCATTATTCAGAGGACATGATAAAAGAATGTATGCTTCCATACCCATGAGAATAACATATGTAATGTGCAAGGCAACTCAGATTGCTCCCGGCCATGGAAGCAATAATCATTCCAAGGATAATCAACGAAGTATTGCCTAAGGGCACCCCAATCTACATCTCCAAAGTGCTTCAGCCACCGCTTCCTTGGAAGGTCTACAGGCCTTACTGGAGCGATAGGACAGGTTAAGATGATAATGTTGCAACTTGAGGAGCCCAATGGAGACAAAAGATTAACAGTGTAAGCTAAAGGAGTAGCTGTAAGGAAGAGGTCGGGTATGTTGGAGCTCTCTTCAAGATGATCAGAGATATGGGTAGAATGCTGTGCAAGCTGTTGTATGTCATTAAGGAGAGAAAAGATGTGTTTGTTCACAAGGTGGATTAGTCAAAGGAGAGGGAAGCCAAAGGTTGTTGTGAATATTGAAATCTCCTAGAATGGAGATTATTGAAATCTCCTAGAATGGAGATTTCTGAGAAATGAGAAATCGATAGAATGTTTTCCATCACAGAAGTAAGACAATTGGAGAGTTTTTCATAGTCAGTAGGATTAGGGGATATGTAAATTGCATTTATAGATTTACTCAGAGAATGACAGGAATGCAGAAGCCAGGGTAGAGAATTCAGAAGATTAAAGTTCAGGAACACGAGAGCAAGATATGTCATTGTTTACCTCTACACAAGAGCCATCTTTGGCTTTGGAATGAGTATGGGAAAAGAAGCAGGGTACAGAGAAGAGTTTGTCAGTCGCCTCAGACAACTGGGTCTCAGTTAGGAAGAGAAGGTGAGGTTTACAAAAGGAGAGGCGGTGCTCAACAAAGAGAAAGTTGGAGGAGAGGCCGCGAATGTTGCAGAAAGGAGGGAGTGAGTCACACTGTGGCTCCAGGTATCTCACTGGGTCGTCACTGGGAGAAGAGCGGATGGTCAGGGTTTTGATCTCCCCCCTTCTCCCTCGGGAACTCCGAGGCTTGGTAAGTATTTAGAATTTTATGTTTGTAAAACTTTTAATAGGAAGTGAAGTGTGTAATGTGCATGTAGTCTGGTGCTGACAGTTAGAGGAACTTGTATTGGAGGGCATGTGGCCTATTCTCTGTGTTACTGAAACACAGAAAAAGTTCAGCAAAGGGGGATGGTCAGGAGTTAGTCCCGAAGGCTGATGAAATGGGAGCTCCAGCACTCCCTGTGTCTTCTATACATGCCAATAATTTACAAGCTTCAGTGCCGCATATTTGTTTAGTTATAGATAAAGACCTGAGGAAGGCCACACATACCACATGGACATCGCTTTACGTTTGGTAAAGGGAGCATGCACTCAGTTTCAACTACCCACTAGCAAATTATTCACGTTTTTATATAGAAGTGAAACATTGTCTTTCCACTAAGAAATGCAGAAGAATTTAGACTGAACCACTGGAACTGCACTTGGAATTTCAAGTGAAGAAGCACAGCCTCTGACACTAATTGTCCTGTTAGAAATGTGCATTTTTTAGGATAAAAGAATGGAATTTTGGATGTATCTGCTTACAGGCTAAATTATGCATTTGACACGATAAGATTTAGGCTTTGGGAGGAAGCTCAACCTTAATCCTTGACCCCCCACCCCCCGGAAAAATAAAGACTATTAGTTTTCAAGGTTCAGGAATGAAATCTCGCCTTAAATGTCGGGACTGAGTATCCCAACCCTAAGCTTGTACAGTTCTAATGGACAGAAAAGGATTAAATGAATGGATGGAATTGAATCTCTTGTGTGAATTAACACCTGCGTGTGGGCCAGCAGTCACGATTCAGGGCGTGGAGTGCCGCTGGCTGATTGGATATGCTGCCAGCACCTTCCCGGCACCCTTTGACCTCATGACCATTTTCTATGACGACCATTGGGTAGGTAGGTACCCAAGGTAGCCCACTGATGCACAGCTCAGTCTGTATACGGCAGTGGTAGAGTGTAGAATGATGTCTTCCTTATCTTCCTCGTTTGATTCTGATTGCATCATCGATCCCCACAAAAGTTCTGCCCATACCGCTAGGGAAAAGTCTCAGTGACTGAGCAGGTGTGTGGGAAATTGTAAATAGTAAAAAGATATGCACAATTTTTTTTTTTTTTTTTTTTTTAACAAGAGTGAAATGTAAGATGTTATGTGTAGTGTTACAAAATAAGTGTTTTATAATAAGTTTTACAAGTGCATTGCAATAAGTGTTACTGTTTATGGTTATTTGTGAGATGATGATTGGATATACCTTGAGTAACCCTATCTAGTACAGTCAAAGAAAACCAAAAGTGCACTGGCGAGAAAGATCACCTGGTTGGCTGTAACTAAATTTTTTTCCCTCGTTACGCAGAAAATAATGGTGAATATGTGAGCATTAGTGTATTTGTGATGTTAAGTACAAAAAATGTAAGTTTTGTATAACATTAGTAATATTTTTACGATGCCTCTGTATAGTAGAAATTAGTCAAAATTCTATACAAGTAATTACCTCATACTCAACCATACTGCATGAAACAACCAGAGTATTTACTTCTCAAAGTGCAAATACCAGTAATCGTGATGTCAAGTGCAAATATAAGTGCTGTAGTAGAGGGAAATTATTATAATTGACACAAGAAGTGAGGACTGAAAATAAAGAACTATTTTCTTCCTACCAGTGGTGGGCACAGCTAACCGAAGACTTAGCTTCGATGGCCGATAGTCCACTAACTCAAAAGTCAACTCCGATTGAGCTAAACCGATAGACTGCCGCAAAATTTAGCGGAAGCTAACGATTTTCGATAATCAGCTAACTTTCACTATTGGGATTTCAATTCGGTTTGTTTATTTGGCTCTAAAACCTTCAAAGAAAAACTCCTAGGTAGTTGAAGTTTTAATATATTGTAGCCTAGACACAGAACTTTAGAAAAAGGTAAATCATGCCAAGATAAGATCTTTCAGATGTTGATCAAAGCTTTTATATTTTATAGTGCAACAAAGAGCCAAACAAGTCATACTCATCAATGCTTGTAAGATCTTTATTAAGCATGAGTTACAACTTTGTTCATGACTTCCCAGTACTGATGAAAACTGAAAACCTTCCTCCAAAAATAATTTTTAATAAGAATTTATTCAAATTTACACAATTCATGGATTCAAGAAAGTAAGATCAAGGCATTTATAATATAAATTGCAAAAAACCAAACAATTCAGACTCATCAAAGCCTGTAGTTATTGTTATTAATCCAGCCATTCACTTTGTCTTCTCTTTCTGCTCCTTCATGGACTTCTTCATTGCCTCCACATGATGCTGGTTTCCCTTCATAAATATCAGCCTCTCAAAGTTGGCATCTGACAGGCTGGCTCTCTTGACCCTCAAGATGTCTTTGCCTATGGAGAAAAGGCGTTCAACTGCAGCGCTAGATGGGATAGGCGTGTTGTACTTCACGAACAGGTCGATCAACACTTGCTCATCCAAGAAGGCTGCGTCAGTCAGGACGACATCCATTGAGCGGGAGCTGCTCCAACCATCTTTTCACTAAGTTCTGTGACCTGGATTTCAGGGACTTGTGGCTCTCTCTTCTTTCAGGTGGCTGCTGGACTTTCTTTAACCCTTTAAACGCGGCCGTGAACAGTCGACCACCCCCGAGTGGCGGGGTTGTATCGCAGTCTGAGTACCTGTAGGAAAATATTAGCCAAAAATCAGAGATTAACCCTAGAACATTATACTTGGTATGGCAGATAGCACTTACATTCAGCTTTCTCCAGAGACATGTGTTGAGCCTTCGTGGACTACCCAAGGACTTGTGGAGACTTGCAAAATTGGGTAACCAAATCTTCACTTTCACACCTCCAGCAACCCGGTTTCCCCTCTACCACAGCCTCATTCTGTCACAGTAAACTTTATACTACAACGTAAAGGTACTTTGGAATCCGTATTTGTACAATAAGCACTGAAAATAAGGCTAAAATCAATGGAGCGTACGGCCGACATGCAGCGCGGCGGCGGTCTTCCTGTCACTCAACAAACATTTCCATTTTCACAGCCAAAAACATGTATACTACATTATTTTCAATCATATTACTTACCAAAAGATCACCGCGGTGCGCTTTTTATTCTGCCTTACGCCCGTCACTTTATTCTCTTTCCTGTCGGCCGCTTGCACTGACTCGGAAGAGCTAGAACTCGCCATAATGTCACTTTGAAAGCCTGCGGTAAACTGACGCTAAACAGGGGCAAACCGTGCGAAAAAAAAGCTAGTGATACAACTGGGGAAACAAGCATTTCCTATTAACATAAACTGCTTGTGAGAGGAGAGCGCAGATTTACAGTTCTGAGCACTCAGAGCGCTGCCATGTATCGCAGCCAGGCTGGCCGGGCCGTGGTGGGGGGGGGAGGGGGGAAAAAGGCGATACTTGGCAACAACGGAGGTCAGTAGTACAAAGGTAAAGTATGCTAATTGTAGCTAAAGGGTGGTGGTACTGATAGACAATACCAGCTGGAGCCTGCTTGCCCGCGGTTATTCAAAATTTACTAGAATCGCAAACGCGATGCTCCGCCGTTATGTCCTTTTCGACGAGCGTCGCAAACGTGACGCTCTGCGTTTAAAGGGTTAAGAAATTATCATCATCTCCATCGCTGGTACTGCTGCTGCTGGCCTCTCCATCCTCCCCGACTCTCAGGGCTTCCTCCACGGCAACCTCCATAGCCCTGGTTACCTTGTTGATTTGGGTGTGATCATATTTCTCCAGATAGAACAGACGAAACTTGGGGTGGAAAGCAGATGCCAGCTGGCATGCTGGTCATCTAGGGTAGGCCCAAACCTTTTTGTGATGCCTAAAATCATCGCATCTACCAAAGGATTGCAGTACTGGAGGTCATTGGACTTAACCTCATTCAGCATCATCAGAATGGTTGCTATAGTTGGGAGAAGGCTCCCGAGATAAGCCTGTTTCTCCCCCTGGATCGTATCCAAAGCCCTGGCAACAATGGACATCACATGCACATATTCCTTTAGGAAGGCAACCTCAGAATCAGTGAAAGTCGACAGCTTTAGCTGCGTCATCACCTTGTGAACAGCTGGTCTCTTCTTCAGCAACATTCCATTGAGGACAACAATCGAGTCATAGATGGAATTCCATCTGGTACTACTGGGGACCACCAGTCTCCTCTCTAACTCTTCCAGAATGGTGTCTGCCGACACTGTGCTGCGGCTGTGCTGGTTCCATAGTGCCTGTGCCTTTGAAATGGCTTTTCTGTAGGCTGTCTTGAAATGAATGTTGAGAAGTACCTTATCAGCATCCACGGTGGGTATCAAATTTAAGGTGTGGGCTGCACACCTCAAATGCGTTGGCAGGATGTGGGCACTCGACTCTGCCTTGTCAAGCTTCTCATCAAAGGAAGGCTGAATAGAGATGCTCTTTATTTCAACCTCTTCATCCACAGTCCCGGCATTGGGATCTTCATCCTCCATGCGTTCTATGTCTATATCAATGGCAGGCTCAGGGATGTCTGGCAAGTGTTCAGCTTCTGTGCCAAACTGTACAAATGCCTTGACAAAGTTGCTGCCATTGTCTATTGTGGTCCTGGTCACCTTGTTCTGCAGGTGAAACTTGTAGTGGATGTCCACCATGGCCTCGGCGAGAACATCAAGGGTGTGATGCCCTCTGAGCTGAAAGCAGGCCAGAACTGCATACTGTCTCATGCGGGTTTTGGGGTCCAGCCAGTGCACCGTCATTCCCAGATAGGATTTGTTGTGAGCCGACCAACAGTCTGCGGTAGTTGCCACCCAAGGGATAACTCGCAGCAGCCTGTAATTGAAAATTATAAAATGTAAAGAGTAAGAAGATATGTTGTATAAATAAAAATAAATGATTGAGTAATAGCTAATGATACTGAAATACTGTATTATATTAAAGACTGTCTGTAAAACTTTTTTCATGAAAAAAATTAGTCCTTAATAACTGAAGAAAATTTTGTATTAATAAATATTACAAAGTCTGTCATTAATGGAATTATTTTTATAACTTTATATATCTAAATATATATATATATATATATATATATATATATATATATATATATATATATATATATATATATATACACTACATTTAAAATATGTGCAATAGTGACAAACAGGGCATAGTGTCTGCTCACTTGTAATTAACTGATGAGATGTGACTTGAAATTTAAAGAAAATATATACATATATCATAAAAAAAAAAAAAATGGAATTACCTATACGTTAAATAATATTCATACCTGATAAGATATTCCTCCAGCTGCTTATGCCTGTCCGAGATCCCTGACCAGGGTGCGACTGGACATTGATATCTTACTGGGGTTCAGTGTCTTGATCAGGCTGACAAAGGTGGGGGACTCCACTACATGCAGCGGCAACATGTTGCAGATGATGCATCCACAATCTTGGTGTCATCCACAGATTGAAGGACAGCAGTGCCAGCAGCTACTTGGCCAAATGCCTCGTAAATTGAGGGCTGGCACATTCTCTTTGTAGTTGGAGAAATGTTACTGCCACTGCTACTTTCCAAGGATTGCCTGCGTTTCCCTCTGAAGAGCCTGCCTTGATTCTGTCCTCAAACTGGCAATTATGAGGCTGGTGGCTCCTCTTAATATGGGACTTCATGTTGTGGAGGCTTGTCACATGTCCCTTGATGATGGTGGTTTTGGGCTGGCACAAAACACACCTGTAAAGAGTTTTGTATGATTTTTCTGAGATTATATATTTTCATATAATATACTGAATGTCCAGTCCATCAGAGTTCAATAAATACCTTCTAAATAAGAAATATAAAGAAAACAATGCATACAATTCAGGGTCCCAAACCATGAGGCTGAAGAAACCTGTCTGAAAATGTAGGCCAGTGGTTCTTAACCAGGGGGGCATGCCCACCTAGTTAGGTGTCAGTAATTTCGAGGGGGGGCGTGAGCCCTTGGGAAAAAGCAGGAATTTTTCTACTTAGATTTGTTATTCTCTTAACCAAGGAATTCATGATCAGTAAAGAGACTAATATTATTTTCATTTTTCTTAAAATCTTGGAGGGAATTTTATTAATTGATGCAAGGGGGGCGTGCAGGGAAGGACCAATTCTTAGAGGGGGCATGGTACTAAAAATGTTAACAACCACTGATGTAGGCTATCCCTAAATTTCTAGTTCACAACAGTTACGGTAATGGAGTAATTAATGGAAAGTAATTTAGGAGACATATATATTTTTGTAAACTGACAAGTTAATAAATGAAAATGTTTTCCCTTCATCCTAAATCCCAAACAAACGTTTTAAATTTAATATGGCACCCTGTAGGCTGTTAAAGATGTCTACATAAATGTGTATTTTGGGTGTTACATTCCTGAAGCTCAAGCTGCCGGTGCTCTTCTCGTTCTCACCTTCTGGCAGATATAGAAAATATTGACTTAGGTGGGGCCATGGATGAGGGTCGAGATGGCATGGCTGGCCGGCCTGGCCCTCAGCCTGAGTCAGTTTCCTCCGTCCTAAAAACAGATGCTGGAGTCTCCTCAGCAGACCAAGGATCATCAGGGTAAAGCACAGTTATGTCCTCACTTAAGTCTCTTTCCATATCAAAATCTGGTAGTCGCTGTAGATGACACTGACACAGGAGTGACGGACTGACTTCTGGTTGCAACTTGAATACACGTGTTTAGTCAACACAGGGTAAACACTGTTTACCTTCACACTAATCCGCGCGCAATCTAAGCAGGGACTGTAATTATAAATGTGCCTCTGTGTGGAATAATTAGTATTAATTTATTATTACTGTCATTATTATTATTATCATTATTTTAAGATTCTACTATTCATCACAATAAACCAAAGAGAGAATGGCTTGTATTGGATGTAGACTCGTCAGTATCGTTAGCGGACACGAAGTTAGCTGATTAGCTGAAGCTAATTAGCAGAAATAAATTTAGCTGAAGTAAATTTAACGGAAGCTAATTAGTTCGATAATGATTTTTTAAGTTAGCGAATACGATAATCAGTTAACAACAAAGTTAGCTTCGTTATTAACTGTTTAGCTTATTATTGGAACCCTGCCCACCACTACTTCCTATACATCTACGGGGCATAATGGCACTATGAAACGCCCGGAAAGAACTATGGGGAGCCACATGGACAGGGTAATGACTCATCCTTACGACGGTAAGTAAGGAAAAGTTGAAAGACTGGAATATTCCGAGAGGCTGGGCGGTGTTACAATCACCACTCCAGTCAGAGCTGCCAGTGCTAGCCAGCGAGACCAAGGTCACTGGCAGAGGTGCGCACCTGGATTAGCCCGTCAATACACGGAAAGACAGTCATCTTTAACGTATCCTTATTCATTGACGGGACCACCTGCATACTTTGAGATAATTTCATTTGATAGAGGAAGAGTTGAAGAGTCTTATGTATATTTGCTTTCTTCTCTAGTTATAATAATTTGGAAGATATCAGGGTTTGAAATAAGGGTATTTTTCCCAAAATCTCAGAAATTCCCCATCAGGAGGAGTGGACAATGGTGGATAAGGGTTAATACGGACTAAAATAGGTCGTGGGGACCAATAGATATAAATACAGTGTAGTCTCTTTTATCCGAAATTCTTTTAAACTTAATATGCCATTAACCAAATCCAGAATATCCCGTACAAAATTCTCCAAAAGTTCTCAATGAATTTCAATGAATTTTTGTGGAAAGGTGCGCCAACGACCAAGAAAAAATTGATTAAATTTGGGGTCGTATCCGGATCCTATATCCACGGATCTGGATCCAGGATTACTCTAAAACTTGTGAACGGATATTGATGAAATTTAGTGAAAGGATGGGCCATTAGCCAAGGAAGAAATTGTTGAATTAGGGGCGAATCCGGATCCGGATCCTGAGTATCCCGCACAATATCTCCAGAAGTTCTCAATGATTTTCAGTGAAATTTTGTGGAAAGGCGGGCCATGGACCAAGAAAGAACTGATTAAAAATTTGGGGGCGGATCCGGATCTAGATCCTTTTAAATGCCAATGGCATTAGCGAGAGTATGTGCTCTGTGAGCGCTTTCTAGTTTTCATCGAATTTGGTGCAGACGAAAGGCAGGGCGGGGACTGTCTTTAATTTATACACTGTTTCCAGCATGCACTATCTTTGTACAGGATGGATTGATGGTGTCGCTAGTGCCATCTCCAAGGACGCTCCCAAAAAACGAGAAAGAAGACTTCAGGTTTGCCCCTCTCACAATCCCAGCCTGTAGGATACGTACTGTCCACCATCATCTATGCCCAGTAGCAGTGCTTAAGCGGTGCCCGGAAGTTTCAATAGGTGTAGACTTGAGATAGACATTGTTCTGTGCAGATTCGGGTGTCCCCTTATTCAGTGAGGGCACTCAGTGCTTAGCAGAGAGTGTACTAGTAAAGTCTACTAACACCCATAATATACAGCAGAAGCAGCCTTGGTAGGTGATCCGGGATCACACGGTCTTCGGGGAATAGCGGCATCCCTGGCATTTCTCCATACACACACGCACTCTCACTTGCACAGAGAAGTAGCCGGTGAAGTTCAGTGACGTCCTTCATCATAACATACATAGATCACCCGCTGGGGGATGCCCCATGCATAGCAGTAAGCTTCTTCCCATACAATAACCAAGAAAAATAACACTGCACTCCATACCCTCACAGAAGTGATGCTCACACTTTCGCTGTCATGCTACTCCATACCAAGTAGGAAACGCCAGCGCAATGTGCTCCAACCCACCACTGAGTGAACAGGGCAGTAGGCGTCCATTCATGATCAGAGGTAGTGCAGTGCACCTCCCTGATGCTCTCTATGATCTTAAAGACAAAGAAAAAAATAAATCAGTGCAAACGAATGATAGTGAAAAAATCAAAACAAAATATGGGTGATATAATGTGAAAAGGTGAAAATTAATGTGTGCCAGCTGGATGTCTCTTGTGTGCTATGCGATCCATCAATGTGATGACTTGGTCCTAGGACCCTTTACCATGCACATGCCTCGTATCAAATCAGGCACTGAAAAACTTATCTTTTACACACGTTGCCCACATAAAAAAAGGAAAACAGTGAAAAAAAAAAAAAAGTGGACGTGTCAGATGAAATGTCCAGTGCTGTAATACCTAGCCTGTGAGCCACAGTCAGAGATCCTCAGTGTATATGTTCCTGTCAAGCATTCAACTTACAAAAAAAGAAACTGTGTTCTTTTATTACCTCTTTCTATCCATTTGGTTTGGAGCTAACTAAACGCAAACTCCCCAACCTTGTCATAACACCAGCTTTGAAGATGAATGTGAAAAGGCTATTTATGTCAGGGGCGAGTGGGGTGTTCGCATTTACCATGAATACCCATCCCACTTCACATCCTCCCCAAAGCTGATCTGGTGTTATGACAATGATTTGTCTTGCCAATACCTGCGTTTAGCAGGCGAAGGGAAGAGATGGGATAAGAGGGTAGGAGTATGGAGGGGATTGTACACGTTTTTGTTGGTCTTGTCAATGTTTTGGTGAACATCCTCCTTGGCATAAGTAGGGATTTCGTCTTCGGTTTCAAAGCCAGTAATTATATAAATGACAGCAACTAGAAGTAAAAGCAATTATTAATTTATTATACAAGTGCATTAAATGGATATGAACCTTTACTTCAGATACAACACCCGTACACTAATATACAATTGGGGACCCTTGGAAATGTTCCTTATTACCTTTCCAATCTGATATACCGGTATACTTTTTACAAACTATATGGTAGGTGGGCGTGGCCACCATCCATTTCCCATATATAATGCATCTTTCTAGTGACCCTACCTGAGTGACAAGCCAAATGGTTTCTTCTAATCTAGTGAAACCTATGCCATGATGGATGGTAACCATTTAACCAAATCGACTCTTTCTGGCCTATTGGGTTTTGGACAAGAACCATAATGGTTTCAGTCTGAGGGTTGTTTCGGGATCATTGCTAATACGATGCCTCTCGGGCTTTTCGTGTTTTGTCACCCTTGCCTTAAATGCCTGTACATAGTATCTTGGCTCCAGACCCCTATCCACTGATGAGGAATGGAGTATTGCATGACAGATACATGAACTTTCCACATTGCTAAAAGGCTGACTGCCCTTACAGATACTGGCCCTAAGGATGATGAGGCTTAGTCTGCTGCTGGTCATCTTCTTTGACGCCACATGTGATGAAAGTAGCTCACTGCTTACACCTCTTGCAGGTACAGTTGCTTAAAATAGGCACACACATTCAGTGCACACATATACCTGTATGCATATTGGGTAATTCTTCCATCATAAGCAAGTAAATTTCATCCACGTATGTGTCGGTCTCACACTATACCTTCTCGGACTCAACCAACACGTACCCAATTTCCCTTATGAACCTATTCATTGGATCCTTTTCTCCCAGTGGCCTGTTTCCTAAGGACCTTTTTTTTCCCTTATGCCCGAATTATCTGCCAGTTACCCAGACCTATTTTTTGCCACTAACCCATTTTCTACCTTGTACTTATACCTCCCCCTGAACTTATGTTTTCATTATACCAGATCAATCTATGGACTAATTTTGGTCATGGAATTATTTCAGTTCATGACCTGTTTACTACATGGAACTATTTCTGATCTGTGGAGACATTCTATTCCACATTTACCTTTTCCTGAATGGAGTTTTCTTCATTCTTGGGTGAAATTCCTCAAGTTATTAAGATTCCACAAGAGATCTATATTCCCATAGATGAATTTCCTTCCCATAAAATGATAGTAATGGTAATAGTAATATTAATACTAATACAATTCTAATAATAATAATAATAATAATAATATAAAATAATAATAATAATAATAATAATAATAATGATAATAATAATAATAATAATAATAATAATAATAATGATAATATTAATAATGATAACTAGAGCATGGCAAAATTGTCCAAGGAATATTTTGATAAGGAAAAACTTCCCATAGGCATTATCTACTGGAAGCCGAGCTATAAAAGGACCTTGAAGTCAAGGTCACTGATATTGTGCATGTCAACTTAGACATTATAGTCTACTTGTCGACCATGTTTTGTGGCTGTAGATTTAATCCTTCATGGAAAATTAGGTGACATGCTGAATATAGGAATTTTTTTTTTTTTTTTTTTATTTTTTTTTTACCCCAGTTGATCTCAGAGAATAATCAACCAAGTAGCACCATATTCCTTTCTGCACTGTGTCTGCCTTCAGTCCATGTTTCATTAAAATTTTAGCTTCCTAGCTTAAGCGGTTCTTGAGGTAGGATGGCTGAATCACTTTTCTATGTTCGGGGCATAAGGAAAGCCAGTTGACGGATTGCAGCCGTTTTTGGCCAGAAGTAGACAGCTTTCTAAGCTGACCAAGTTAGAAGACTCTTGGCCAAATAGCCTTTGAAATATCGACTTTCTACTAAAGTGATAAAAAAATAATAATCACTAGAAACATAAAACTTTCCACGGGGTGTGGAAAGCCTTAATAAAAGTCATTTGCCACCGGGATCTATCTTCAACCCTTTCTTACCCAGGTGGGGTGTTTTGGACCCCTATTTTTTTTTTTTTAAGCTCATATTTCCTAGCCGGTGATTCGAATATTTCTCTCCGTTCCAGTACCCTCCTGATTCAGTGAGGGGATGGAGCATGTGGATGGGTTTAGTCCTGCCTATGATGTAGTGAGAGAGAGGGGGACTTCTTTCCCCTCACCCCGGGGTTTCCAGTCACCCCATCAAACTAACCATTTAAGTCATATTGTGATATAGATTGGTTTTATTATCTTAATTTTGCATATTGTTTATCATTATACTGATTTTAAAATTCATAAAATGTATTTTCCTGTACGTGTTTACCTGACAAATGAGATAAGAGTCCATTGGTTATTTTTTTACTGATATTATAATTTATTGTATTTTATTATTATTATATACTAAAAAACACCACCTACTGGGCATTAAAATTTTTCGTTAGTAATTGCAGAGATATGCTGAAGTAGCGGTATGATTATATACATGTTAGTAACACTACATGTATTTTTGTATTGGGGTGTTGTAACACCCCACCGGACTAACCAGGTTTGAATACCCCGGACGACTAAGGAAGGGTTAGTATTTTATAGACTTATATTCACATTTGAGCCTCATTACCCCAAAAAACTATTACTTCATGGGCCAGTTCCAGCAACGGATCATTTATCCACGACCATCATCCCGACTACAACAAATTTGACCTCTCTCTCTTTCTCTCTACATAATATGAATAAATAAATGCAAAGAGAGAGAGAGAGAGAGAGATACATACTGTACATACATATATATATATATATATATATATATATATAGTGGTGACATGTGGAGGTGTAGGAGGACTACGGGGCCTTGGGATAGGCTACTGCCCCCGAGATATAGGCCGTGAAGCCTTTCCCCAGAGTCGGACCAAAAAAAAAAAAAGAAAGAAAGAAAAATAAACCCCAACCACTCCCTTGGATATAAACCTTCACCGGTTCAATTCGACTGGAGCACAATAATTACCCACTAAATCACCAGTTGCCAAAATTTGGTTATATGGGTACCACCCAGCTTAGTAAATGGTTTCCTGGTGTACAGGAAATCATTTGGCTTGTCACTCAGTGTAGAGTCACCCATAGGTAGAAGGAAGAGGAAAGAATGAATGAATAAAAGACTGAAGAGGGAGTGAAAACTCACCCATAGGCAGAAGGACGAGGAAAGAATGAAGGAAAGAAAGATAGAAGAAGATGGAAGGAAAGAAGGATGGAGGAGAGGACAGGGCAGACACACGAGAGCAGCACTACATTGAGTGAGTGGATGGTGAGAGCCCCCACCTACCACAATCTCTCTCTCTCTCTCTCTCTCTCTCTCTCTCTCTCTCTATATATATATATATATATATATATATATATATATATATATATATATATATATATATATATATATCATCATCATCATCATCATCATCATCAGCCGTTGAGGTCCACTGCAGGACCGACCTATCCCTACCGAAGCAGGGACGATACAGCCAATGTATCTCTACCTAGTGGCTTAGGCTTTCTGGTAGAGACTGTATGTAGGGTCAGAAGTGCTTGTGAGTGTGATTGTAGTGTTGTAATGGCTTTGGATGTGTGTGTAGTCTGTGAACCAAGTGTAATTGGCCTGCCTTAAGCCGATTGGGTGTAAGCATACTAGTATGCGACACTGGTTCAACCACAGCACCCCTTGTGTCCGCCAAAGTAGCATGTGGCTTGGTGAACGCTTCCCAAAGTTTTTTCAACTCTGGCGGGAGGCAAACCCCCGCTCACCAGCGTGTGAAACGCACACTCTGCCACTGTACCACAGAGGCTCCATATATATATATATATATATATATATATATATATATATATATATATATATATATATATATATATATATATATCAACTCTCCTACTCGAATTCTTCCCGCTCCTTCTGGCACCTTGCCAAAAACCTTTCTAACAACTTTACCTCATCATCCTTCCCTCCTCTTTTCTACTCTGATGGTTCTGTAGCTATTTCTTCTACTGATAAAGCAGATCTCTTTGCACGGACTTTCTTGTCCAATTCCACCTTACACAATTCCGGTGCTGTTCCTCCATCACTTCCCACCTCTGACTTCCTCATGGCTGACATTAAAATTTCTTCACCTGAAGTATTTTCTGCCATCACTGGCCTCAGTACTAACAAGGCATACGGGCCTCATGGAGTCCCTCCTGTTGTTCTCAAGAACTGTGCTTCTGTGCTTACACCCTGCCTAGGCAAACTCTTTCGCCTTTGTCTGTCAACTTGTACCTTTCCTTCTTGCTGGAAATTTGCTCTCATTCAGCCAGTCCCAAAGTACGGTGACCACTCCCAACCCTCCAACTATCGTCCAATTGCTTTAACGTCCTGTATTTCAAAAATTTTTGAGTAAGTTCTCAATAGAAAAATTTTAAGGCATCTTTCCTATCACAACCTTCTTTCTGATCGTCAGTATGGGTTCTGTCAGGGATGCTCCACTGGCGATCTTCTCACCTACCTTTCAGACTCCTGGTCATCCTCCTTTCGGGACTTTGGCGAAAGCTTTGCCATTGCACTTGACATCTCAAAGACTTTCGATCGAGTCTGGCATAAATCTTTAATTTCCAAACTGCCATCTTACGGTTTCTATCCTTCTATCTGTGCCTTCATTACTAGCTTCCTTTCTGGTCATTTTATAGCCACTGTTGTAGACGACCATCGTTCTTCTCCTAGATCTATCAACAGTGGTGTTCCTCAGGGCTCTGTCCTATCACCAACTCTCTTCCTTTTATTCATCAATGACCTTCTAAGCTATACATCTAACCCTATCCACTCATATGCTGATGACTCCACCCTTAACCTTTCCATTTGGTTCCCGCAACGCCCATCTCAGCAGTTACTTCAACAAACAAGAGATGAGGCAATGGCACACCTAATGTCTGACTTGGCTCGTATCTCTGACTGGGGTAAAAATAATCTTGTTGTTTTTAATGCATCTAAGACTCAGTTCTTACACCTATCAACCCGTCAAAATCTTCCACAGGTATACCCACTAATTTTTAATGATATTCAGCTTAATCCTGCATTATCCTTGAACATGCTTGGGGTTTCATTTACTCGGTACTTACGTTGGAAAGATCATATTACATCTCTTGTAAATTCTGCTTCCAAGAGATTGGGTGTGCTAAGCCGACTCCATTCTTTCTTTTACCCCTACACAATTGTTGACTCTATGCAGTTTTTTTTTCCACCCCTGTGTAGAGTACAGCTCTCATGTGTGGGGAGGCTCCCCACATACAGCTTTTCTCAATAGGGTGAAGTCAAAGGCTTTTCGTCTCATTAACTCTCCTCCTCTTACTGACTCCCTTCAAGCTCTGTCTCTTCGCCGCACTGTTGCATCTTTATCTCTTTTCTATCGCTACTTTAATGGTCACTGCTCCTCTGAACTGTCTGTATGCATTCCTCCAACTCTACGACGGGCGTGTAGCACCAATCTAGCAGCAAACTCTCATCCCTTTTCTGTCCAACTCTCTAATGCAAGAGTTAACCGTTACTCCCAGTCCTTCATTTATGCAACAGATCAACTCTGGAACTGTCTCCCTCTGTGTGTATTTCCTGCTGCCTATGATCTCCAGTGTTTCAAACGCAGTGTCTCCAGGCATCTCGAAATGAATGGATCTTGAATGTGGCTTTCTCTTGTATTTTGTTTTTCACTTGGAGGGAATTGTTATTGCGGGCTCATGGCCTTTGGTTCCTTCTTCATCGCAAAAAAAAATATATATATATATATATATATATATATAGAGGTGGGGGCACTCACCATCCACTCACTCGATGTATTGCTGCTCTTGGGTATCTGCCCTTTCCTCTCGTCCATCCTTCTTGCTATCCTCTTCTGTCTTTCTATCCTTCATTCTTTCCTTGTCCTTCTGCCTACGGGTGACTTTACACTTCCTCTTCTGTCTTTCTTTCCTTCATTCTTTCCTTTTCCTTCTGCCTCTGGGTGACTCTACACTGAGTAACAAGCGAAATGGTTTCCTGTACACCAGGAAACCATTTACTACGCTGGGTGGTAACCATATAACCAAATTTTGGGACCTAGTGGTTTAGTGGGTAATTATTGCACTCCAGTCGGATTGAGCAGGTGAAGGTTTATATCCAAGGGGTCGTTTGGGTTGATTACTCATGTAATGCCACTCAGGGATGAGTAAGGCTGGTCACTCTCATCTTAAATTTCGAGACCAAATGCCTAGCACTGGGCTCCTACGCTCCTCTAAGGGCAATGTAGGATTGGATGATGGATGGATATATATATATATCGTTTTTTCGTT
Organism: Coenobita brevimanus; assembly: GCF_032717465.1. Taxonomy (NCBI): domain Eukaryota; kingdom Metazoa; phylum Arthropoda; class Malacostraca; order Decapoda; family Coenobitidae; genus Coenobita; species Coenobita brevimanus. Next base: position 16,401,326 of record NC_136986.1, read on the forward strand.
TTCGTTTTTAACCCGTAAGCTTCGAAACACCCATATCTGGACATTCCTGAATGCGTGCGATACACCCACATCTGGCCCGGACCTACTTCCCAAAGTGGGACAGATTGTAGGTCACAGCGACACCTGTCAACCCCTTCTCACCGTCTCCCTGGTCAGTGGTCAGTCCAGCGCTGCCAACCTTGGGGAAATATGCCCAGATTTAGGGAATCGATGGTCCGAATGGGGAATTGGGGAAAATGTCTCTCAATTTGGGGAAACTTGGGCGTTAAGAATTTATTGCGTAAATAATGCAATTTATCGACAAAAAAAAAAAAAAATCAACAATACTGAATACAAAATGTGCTTATAAGAGAAAGAGTTGACACTTTATTTACCAGATCGGAAGAAATTCAGTCTGCAATGTGTGAATATCGTGATACCGTGTGGGTGTGAACCTGAACCGAACAGGTCAGACCCAGAGAGTAAACATATGCTAGCCGTCCATGTCCCACTGTCCCTTCGCTACGCAGTAGGCGGCTACACCTGCAGTACAGTAACCGTCACCCAGTCGCCCTCAGCAGTAAGTCACCACCAGTGTACACCCCACTCATCGACACTTCCACAGACAGTCTCCATCCACGGTCTACAGTCGTCAGACTTGTCTGCTGTTCATTAGGTAGGCTATTTTAACGATGGTTCCCCTTCATAGGATTTATTTGGGTGCCAAAGTATCTGCTGCAGTTGAAAATAACACTCATGGATTGTCCAAGCCTGATCTAGAAGCTTTTCAGAAACGTTGCTTATGGTTCCTCATTGAGAGTGTAAATCAGATATATATGAGATTTCCATTTAAAAGCTTGATACTCAAGAACATGAGCTTCATTCATCCCAGAGTAGTCATGGAAAGGAATGTAACCTCCATTGCACCACTAGCTAGTTTAGTTCCTGGGATAATAGGGCATGATCAGTTGAATGAGGTAGACAGGGAATGGAGGGTGTTGAGAAACACTGAACTTAATGTTCCAGATTCCACTGATGTTGAAGAGTTTTGGCATATAATTCAAGAAATGAAGAGTGGTGATGATACACCAATGTTTCCAAATTTGTCACAACTTGTTTCTGGTCTGCTCTGTCTTCCTCATTCAAGTGCCACAGCAGAAAGAATTTTCTCAGCTGTGAACAACCTGAAAACAAAACAGAGGAACAGTCTTTCAACCAAAACACTTGTAGGATTTCTCCATTCCAAACGGTATTTGGGGGATGCTAGATGTGGCACTTTTTCTGTTGATGACAAATTAATAAGTAAAATGAATCTAGGTATGTATGAGCGTGATGCAAGTGAATCGGATTAATCAGCAACTAACATGATCTTAGCCTTCTTTTAACCAAGAGAGTTTTTTCCTTACAGAAATGTGAAGCAAAGTGTTTTTATTTATGTTATATTTGTGCAGTGTGCACATGAATATGTATAAAGTAATGCAAATAGCTTGTACACACTCTTGTTTGTAAAAAAAAAAAAAAGTATCTTTCCATCCAGTTTAATGTTTTCTTTCCTACCATAACATACATTATTATGAGATGGGGAATTATAGGGAATTTTTGCTCGAGGATTCAGGGAATTTTGGAGCACTTTGGTTGGCAGCACTGGGTCAGTCACCTGCCAGTCACGATGGAGGGTGGATGTACCAACCAGTGACGGGAATATTCTACCTCCAACCATACTGCTGCAATACATGCTATGTTCTACGTTATATTTTTATGGCTAGGAGAGTCTGGGTGTATAAAAATTGAATAAATAATAACTAAGAAATTATATATATATATATATATATATATATATATATATATATATATATATATATATATATATATATATATATATATATATATATATATATATAAACATTTCAGGTTCTTCAAATTCGTGTAATTTTCCCGAGGAAAATGAACTTGTGTCATTTTCCTCAGGTAAATGACACGAGTTTGTGAAAAAATTATCAATAAAAAAAAATGATAAAAAACCCTCAATGCACTTCCATAACCAACCATCTCTCATTGTCATCATTCAGTCGTTTACCACTGAGCTACCTCGGCCCTTGGAAATGAAAGACATTCAAACCATAGTTTTCCATATGCCTTTCATTGAAAAAAAAAAAAAAAAGTATAATGAGACCATTAATTTCGCGTTTTACAGTTAGCTATTATCCCATGTACAGTTATGTGTCTATATGACATGACCATAACCCTGTAATCCATATCCATGCTTAATATATTCAGTACTGTACAGATTCAAATGAATGTGAGGAATGCAGGATAATTTACCTGAACCTAGATCCCTCATTATTGAAACCACCCTTATATAAGCTACCACAGTATAATAATGACAGCATTTAAGCCAGCTGTTATCCCATCCATATGTATGTGTGCCTATATAACTTGAACATAACTCTTTCATCCATATCCATGTCTTCCGTATTATACAATGTCAAAGGAATGCGAGGAATGCAGGAAACCTGAAACTTAACCTCGCTAAAATGACAACCCCGATATATCACCCACAATATTTGAACATTAGGCTTCCTCGACCTCATCCGACAAGAGATTGTTAGTCATCTTCTATAATCACATCTCATGAGTATGGAAATAGATTTATTAGACAAAGGAAATAGGTGTAATTCACTCTGCACAGTTGATTTCCGGCAGCCCCGCCTTCGTCCGTTTATCCTTTACCCTCTCCTGCCCTGTGGTGACCTGAGCGAGCCCCGTCTTTGTCTCCAATCTCCCACAGGTGTTCTCTCTCTCTCTCTCTCTCTCTCTCTCTCTCTCTCTCTCTCTCTCTTCATCAGTATACCCCTTTTTTCCCTCTATGATTTGTTTCTATACCCATATCCACGTATTTTTCTTGTGTGTGTGTGTGTGTGTGTGTGTGTGTGTGTGTGTGTGTGTGTGTGTGTGTGTGTGAACACAGGCGTCTTGCATGAGGGGCGTGGTGTAGCCAGTGGACTATTTTCTTGTTTTTCACAGTACACATGAGCTTTTTCATCATCACTTCCCCTTTTCCCCCATGGTTTGTGTTTGCACCGACTTACACACTTTAGAGGCTGGTCAGGACACACACACACACACACACACACACACACACACACACACACACACACAGGACAAATTTTGAGTGTCGCTAACTAGCTAACTTGTGAACATTATCAGGTGTACAGTTATGTCATTGTGACTAGAACATCACCCTATCATTCATATCCATGCCATATCCATATCCACATATTGTTCTTATATTCCACGGTCCACATCAGCCACGTACTTTATCAGTACACCCATTTCCCGATGTGGTTTACATTTGTATCGGTGTATTCAGTTTATTTTAGGGTCCGCTCTGATGCTACATTTTCCCTCACACTCGGTAAATGTAGGATGCTTTATGTCACCAACTTCTCTAACTTCTGTTCACAACTTCGCCATTACCACGGCGATTTAGGGGAAAAAAATGTTTACCAGAGGATACACAGATATATGGCGAGTACACTGATATATATTTCATGTTATTTTGCGAGACCTGAGTTTTGGCGAGATAGCCGCACAGGCAAAGGGTCCCATTCAAGTAAATACCGCAGCCAACGGGTTAAAGGCTCCAACATGCTTGCATGTGTCTGCCTTGGTCACCTAATGGCGGTTCTCCACACTGCACGATCCATTGCAGCCTCCCTGTTCAGTCCCTTAACCCTAAGGTCACACTTAATGACCTCATCCCATGTCTTTCTCGGTCTACCCCTCATAACCCCACCCCCAATATTAACACTTCTCACCTTCCTCACCCAATTATCATCCTCCATCCTCTCCACATGTCCAAACCACCTCAATCTACCTCTCCTCATCACAACACCAATACACTCCCGTCCCATCCTACCTCTCAACTCTTCCATTGTAAACCCAGCCCCTCCAGGCCTTGGACGCAGGGACGCACTGCACATCCACCTAATCATTGTCATTTCTGTACGTCTGAGCTGGCGAATATCTTCCTCCTTCACTGCCCAGGTCTTACTGCCATACAGCATTACACTCCTAACACATGCTGCATACAAAGACCCCTTAGCACGTAGGGAGAGCCCTCTCAAGGTCAGGAGAGGCAAGAGCTCCCTGAACTTCTTCCAACCACTTCTCACCCTAGCCACAGAGCTAGCTACAGCCCCACCTCCAGCACACAACATGTCTCCCAAATAACAAAACTCTTCCACACACTCAAGAGATTCACCAGCAAGTTCAATCCTTTCACGCCTGACAATCTCCACCTGCTCACCCCGGCACGCCGTACACATAAAATCAGCATTATCTCGCAGTCTACCTCTGATACCACTACATCTCTTATGCACCCATTTATCACACACACCACACAAGATGGAATTACTACCCACGCCCTTGTGGCAAACAGCACATGGCCACTCTCCCTCGTCTTTGACAGTACAGCCACCAACTCTAGATATCATCACTTTTGTTTTATCTGCATTTACCCTTAAACCCTTTTGCCCCATACCATCTCTCCACTTCCTAAACCTTTCCTCTGCCTCCCTTTCATTCTCTGCAATCAACACCAAATCATCAGCATACAACAACTCCCACGGGAGTCCGTTTCTAAAGTCACGTGAAAGGGCTTCAAGTACCATGATAAATAACATGGGACTCAAGACTGACCCCTGATGCACACCAACATTCACGGAAAACTCATCACTCAAATCTCCATTCACTCTCACCTGGGTGTGAGCACCCACATACATGGCCATAACCACCCTAACCAGCCACTCCTCCAAGCCAAGCTTTCTCATTGCCCACTTCACCACCTCTCTAGGGACTCTGTCAAAGGCCTTTTCCAAATCAACAAAAACAAAATAAAGATCCCTTCTCCTACCAATATATTTTTCCTGAAGCTGACGAACAATGAATATGGCATCAGTGGTCCCCCTACCTGGCATAAACCCAAACTGCATCTCATCAATATTCACTCTTTCTCTAATCATACCTTCTAAAACTCTCTCCATTACCTTCATTATCTGATCTAAAAGCTTTATACCTCTATAATTTCCTCTTTCCAGGGCATCACCCTTCCCTTTATACACATTTACAATTACACTCTTCAGCCAATCATCTGGGACAACACACTCATAAATAATCCTATTAATCAGGTCAGTGACTAAACTCACCCCTATATCGCCTGAGGCCCTCAACATTTCGGCAGTCAACCCAGACACACCTGCTGCCTTCCCCACCCTCATCCTGCCTATTGTCTCACTCACAGTAGCAGTATCAATCAAAGGCCAAGGGCCAGACACTGGATCTGCTGGCTCCAAACCTTCCCTGTCCCAGTCAAACTCCTCATTCAACAACCGGTTATAATGCTTTCTCCATGCATCTTTCATATCCTCACTGTTCACCACTACCCTTCCTTCATCATTCTTCACACACTGCTCACCTATGATATCCTGATTATCCCTCTTCACCTGACCTGCCACCCTAAATATATTTTTCCTTTCCCCATGATTTAGGTTATCAAGTAATTGTCTCTGTGACTCAGACTTTGCCCTGTATACCTCTCTTCTAGCCCTATGCTTGGGAGCCAAATATTCCTCTTTGCTACCACCCTTCTTCCATTCCTGGAAAAGCCTTCTTTTCTCCTTAATTGCAGCTTTTACACCCTCATCCCACCACCAAGTTACTTTATGTCTTGGTGGTCCTCTTGTCCAGCCGCATGTTACATCAGTAACTCTCAAGAAATTGTTCTTGAGGGCTCTGTACTGTTCATTAACACCTCTGTCTACAGCTCCCTGTTCAGCCACGACTCTCCTCAACTCGCTATAGAAGGCATCCCTTACTACTTGGTTTTTCAGCTTCCATATTTTCCTCCTAGGTACATAAGTCCTCTTTTTCATCACTTGTTCTTTAATCACCATATCACATATCAATAGTTTATGCTGCTGCACACACTCCTCACTTCCTATAACTTTAACATCCCTCACTAACCTCCTATCGGCCCTCCTAACCAGAAAATAATCTATCTGACTGCTATTTCCCCCAGACTCATACGTAATTAACCTACTGTCTCTTTTCCTAAAATATGTGTTGCACACAATCATGTCCGTTGCCTCCCCAAACTCAAGTATCCTTTCCCCTTCTGCATTCCTTAGACCATACGCACATCCCCCATGCACTCCTTCATAACCTTGTGCTGCTTCACCTACATGACCATTTAAGTCCCCTCCCAAAATCACTATCTCATCATCCCGCATTCCACCCACTACACATATTAAATCATCCCAAAATCTATCTTTCTCTGATTCATCCAATCCTGCCTGTGGAGCATATGCCGATATAATTGCAGCTATCTTTCTTCCCAACAGAATTTTAACTACCAATATCCTATCGCTTACTCTCAAAACATTCATAACATAATCCACCCATTTCTCCGCAACCATCACACCAACTCCTCCATATCCATCTGTCCCCCCCTGCCAAAACAACTTATAGCAACAGTCCTTCCCAACAATCTTTCTAGCTGATCCACCCCTGTACCGGACTTCCTGCAAACACGCCACATCCACCCACCTCCTACTGAATGCCTCAACGACTTCCCCTGCTCTTCCCCTCAAACTTCCCACATTCCATGAACCCACCCTCATCCCCATGGGCTTGCTTTGAAACTTATTTTGCTTTGTCATCTTCAGTATTAACCCGCGCCGTCCCGAGGACGTACTTCCACGTCCTCACGTTTTGTCACAGCCAGTCCCGAGGACGTACTTCAACGTCCTGCAATTGCAAAGTTCATAATTTCCACAATTTTCAAAATTCGCGGGAGATTTTCGTTTCCCCCGGGTACCCAAGCCTCCCCTACCTGCCGCCAGGCGGGCAGCGTCCTAGACCCCGCGTGACCCGCGCTCGCCCTTGTATCGGTCACTCACCTGCCAGCAGTGACCCAGGTCAGACATGGCGTGGAAAGGTCTCTCAGATGAGCAAATTGCATCCGTCCTGGAAGCCTTCACTGGAGACAGTGATTCTCCACTCGATGATGATGTGGTGGATCGCGATTACGTCCAGCCAGAGGAAGAAATAAGTAGCAGTGATGAGGAGGTCCCTTCGCCCCGAAAAACGCGGTATGTGACATACCGTAAGGCAAGGGAAGGCCAGGCTGCTCCCCAACCACGTGCACAGCTATCTCTCCATCACGATTCTGATCAGGATGAGGATGAGGACGATGAGGATGACGGAGGGCTAGGACGTGATATCGCCAAGTGGTTGGGAAAGAAAAAAATATCACCACGTGGATCAGAAGGTGGGGCGAGACGACACCTAAGGTATGGTTCAAGTACTTTGTCTGGGGAAGTAGCAAGTGGTGTGGTGGGATTGCTGGGAGAAAGGGAAAGTGTTGTAGCGGCAGCGCGGGGTGAAAGTGAGAGTGGTGTGGGGGTAGTGCGGGGTGAAGGGGCCAGTGGTGTGAGGGAGGCAGCACGAGCACGTGCTGCTCGTAGGCCTAGGGGAGAGCAGGTTGAGTCACTCCCCAGCACTTCTTTCACCCCTGAATATTCACAAACTTCCTCCCCACAGCCTCAGGATGTGGGGAAAGGAAAGAAAGGGAAGGGAAAGGGCAAAGGAAAAGGGAGAGGGAAGAGAAGTGCGAGTGATGAGAGGCGCCGCTCTCCACCTCCCCAACCTCCCCCACCACCCTCACCTCCCCACCCTGACGAAGGGGACGATGGTGACGTGGCTGGAGACGGTGGTGTCACGTGGAACTGGGAGGATGGGAGTAATTTTACTCCCATCATTCACCAGTTCACTGAGGAGTGGCGGTCAGGTTGCACGGCTCCAGGTGTAAATGCTGGGTCATCACGTTTAGATTTTTTCAACTTGTTTTTTGATGAGGCGTTTGTTGGGCGCATAGTAGAACAGACAAATATATTTTCACAATCCCAGCGCCTTGAAAGTGAACGCCTAGGAACCACAAGCAAGCATGCAGAACAGTATGACTTTCCCGTGACTATATCAGAGATGTTCCTATTTTTTCCCTGGTAATCTTGATGGGTGTGGTGAAGAAAAATCAAATTCCTGCCTACTGGACAACGGACCCAATCATCCTAACACCTTTCTTTGGAAAGGTGATGGGTCGTAATAGATTTCAGTTTATTCTCGGCCGCCTCCACTTTTTTGATGCAGATGATCCAGCCAATGCAAATAACACCGATAAAATGAGGAGAATTAGGCTGGTATTTGATCATTTACGGGAAATGTTCCGCTCCTCATTTTATCCCTACAGAGACCTCGTCATAGACGAGAGTCTTGTGTTGTGGAGAGGCAATATTTCCTTTAGGCAGTATATACCCAGCAAGAGACACCGTTTCGGGTTCAAGATCTTTGTTATGTGTGACTGTAAGACTGGTTATGTGCAAGACATAGTCTTGTACACGGGCGCACAGACAGATATAATAGAAGATCGGAGTATAGGACTCTCTGGGGCCGTGGTGAAGACAATGATAGAAGAGTACCTTCATCGTGGTCATGTTTTGTACCTGGACAACTGGTACACTAGCCCTCTTCTCGCTAGGTTCCTCCACCAACACGACACCGGAGTCTGTGGTACAGTCAAGAGAAACCGTCGCCATATGGTCAAGATAGGGAGGAAACTTGACAAGAATGAGGTGGTTTTCTTCCAGGCCAATAACATCCTTGCAACCCTGTGGAACCACAACAGGGAAGTTTGCCTCCTATCAACTGTTCACAGCCCTCTGATGCACCGCACAGACTCCGTGGATCACCGTAGCGAGAGGAGGCACAACGTATGGAAACCAGAGTCTGTACTTGCCTATAATCTGAACATGAGGCAAGTTGATCAGTCAGACTCGATGATTTCAAGTGTTGACTGTGCCAGGACAACGATGAAGTGGTACAAGAAACTCTTTTTCCACTTGCTCGACATCACGGTCCTGAACGCCCACTACCTGCACGCAATGACCACCGGAGTATCCAAGACCTTTGAGGGGTTTGTGAGGGAGCTGGCACGTGAAATAATCGCCAAGCATGCCCAGGAAAGACCCCCACACTGCCCCCGCGCCCCCCGTGCTGCTCAGACTCCCCTACGTCTTGCAGCCCGCCACTACCCCAGTGCAATCCCTTCCGAACCAAACCGTCGTAAACCCCAGCGTCGCTGCCATATATGTAAGCACTCAACAGTCAGACCATCAACGCAGAGAAAAGACACAAGATACGAGTGTGTCGAGTGCAATGTTGCGTTGTGCCTTCAGCCTTGTTTCAAGGAATATCATAATCTTGTACACTTCTGAAACTGTGTGGGAAGGCGAAATGACGCTCATGATAATGGTAAGGCCAGTCAGTAGGTGCTAAGTCAAATATAAAGTTGAAACGGGTGTTATTTTTTCAGAAAAGTAATGTATAAGATGAGAATTAGTGTAAGTGGAAAGAATTGTTATCAAAACTACACCCACCGTGTAAATCTGGTCAGTAAATATGTGATAGCAGGAAATAAAGTGGAAACGGGTGTAATGTTAGCATGAATAAAATGTATAAGTTGAACATTACTGTAAGTTGTCATAAATGATGTCACGAGTACACCCACATTCTGGTCAGTAAGTATGTGATAGGAATTATATACAGTGGATGATGTTGTAATGTTAGTAGTAAGGTATTTTATAAGTTGATTACTTGTGTAAGATGAAACAAATGATATTGCGATAACACTCCCTGTGTAAGTACGCGCAAATATGACGCTAAGTTCCATCGTACGTTCAGAAATGATGTAATATCAATTATATCAAGTGTTTACATGTGCAATGTTAGTGTAGAATAATTATATAAGTAAAAAAATAGGTTCTGGTGAGTGTAGCCTATATGGTGAGTGTAGCCTATACACTGTATATACACTGTATATGGCTAGTGAGGGAGTGATCGCCCTCTACCTACACAGATCAAAAGCCCTCGGGAGCAGGGGGGTGGTTGCTTTCTCAGGCAGAGGAACTCCTTGAGAGTGAAATGGCTGGGAAGCATGCCGGCACGTGACTGGCTACAGCATAGCTGGGTCTTTTGGGTGTGGGCAATCAGGCAAGTTAGCTGCCTACTGCGACTGCAACACAATGGCGAGGTGTTCAGGAAGTTAGCCAAAGAAACCTTGATGGACTCTGAAAGAACAATAATGGCCCCCAGTCCCGTGCAGCCCTTAAATGGGCAGGGGGTGCTAAGAATCTCACGGTTGCCTCAATTACAATCTAATTCCTTTGTCAATGCAAAAAATACAATTAAAATTGGTAACTGGAATGTGAGAACGCTAAATCATGACGGTAAAATCGATGAGTTAGTGAAGGTTTTTCAAAATTACGGACTTGATATTTGTGCTCTGACAGAAACTAGATTAACTGGAGTCGATAAGTTGGATTTGGAGGATGGTATACGTTTATTGATATCTGGTCGACAGGACGGAATGCATTATCAGGGAGTAGGATTGTTGCTGGGTTGTAAGGCAAATAAGGCTTTATGTGAGTGGGATCCTATAGATGAGCGATTGTTATACGCACGGTTTAAATCAAATCATGGCAACATCAGTCTGTTTGTGTGTTATGCACCTACTAATGATGCACTCGATGAAAGGAAAGACACATTTTATGAAAAGTTGCAAGAAGGAGTAGGAAGGGTACCTAGACATGATGTTTTGATCTGCGTTGGAGACTTTAATGCAGTAATGGGCTGTTCAAATGAGGGATTTGAGGCATGTATGGGTAAGATGGGAGTTGGTAGTAGGATGTGTGAAAACGGAGTGAGGTTTGGAAGCTTCTGTCTAGCAAATGACTTAGTCATCGGGGGCACACTCTTTCAGCATTGCAATATACACAAGACAACTTGGGTGTCGCCGTGTGGAAAATATAAAAATCAGATTGATCACATCGCTATCAGTAGGAGGCATAGAAGTTCTCTGCTAGATGTTCACGTTAAACGGGGAGCGGATATTGGTAGTGACCATCAACTCAGCATTGCAAAAATAAGGTTTAAACTTAAAAATCAGAAGAAGGAAAAATCTGGTGTTGGTAGATACGATATTGTTAAGCTTAGAAGGGAAGGAGAAGAAAAGGAGGAATTCAGATTAGAATGCAGAAATAGGTTTTTGGTGTTGGAAACGTTGGAAGAGGGGGAGAGAAGTGTAGATGAGATGTGGGAGGATGTGAACAAAGTTTTGCATGAGACTGCTGAATGTACGATTGGAAGGAGACATAGCTTCAGGAAAAAGAAATGGATATCAGAGGAAACGTGGGATATGATAAAAAAGAGAGGTGAGGCTAAATTGAGGAGTGAGATGCAATGCGTTGATGAACAAGAGATTGAATTAGCAAGAGCTGCGTACTGGAGTTTGAATTCAGAAGTAAGAAGGTTAGCTAGGAGAGATAAAAGAAGATGTGTGGATGAAAAGGTTGCAGAGACTGAAATCTTAATAAACAAAAATGATGGACAGAGTCAAAGAATAGCATATGAATCGATTAGAGAACTGAGTGGTAATGCAGGTAAACGCAAGGAAATACCAGTTAGAGACAGGGAAGGAAATTTATTGACCAAAGATGGAGATATTAAAAATAGATGGAAAGAGCATTTTGAGACAGTTCTTAATAGACCAATACCACCAGAAGAGGATATACCGTCTGCTCAGGAAGATTTATATATAGAAACAGGAGAGTTGAGGCTTGCAGAAGTGGAGAAAGCAGTAAAACAGTTAAAGAATAATAAGGCACCAGGGGAGGATGGTTTATTTCCGGAAATGTTTAAAGTGGAGGGGGATAGATTAATAATGATCTTGACCAAGCTGTTCAATAAGATATGGGTGACGGGGTTACTTCCATCAGTTTGGAAGAATGGTGTAATTGTTAAAGTTCCGAAGAAGGGAGACCTGAGTGAATGTGGTAATTGGAGGGGACTCTCTTTGTCACCGATAGCTTTGAAAGTTTTCAGTAGAGTGTTGTTAAATAGGTTGGAGCCAGTGGTTGAGGGTATTCTGAGGGATGAACAGGCTGGTTTTAGAAAGGGACGTGGTTGCAATGATCAGATCTTTATAGTTAGGCATTTGATGCAGCAAGTTAATGAAATGAGAGTACCGTTAAGTCTTTGTTTTGTTGATTTTGAAAAGGCTTTTGATAGTGTTTCGAGAGAGACTATGGGGAAGATCATGAGACATTATGGAATACCAGAGGAGTTTGTGAGGGTCATTATGAACATGCATGAGGACACATTTTGTAAAGTGATGGTTGATGGTTGTCTGAGTGATTCGTTTGAAGTCAAGTCCGGAGTAATTCAAGGTGGTGTTCTATCGCCTTTACTATTTATATTGGTCATTGATTACATTATGAAACGCGTTGGAACAGAAACCGGTGCAGGTATACTTTGGGGAGAGAACAGGAAACTTTTGGATTTAGATTATGCAGATGATATAGTTTTGATTTGTGATGGGCCAGAAGAGATGCAGAGAGTGTTGGACTGTTTGGTGAGTGAAGGTCGCAAGGTGGGTTTGGTTATTAATTGTGGAAAAACTGAAATAATCAATATGAATATGGAAAATGCGCAGGAATGTGTAATTGGAGGTATGGTTGTAAAGCAAGTTGATAGGTTTAAATATTTAGGTACTTATTTAGCCAAGGATGGTTCTTTGAACTTTGAATTCGAGGAAAGGTTAAAGAAGGCTAATCAGGCAATGGGAATGCTTAAAAATATTTGGAATAATAACAATGTTTCTGTGCATACAAAAATCAAACTTTATAAGGTAATGGTTAGGAGTATCTTAAATTATGGACACGAGTCTTGGTACAGCACAGTGACTATGGAAAATAAATTCTTGGTGTTTGAAAATAAAGCACTTAGAAGAATATTAGGAGTTAAGTGGTGGGAAAGGATACCAAATAGTAGAATTAGAGAAATAACGGGAGTGCAGCCGATCGATGAATATGTTAGATTCTCACGATGGAAGTGGCTAGGACATGTGTATAGGAGACAGGGAATAGTACGAGGTACACCAGGGTGGGTGGCACTTGGTAGGAGAGGTAGAGGAAGGCCAAAAGAGACGTGGGTGAGGACAATGAGACGGGAAGCTTGAGATGAGTGTTGGGGAGATCTTGAGGAGTTAGCACAAGATAGGATGTGGTGGTGTGAGTTCATCGAGGCCCTATGCATCCCCGAGGGTGCCACAGGAAATGATTGAAAAAAATAGGTTGTAAGTTGAATTAGTTGTCATAGCGACTTCACCGTGTGTGTTACTATGCGCTATTATTACGCTATATATTTACGTAAGGCCTGAAATAATCTCAAAACAGTTATATAAAGTTGAAAAGTGTATAATAATATTAGAAAGGTATTATGTTAGTAGAAAAAGCACAATACGAGTTGAAACATCAGTCACAGCGAGTTCACTCACTACGTAAATTAGCGCTAGCATTACGCTAAATGTTATCAAAAGGCCTGTGAATACGTAAAAACAGTTCAATATAATGTAAAATGGTATAATGTTATTGTAGAAGTATTATGTAAGTAAAAAAAAATATATGTATCATGATTTTAGAATGTTAGCGATTCATGGGAACCAAGTTGGCCGATTTTGCTCGTTTCTCACGATGGTACAATGGTTATTTCTGCTCTATTTTTGTATAAAATCCAATATACTCTTTTATCACATGTTTTTATGTTTGTAATAAATTCATTTCTACTTACTTTCATTGGTTTCCCAAACTTATAATACCATAGAAAACGTTTGATGCTCACACCGCATAGGGAGAACACGGGGCCAGGTGGGACCATCGCATACCTGGTTAAGCTAATTAGGGACCCCAGGGACCACTTTCTTTGCCACCGGCCATTGTTTCTGACCAAAAGCGAAAGTTTAAGCAAAAAAAAAAAAAGGTTGAAAATTGCCCGGGATTGGGGGGTACCAGTGGTCGAAAAGTTGCCGGGACGGGGCGGGTTAATAAAGGAGGACAGACACAGCACAGGTCCCACTCACTGCACAGTCCCAGGTCCAGGCAATGGATCTGGGACCCCTAGCCCACCAGCTTACCAGTGGCTGTGGTAGTGGCCTCGGGGCACCCTGCCAGGACAGCTGCAGGGCACCCTCCAAGCGTGTCTTGGCACTGCAACTATCCCGCCATTATACACCCACTGATAGGGCAGCCTCCTGGGGCGCTACTCCCAGGTTTGGGCCCCTCTCTGTTGGGCGGAAGCGGCAGCCTGGGAACTGCAATGCCCTGTACCCTCTAGCACAGGCCCGAGCCCCATCTCGCCCTGGACCCACGATCTATGCTGGCAGAACCCCTGCTGCGCCTCCCCCCAGAAGTCCGCCACTAGGTAGCGGGGGCAAAGTTTTCTGGCTGCATGCCCTTGCTGGCGCCAACCCCTGTAACGTAGTGGGATACGTTGTGTGAAATGTAAAGTGCATGTGGTGTAGTGCATAGATAGAGGAAATGTTTGGGAGAGTATGCTGGTCTACTCTCCATGTTACTGTCACACTGAAAAGGTCAGCAAAGGGGGATGGTTAGATAGCTAGTGAAACAGGAGCTCCAGCTCTCCCTATCACCAGCATTCCCAATATATATATATATATATATATATATATATATATATATATATATATATATATATATAATATATATATATATATATATATATATATATATATATATATATATATACATATATATATATATATATATATATATATATATATATATATATATATATATATATAGATAGATAGATAGATATAGATATAAATATATCCATCCATCCATTCATCATCCAATCCTACACTGCCCTATGAGGAGCGTCGGAGCCCGGGGCTAGGCAGTTGGTCCCGACATTTAAGATGAGAGAGACCAGACTGACTCATCCCTGAGCGGTATTACATGAGTAATCAACCCCAACCATCCCTTGGATATAAACTTTCACTGGGTCAATCCGATTGGAGCGCAATAATTACCCACTAAAACCACCAAGCGCACAAATCTGGTTATATGGTTACCACCCAGCATAGTTAATGCTTTCCTGGTTTACAGGAAACCATTTGGTGTGTCACTCAGTGTAGAGTCACCCACAGGGTGAAGGAAGAGGAGAGAATGAAGGAAAGAAAGGCAGAAGAGGGAGTGTAAAGTCACCTGTAGGCAGAAGGACAAGGAAAAAATGAAGGAAAGAAAGACAGAAGAGAAAGGAAGGAATGAGGGATGGAGAGGAAAGGGCAGACACCCGAGAGCAGCACTACATCGAGTGAGTGGATGGTGAGTGCCCGGACCCATATACAATATATATATATATATATATATATATATATATATATATATATATATATATATAGATAGAGAGAGAGAGATACTGTATATATATATATATATATATATATATATATATATATATATATATATATATATATATATATTGTTACGGAATAGAGAGAGATAATGAACACTTCAAGTGAGAATACTAAAATCACTACTGTCCCGCAAAGTTCCAGGTTCAAAACAAAAGAGTTAGGTAAAATTACAAGTTAAAGTTTAATGCTCACAAGTTAAAGTTTAATGCTCAAACTAACAACTAAATATTCAAGACTCATAAGGATAATGTAATGGGAAAAATCAGGTTAAATATATGGTTAACTGCAATAGACTCTATTAACACGAAATTAGCAAGAGTAAATTTATCTAAGTCAGCCCTGATAAAATGAGAAAACCGGATAATGCTCAGTTAATGCAAGATATATTATTACAGATACAAAATATTATTAATAATGGCTGACATCAAAAACTCCACATGAATCACAAAAACCTTACCAGGCCTACGAATTAACACCTTATGCTATACAGTACAAGAAAAAAATGTAATAACACTTATACTCAAATTACACAGCAGCTAGATGGTTGGAGACTTCCTGAGCACTCACAAAAATAATAACAACTGTACAGGGGAGGACAGAGATGTGAACAAAATGAGGAGTAAATCTAAGTGGCAATTAATGCAGAGACTGAGCTCATTATATAGGGGCCGGCAGAGCTTGATACAACTCGTAAGAAGTGGCAATTAATGCAGAGACTGAGCTCATTATATAGGGGCCGGCAGAGCTTGATACAACTTGTAAGAAGGACGCGCAAATGAAGCCATAGGGGACAAAGAGTTGACACTCCTGCTCTGAACAACAGAAAGAACGACTTACTCTACTATAAGGGAGGAGAAGGGGGGAGTGAGGTAGAACACGGAAGCTTGGTCACTATGGAAGCCACGAGGCGAATCGTGATCAAACATGCAGCATACTGTACGTTAGAATTATACAAAGGATGATGAAATCATAGGCTATGTAACACCTCCCCACAAAAAAAAAAAAAAATTACAAAGGAAATTTCTTATTACTCTAAAACAATCTGTTTAAAGTCTAGATAAGCAATCTGCAATAACATTTTCTTTCCCCTTGACATTTTGTATGTCTAATGAATACTCCTGAAGAAGTAGACTCCATCTTGTCAATCTCTGATTTTTATCTTTAAACTTACTAATGAATTTCAGTGGGTTATGATCGGTATAAATGACTATGGGGTCAAAACCAGAACACAAATAAAATGAAAAATGCTGTAAACCCAAAATCAAGGCCAAAAGCTCTTTCTCAATAGTTGAGTAGTTCTTTTGAGGTGGAGTGAACTTCTTACTGTAATAAGATACAGGGTGTTCAATACCCTGATCATCCTCTTGCAGCAAAACAGCCCTAGCTCCTGTATCACTTGCGTCAACAGCCATCTTAAAAGGCTTAGCAAAATTTGGAGTAGTGAGCACTGGCTGACTTAATAGGATAGCTTTAAGTTTGCTGAAAGAGGATTCACAGTTATCGGTCCAGGCAAATTTAACTCCCTTTTTCAGTAGGTCTGTAAGTGGTGATACAAGAATTGAAAAGTTAAGAACAAATCTCCGGTAATAATCTACCATTCCCAAAAATCTTTGTAGCTCTTTCCTACTTTTAGGTCTGGGAAGTTCACTTATAACCTGAACCTTAGCTGCTGCTGGTGCAACGTGTCCATCACCAATTACGTACCCAAGGTACTGAAATTTAGCTTGACCAAACTCACACTTTGATAAATTAGCTACAAGATTAGCCTGAACCAAACGCTCAAAAAATGTACTGACATGGCATAGGTGATCTTTCCAGTTGTCACTGAAGATTAATACATCATCAATATAAACAACACACCCTGCCAAACCCTCGGTTACAACATTCATGAGCTTCTGAAATGTGGCTGGTGCATTCTTCATACCATATGGCATTACAGAACATGCAAAAGTCTTTCCTAGTGTTACAAAACATGAGATCTCCCTAGCACGTTCAGTCATAGGTACTTGCCAGTATCCCTTTAACAAATCAAACTTACTTATGTACCTAGCCTTTCCGATCTTGTCTATGCAATCTTCCACGCGAGGGAGAGGGTAAGTGTCTGTTTTGGTTATCTGATTAACACGTCTGTAGTCGATGCAAAGCCGCTGTGACCCACCTGGCTTAGGGACTAGAGTGACAGGAGAACTCCACTCGCTCTGACAGGGCTCAATCATCTTGTGGTCCAACAGGAAGCCAAGCTCCTTCTGGATGAGAGGAACTTTCACTGGGTTCACACGGTAAGGAGGCAGTTTAATTGGCTTTGCGTCTCGAACATCAACATCGTGCATCAACACAGTGGTTCTTCCTGGTGTGGCACGGAACACTTGCGGGTACTCCTGCAGTAATGCCGAAAACTCCTGCCTTTCCTCGGGAGCTACATGAGAAAGCTTAGTCTGGAGATCATTCATGATATCAGGATTCTTCCCCAAACTATCACTCAGGCTCATGCTGCATGGGAGAACTTCACTTGCAGACTCGGGTGGAACAGCTACAGTGCAGAATGGGTTATTTTCGTCCCGCCTGTGATATAACTGTAGCATGTTGATGTGACAAAGTTGCTTGTTCTTTCTACGATCTGGTGTGGCGATGACATAGTTGACATCACTGAGTTTCTTCTCCATGAAATAAGGACCGCTAAACTTGGCTTGAAGAGGTTGCCCATGCACTGGTAGCAGAATCAAAACCTGATCTCCTGGCTGAAAGTGGCGTAACCTGGACTTATCATACCAAGTCTTCATCTTCTCCTGAGCAGCTCCTAAATTCTCTCTCGCCAGGTGTAAAGCAGTGGACAGCCGTTCTTTGGACTTCATCACATACTCCAGCAGGTTGACGTCATCTTCCTCCGACAGCCAGCATTCCTTGAGTAGCTTAAGGGGTCCTCTTACTTCATGGCCAAACAGTAGTTCAAAGGGTGAGAAGCCCAGTGATTCATTTGGAGATTCTCTTGCGGCAAATACAACGAATGGAAGACCTTTATCCCAGTCTTTCTGATGTTCCAAACAGTATTTCTTGAGGATCGATTTGAGTGTTTCATGATATTTCTCCAACGCTCCTTGGGTCTGGGGAAGGTAAGCTGAAGACGTGATCTGGGTGATGCCCAACTCTTTCAGAGATTGCTTGAAAACATTTGACATGAATTTACTTCCCCGGTCTGACTATACCTCCTTGGGCAGACCAAACTTTGTGAAGAACCCTAGCATTTCCTTAACCACGTTCTTTGCTGAGATATTTCTAAGTGGAATGGCTTCAGGATAACGAGTAGCCATATCAATCAGGGTCAACACATAAGAAAATCCTGAAGAAGTCTTAGGAAGAGGGCCCACAATATCTACCAACACACGGGTGAATGGCGCCTCAAAAGGAGGAATGGGAACTAGAGGTGCAACCTTTTCGGTCTGATTACACTTCCCCACAACTTGACAGGTGTGACAAGACTTACAATACCAGGAAACATCTCTGAAGATACCTGGCCAGTAGAAGTGTTTCAAAATGCGTGCCACAGTCTTCCTTACTCCAAGGTGTCCTGCCAAACTGGAATCATGAGCCACTCTAATCATATCCTGCCTACAAACACGAGGGATGACAACTTGATGTACAACCTCCCATTCACACTCGGCTGATGCTGTTGGGGGTCTCCATTTCCTCATAAGTACTCCTGACTTTATATAACAAGTAGAAGCACCAGCTGACTCTTCCTCACTGCAAGCAGAGTTAGCTAGACCTTTCAACTCAGGGTCAGCAACCTGCAACTCAACCATCTCTTGACGAGACAAATTATCAACACTACGGGGTACTGCCTCGTCTGGTGAGTGATCCCAATTAGCAAGAAAAGTGTCAGCTAGGATAACATCATCATCATCATTATCCTCTAAGTCACCAGTAACTTTAGACTTAGCCCTAGTGACAGCACATGCAGGGAACACATCAGGGACATCACAATCCTGGGTCACAGTCACTGGTTCACTAGACAACTGAGGAGCTGGACACACTTGACTTCCACCAATATCATTTCCAAGAAAGAAAGTTACACCTGACATTGGGAGTGTCTCAACCAAGCCAACCATAACGGAACCATTAACAAAACCAGACTCTAAATTCACTCTGCACAGAGGGACAGAGAAGTAATTATTCCCTACACCTTGTAAGATTACAGTTTCATCAGAGGAATTAACATTAGAGCCTAGAACACTGGTCAGCATAAGGGATTGGCAAGCACCTGTATCACGATATATTTTAACTGATTTCCTGTTATTACTGTCCAGAGGACTGACAAAACCATCAGACAGGAAATTAGCACATGAACTCTTGAGAGTGTCACCCACGTTACTGCTCAAAAGAGGAGCTTCATCATGAGAATTTAATTTACCCCTCAAAGCCGGTTCAGTTAACTCAGTTAAAGAGTTCTGGGAACTCTCAAGGGTGGACACTAGACCAATTGACTGAATATTTAAAGAATCCTTTTTGTTCACATCATGCTGTCTCCTGAAACATTTCTCCGTAGTATGACCAAGCTTACTACAATAAGTACATTTACTTTTCTGAAATCTAGAGGTGAAGCTGGTATATACTTCCTGAGAAACATCATCTTTATTCTCTTTCCTGTTATCTGTACTCTGAGTAGAGGCAACTTACTTACTCTCAGCTTTCCTTTTTTCTTTAGAATATCTCTTGTGAGTGAGAACATATTCATCAGCTAAAACTGCAGCATCAGACAAATTATCTATTCTTCTCTCATCAAGATATAGGCTTACATCTTTACTAATACACCTTTTGAAGTCCTCCAGCAAAATCATCTGCTTAAATTTATCAAAATCAGAATTTACATTCTTAGAATTTAACCACTGCTCTAACAGATCTTCTTTGATTTTTGCATACTCAACATGGGATTGCTTATCTTCCTTATAAGTTGTCCTAAATTTTACTCTATAGGCTTCAGGAACAAGCTCATAGGCCTTAAGAATCAAGCTCTTAACTACATCATAATTATCAGATTGATCCTGAGGCAAAGATGCATAAGTTACTTGAGCTTTACCGGTGAGAACAGTTTGAAGGAGTACTGGCCAATACTTTTTGGGCCAATTAAAACCTGTAGCTACCCTCTCAAACAACTGAAAATACTTTGTTAAATCAGATTCATTAAAAGGAGGGACAAGTTTAATATTTTTAGCCACATCAAAATCATCAGAGCTAGATGATCCAGTTCCACCTTGTTTCATGCGATACTCATGGTCTGCCTGATGAGAGTGAACAGGAATTCCCAAATGTTGAGCAACAAGCTTAAGTTCATTCTTTGTTCTGTTTTCTACATCACACACTGTTTGCACATATGACAAAAAATCTTTGGCTTCATCAAGCGTAGTAATAGTAGACATCATGAATAAATCACAGTCACAAAATATCAAGCAATATCCTTATCATAATATCCTGAATATCCTGATAAGAAGTTGCCAAATTTATGTTACGGAACAGAGAGAGATAATGAACACTTCAAGTGAAAATACTAAAATCACTACTGTCCCGCAAAGTTCCAGGTTCAAAACAAAAGAGTCAGGTAAAATTACAAGTTAAAGTTTAATGCTCAAACTAACTACTAAACATTTAGGACTCATAAGGATAAGGTAATGGGAAAAAACAGGTTAAATATATGGTTAACTGGAATAGCCTCAATTAACACGAAATTAACAAGAGTAAATTTATCTAAGTCAGCCCTGATAAAATGAGAAAACCGGATAATGCTCAGTTAATGCAATATATATTATTACAGATACAAAATATTATTAATAATGGCTGACATCAAAAACTCCACATGAATCACAAAAACCTTACCAGGCCTACGAATTAACACCTTATGCTATACAGTACAAGAAAAAAAATGTAATAACACTTATACTCAAATTACACAGCAGCTAGATGGTTGGAGACTTCCTGAGCACTCACAAAAATAATAACAACTGTACAGGGGAGGACAGAGATGTGAACAAAATGAGGAGTAGATCTAAGTGGCAATTAATGCAGAGACTGAGCTCATTATATAGGGGCCGGCAGAGCTTGATACAACTTGTAAGAAGTGGCAATTAATGCAGAGACTGAGCTCATTATATAGGGGCCGGCAGAGCTTGATACAACTTGTAAGAAGTGGCAAGTAATGCAGAGACTGAGCTCATTATATAGGGGCCGGCAGAGCTTGATACAACTTGTAAGAAGGACGCGCAAATCAAGCCATAGGGGACAAAGAGTTGACACTCCTGCTCTGAACAACAGAAAGAACGACTTACTCCACTATAAGGGAGGAGAAGGGGGGAGTGAGGTAGAACACGGAAGCTTGGTCACTATGGAAGCCACGAGGCGAATCGTGATCAAACATGTAGCATACTGTACGTTAGAATTATACAAAGGATGATGAAATCATGGGCTATGTAACTATATATATATATATAAACAGTTCGCTTGGACAGTGCGCAAGAAATTGGGTGGTCCACGACCTTGCGCAGTGTGAATTTGCGCACAGAGAATGCATAATCCTATGGGAAAAATTACATATCGGTGGTACCCCCTCATACCTGGACATTTTTTTGGCCCTTAGAGACATAATAATAATCAAATTTTTCAGACATTGTACTGCAGATTTAGCTACAATACAAAAATATGCGCAGTCACCTTAACAACAGTAGACAAGAGGCCTGATGGACTTAAATAATAATGGTTCCAAGACACGGCAACATCTACAGCACCGCACCCCCCTCCACACCTCCCACCGCACCAACACTTCCCTCCACAGTCTGCTCCTGAGCACCTTCCCCAGGAGCCTCTAACTCGCTCACTTCGGCCATAAACCCCTCGAAGTCCAATGCTGACACATCTGACATTGCATCCTCTTCATCCTCAACAGAAACAGGATCAGACGATATTGCTGGTTCCTCACTGTCACTAACTTGAGCCAGCTGTGTGTAACTTGTTAGTGTCTCTCTTCTGTTTGTTTCTTGCCCGTACCTGTCTGTAGAAACAGAAGAGTTTGTCTATACCACTGAGAACCTTCTCCATTCTTAGGCTGCTCACTTCATGTTCCGTCACCTCTTCCTTGAGCTTATTCACGGCAGCATGGATCTTGCTTATTCTTGACATACACAGCTCTGTCCTGCCCTCCAACACACTAGGCTCCTCAACTTGACTCTGCCTGGCATTGGGCTGTGCATCAGCCTCGTCTATCCGTTGCAAGACTTCCTCGGGAGGCTGTTCCTCAGTAGCATTGTGCACTTGTCGTATGTCCACCAACATACCTTCCTGGAAACCTGGTACAGTTTGCGCTGCTGTCAGTGTTGCTGCCACAACCTTGGCCAGTGCTTGAATGGTCATCTCATGCTCCGGGCATAAGTGAGGCACGAGCAGTTGCCACGCATAGTTGACCGTTGCAGGTGTAATCTGGTACCAGGCTTGTAGAAGAAAGTTAACTGCATCCTTCACTATGAAACGATGCCAAAATGCCTCAATAGTCATGTCAGGTGTGGCAGGGCGGGATACAGCTACTGGCGGAGATGATACGGGAGCACCTGCCTCATCGAGGTCTTCATCATGATCTTCTTGTAGCGCATAAAGCACCTCTTGTGTGTCAGTCTTCCTGCGTAGGTAGTCGTGTAGTTGGTTGTGGTAGAAGTGCTTGACAGTGGCGATCAGTTCTTGATCCAGTGTGTCAAGAAATCGTGCGAGTGTATTTATACAAATTTGTGACATTGTACTTTGGTGAGAAAACCACGACCTCTAGTGGAATTCCCACTGGGCATCACTCAGTTCAACCGTCCCTGAATGCACTTTGATCGGGATGGTTTTCAGAACATTTGTCACTGTTTCCTAAGTGACCATTCTGATGCACGGCATTAGTGCTTTCACTGAGTGATTTATTGCGTGTCTATATTGTTTGCCCTCTCTCCGTTGACCATTGAAGTTAGGTCACGCCTACTTCCGGCAAACACGGCCAGCTCCTACCTCTTTTCCTCATTTGAATTTAGTCAGCTTTGGGTCGCCTCAAGGATGGGATTGTTTGTGCCCAGCCTTGAGAGCAACGTCTCCAGCAACGGCAAGAACCTGTCTATTATTATTTGCATTAGTTATTAACTGTCAGGGGTGGAGTCACTATCTCAAAGCCTAACAGTACTAACAAACAGCACTCATGAGTAATTAGTCTCTGCTGTGTACTGTTGAGAAACTTTATAAATTCTCGTCCTTAAAGAATCGGCTAAGTAAGCGAGCATAAAGTAAAACTTACTACTTGATTTTCACAAGTCAATTCCTTGTCTCTACTTTCAAGTAACATTTAGCATTCTTAATTCTTAAATTCACATCCCCCCGTGACATCTGGCGACATCATTCCAGGATATTAACTTCTAGTTCTAAAGTTATTAACGAAATAATACTCACTCACTCACACTTAAGTACTTGTTAAAGTCTATAGGGACTGTCTTACTGGTGGTTATTAATTCATCTCTATTAAATTTACGTAATAGTTTTCCCAGTCAGTTGCATTTTTTTCTTCTTATTTTCTTTATCAGTTTAACTAGATAAAACTGGTCACCACCAGCCAGTGCCCATATTCTTTACTTTTGATTATTAGTATTTCTCTGAGGAACAGCAGTCATTACTCAGTCTTTAGTCTACTCAGCCTTAATTGAGCTAGCATAATGGCTACTAATATATATGTACAGGAAGCGAAAGATATGAGGCTTGCCGATCCCCAACAAATTAAAGAATATGTGCTCTCACGATTTAGTTATGAGCAGCAATGTGAGAATGATGCCCATGAAGAGTGTAAAATTCAGCACAAGGAATGCGAGAGAGAACGTGAACACGAGCAAAAACAATGCGAACAACACGAGAGAACGCGAATACGAGCAAGAACAACGAGAGAGAACGTGAATATGAGCGAGAACAACGAGAGAAAGAATGAGAACACGAACGTGCCGAGCGCGAGGCACGTGAGAATCATGAACTTGAGATGCTTTAGCTCAAACGAGACTCCTTGGCTTCAGACACATCTGGTGCCGCTAACCCAAGCCTCCACGAGTGCTCTCCCTGAACATGTTCTGGCAACCCCGTGCCTCAAGCTTCCTTTGTACAAGGAAGGTGAGCAAATTGAGCCATTCATAGCTCGTCTTGAAGGCATGGTGCAGCTGTACCAGCTGGATAAGGCAACTAAGTGGCTCTAGTTTCATAGCTTGTTTGAGGGTCCTTGCCTCGATATTCTGCATAGAATTCGTGGAGACAGTCTCACGTATGAGATAATGAAGGCTGCACTCATCAAAGTGTATGGTCTCACAGTTGATGACACCAGGAGTCAGTGTATGAGGGCACGTCTACAAGAAAAGGAGACTGCTGTTCAGTTTCTTGATCGACTTACTGCTTACTTAGATGAGTGGATGGAGAAAGATGAAACCCCTCCCATGAGAGAGGGGATAATTGACCTTATGCAGTGCACGCAGCTAGGAAAGTCGTGGCTTGCTGAGCTGATGGCTCAGCTTAAGATCTGCCAGGTAAGGAATGCCAGCCAAATGGTGGAGAAGGCTGATGCATTCTTCACTGTGTACGGGTACCAAACTCGTAAGCAACACACCTGGAAAAGGAAAGCCAGCAAATCTGGGAAACCATCTCAGACTGAACCTCAGCATCTAGGTCGTTCTCAGAATAATGGCCAAGGTCCAAACAAACTGCAGAAGATGGACCGGGGCAAACTACCCAGGAATTTGAGTGGAAGCGGTGCGACAAGCAGAACCCTAACCAGCAGCAGTACCGGTATTTCAAGCAGCAGCAGAGCAAGGACAAACCACGTGACCCTCAGTCATGACAGTCGACTTTAGTGTATCAGAGGCAGGATGCAAATGCTGCCTTCATTCCACAACATGCGCACAGTGGTGCCGCCCCCACCAGTACAGGTACTTCTCCACAATTCACTAGTCTCCCAGCGACAGTAAACTCTCCATCACATGTGGTCAATGCTCCAGCTCCTCAGATGGTGAGCATGACCCCTCAGGCATCTAGTTCTCAGGGCACCACATTTGCTGCATCGTTCGTTCAGCAGCCTCGTCAATGGCTTGCCACTTCCTCCACAGGCCCTCCCACAGGCAACAGTGCCTTCTTTGTTCAGCCAGGGTTTGTGGGAGGCATTCCTGTGAAGGTCCTGAGAGACAATGGTTCCTCAGGTTGCTCTGTCAGGCAGAGTCTAGTTCGGCCTGAGTAGTACACAGGTCAACAGGTCCAAGCTCAGCTTATTGAGGGATCAGATGATATTGTTCCCTGAGGCACGTATCCATGTGACATCTCCATTTTACACGGGTACGACACTTGCCAGAACCTTTGTTTGACCAAATAATAGGCAACATAACTGGTGCCTAGTATAGTTGCACTGCAGATGACACTACTCAGACTTCGGCTGCAATAACATGAGCCATGGCCAAGGCTCCGAACTATGTCACCCCAGTGACCATTGCATCACTGCAAGATCTGATTTGTAGTCAAGATGTTGTTCAAGAACAACATTCTGACCCTACACTGGCTGCAGTGCAGAAGAAACAAAAGGGTAGAGTGATCAAGTATTCACAGGGAGGTCAAGGCAGGTTCCTTCGTAAACAAGGACGGCTCTACCATTAGTCACGAACACCCCAGGGCAAGGTTTGACTGCAGTTTGTTGTTCTTGCTAAGTACAGCCAAGCAATATTAGAATGGGGTCATTCTTCAACCTCAGGAGGTCACATGGGCAAAAGGAAAACCCAAGGCCGTATCTGTGCTGACTTTTTCTTGCCAGGGATACGACAGGAAATAGATAGGTTCATGCATTCCTGCAATGTGTGTCAATGTACCACTAATCAGGGAGGTGTCAGTCCTGCACCATTGGAATCCTTGCCCATAATATCTGAGCCACTTGAATGAGAGGGCAGTGACAATGTAGGTGCAGACCTGATGTCTCGCCTGCTAACTGATGACTAACATGGACAACTGTTGTATGCTGGGTTCTGTAAGACAGGCATCCTCAGAGATTTATGCAATCTAAGGACCAACCTGGTTCCCAGATAATAGTGTACCAGTAAGACCTGACATCTCACCTGTTGGTCCCACAGGACACATTATGTCCAGGACCTGTTTATACATGTGTACCGTAGGTTAAGGGGAAAGTTTGAGACCCCGCAGGGGCAATCCGAGGCTGCGTCTGAATAACCTTGTGGAGCATCTCGAACTGTGGGCCTCTCTGAGGATTCCCGGAGAATGCACATTATCCACATGAGTGTTCACTCCCATGTTGGGTGTTAAAATGTGACCTGTCTGCGATTGCATAGGGATTCTCAGCTTGCCAGTATTAATCGTAAGTGTAGGGTTAGGTTTAACCAGTAAACTGCACATTCTGAGATTTGAGCAATCCAGGGACTAACACATTTCCTAGTTAATAATGTAGGTTTAACGAGTAAACTACAGGGGTCCTCAGAGATTTTAGCAATCCAAGGACTACATTTCCTGGTTAATAATGTATCCATTAACCCTTTAACCGCAGGGCGTCACTTTCGTGACACTTGGGAGCAAGGAATCATACCGCGGGGCATCACTTTTGTGATTCTGTGTTGTTTTGAATTCGCCGTGGCTTTCAAGTGGTGGCTTGTCTCATCTATCAGTACTGCCAATGTCCAACACTAGTCAGCACTCCTAATCTCATCTGTACTCCCCTCCATTGTTGACAATTTAGCCATTTCTCCCAGTTCTTGACTCCCCTCCCTACCGCCCCTCCATTTCCCCTATCCTTTCACCTGCCTGGCCACGCTGTGCTAAGTAAATCTTCCCCGGAATTTTCCACTGATTTCATCCATTGAAATAAACCCTATGCCCTATTCTTATACCAAATAATATATACAAAAAAGAAATAAGGTAAGTGATAGTGCCATACACCTGGGATTGGCTAATTATCACCTGACAACACCTCCCGTGCACTCGTTCGCTAGTTTTCCCTGGTTATTTCCTCTTGAAATATGCCGTATAATATATTCTCGTAATAAAAATATATGTAAGAAAAGAAGGGAGAAGCCTAAGTGATATTTACATCCACCTGCAACTACCTAATTTATTATGTATTGTCTAGATTTCCTGCCAATCATTTCATAGCGTATATATTAGCAGCTGTCACCACGCTGACATTGGCAGCATTGTACTCCTCCTAGGCCACCACAGCATTCAGTTTACTGTCATCTTTCAAGGTGAAACAACGTCGGATTTGAGCCTGTCCAATTCCGCCAATTTTTAGCCCCATGCAAAGGGCCCTGTGACATCTACCCCTACTAAACCTCGTGTGGAAAGGGGTAAAGGTCTAAGTGACTGCTGTGGAATGTGAACTGGCTAATTTATCAATGAAAATGATGGACAGTGACTACGATCTTTCTGGTGACTAAAA
Source organism: Coenobita brevimanus (assembly GCF_032717465.1). Lineage (NCBI taxonomy): Eukaryota > Metazoa > Arthropoda > Malacostraca > Decapoda > Coenobitidae > Coenobita > Coenobita brevimanus. The sequence goes on from NC_136986.1 coordinate 16,429,156, forward strand.
CAGTGCAAGTGGAAATGTAAATAATATTTAAACAGCAAGTGAAAGCAATTAATGTAAATATAAGTGAACAGTGGAAAATAGTTTTATAAGTTACTTCAAGTGACAGTGGATAACCATGTAAATAAAATAGAAATGTATATAATGTAAATAAAATAGAGAATGTAAATAGAAATATAAATGGGTAGTAATGTAAGAATAAGAGTATATATACTAGGAGGAATGAATGTGAAAGTTTCACTCAAGCATGTATGAATACTGTGAATTATGAAAGTGGAAGTGAAAGTGACAGATTCGCTCTCAACACTACTATACAGGACGAGAAAGTGAATGCCATGTATTTTACTGAAAGAGAACTTGAATGCCTACAGTGACAATAAACTACTATTACTGAAGGAAACTTATGGATAATGACTGCAGACATATATAAGTGTTATATAGTAATAGAAATATAAAGTGTGAGTGTTTTTATGAATAATAAATGACAGAATACCAGCGGCGAACTAGCTCAAGTGGTAAGCTGGTACGCGCTCGTAATTTTCATAGCTTTCACAGTGTTTTTTTGTTTTTTTTTGAGTATGGATTCCAAACTATCTGCAAATCATAGAATAGTGATAATATCAGGCTGTGGTAATCATATTACGGGGTGTTGGGAAGTGTAAAGTGGAGACTTTGTTACCCAACTTCAGAAGTCTCCACAAGTCCTACAGTACTCGAAGGAGGCTCAACAAACATCCCAGGAGAATGCTAAAGGTATGTGACATATGAATATTTAATTATAATATTCTAGGACTAAAAACTGATTTTTGGCAAATATTTTTACAAAGTCTGTCAGAGCGCGAATATCACCACGGGACACGCAAGTTCAGCCAAAACAATCCTGCGGTTTTGGGGTTAAGATAATAATAGTGTACTTTTTGTAGCATAAGTACTGACTACTAGGCAGAGAGAAAAATTGTAATTTTAAAAAATTGTTTGTCGTATTGACACTTTTGATGCTCCACCTTGATTGATTTCGCAGGTACACCTGGCGGGTGTAGCAGTTTTGCCGTCCGGATCAGCTGATCGTCTCTGCCACATGCTGCCACCTCTTCTCTTCTACCTCGTCGTCTCCATTTACAGTTAATATGTATCATATAATTTTACACATAGGTACAGTTACATTACAATTGTCACACCTACACCGTGTATTACATACACCACGCTACATAACTATTAGTTGTTAATGAAAATGTAGCGTATTTTCACCCAGTTTGACTTGAGTACAGGATTTTTCACCATCGTCACGGAGTTTTATCCTCAAGCTTGCTTCTATTAACGTAAATACGATTTTTGTTTTTTCGCTCATTGGCGACTGTGATTTTCCCCTGTAGCAAGATAGTATACACACCACAGTGTGAATCTTGTGTGACTGAGGATTTATATATATGTATATTGAAAAAATTTTCTAAAGAAAAATTTTATTTTGATGGGGCGTAATGTCATGAATTCATGCGAGTGTATTTAACCCCCCCCCATTCTGACGTTTTCTGGGCAGTGGTACGCCCCAGTACCGACATTTTTGGACCTTTTTTTTTTTTTGGCTTAAACATCCGCTTTTGGTGAGAAACATCGAAAATTCATAGAGAAATCGCTCACCTGAGATTTAAAATACTCGATCCAGGTAGGAGTACCTCCTTACCTTACAGGGTTTTCTATCAGGCTGGCTGCAAGGAAAACGAGTTTTATGGGAGGATAACTATTCCACACCACTCATAAACAGTGTTTATTTATTTATTTGGTACAAATTTATATGTAGTACGAGAGTATATTGGTTTTCAAATGGTAATATAGGCATTATAAGCATTGTTTCACTCACTAACTCTTCACCATTCCTGATCTTTTTTTACCACATTACCTGATCATCATTTCTGACTGTTTCTTCCTCTAATGTTTGTCCTCCACATTGTCATCGATTGGGGAATCACTCTGGCCCTGAATTTCGTACCATGGCATGACATGGCTTTACTGGCCAGGTCACTGATAACAGGTGAATTGCTGAGAAAAGGGCATGCAGGGGGGGGAGGAGGTCATGCTGGGTAAGGCATTGTTCCTGCCTGGCATCCTGTAGAGGAAGGTGTCGCGTGTATGCGTGCCAAAAATCACTCACGAAAATTGAAAATTGTGCAAATTAGGGACCTTGCAATGTTGCCGCATTAATTTACATCTCCGGGATAAGAGTGCACATCATGTGAGGCCGTGAATTCACGTTTTCGGGATGGGGCGGGTTAAACAAATTTGTGACATTGTACTTTGGTGAGAAAACCATGAATTCTAGTGGAATTCCCATTGGGCATCACTCAGTTCAACCATCCCTGTATGCACTTCGATCGGGATGGTTTTCAGAACATTTGTCACTGTTTCATAAGTGACCATGCTTATGCACGACATTAGTGCTTTCGCTGAGTGATTTATTGCGTGTCTATATCGTTCGCCCTCTCTCCATTGACCGTTGAAGTTAGGCCATGCCTACTTCCGGCAAACACGGCCAGTTCCTACCTCTTTTCCCCGTTTGAACTTAGTCAGCTTTGGGTTGACTTGAGGATAGAATCGTTTGTGCCCAGCGTTGTGAGCAATGTTTCTGTTGTACAGCGAATTCCTGAATCTCCACCTAGACTGTGATTGGCTAAGTGAGCTTGCAGTTAATAGCAGCGACTGGTGTTCATCACATAGACGCCCAGTCTTTCGTTCGGCTCCATCCCTCCACTGACCAGTATTTCTGTTCGTTTTTTCTAGGCTTAAGTTCGATTAGCTTTTGAATGAGCGAGTGAGTGTATATCCTTGTTATTTGAATTCATGAGTCCCTTACTGACTGTGAATTCCCCTTTTGAATTCATTTTTGAGATTCATATAACACAAATTTATTTTAATGTAATCAATAAATTTACAGTTCTTTTCTTTGAGGTTAATGTAATTAGAATCATGTTTTATTTCTCCACATTATGGTTACTTTTGTTGCCACTCCTAGTTTGCACAAACTCTTTACATTATCCATAACTGATACTTAGGCCAGTTCTTTTGTATCAAACTTAAATCCGTTGTGCCAGCCAGGAGTTAAGCACTGGCAAGAACCTGTCTAATATTATTAGCATTAGTTACTGATTGTCAGGGGTGGAGTCACTTTCTCGAGAGGCTAACAATACTAACAAACAGCACTCATGAGTGATTAGTCTCTGCTGTGTACTGTTGAGAAAGTTTATAAATTCTCGTCCGTAGAGAATCAGTGAAGTAAGCCGTATAAAGTAAAACTTACTACTTGATTTTCACAAGTCAATTCCTTGTCTCTACTTTCAAGTATCATTTAGTATTCTTAATTCTTAAATTCACTTCCCCCCGTGACACAATGGCTGCATGAGTGACATCATCTGGGGCTGCAGAAACACAACACGACAATCCTTGTGCAGATCATCTAGGTATGGAGGATGACTTGGTGCATTGTCCAGCACAAGGAGCATCTTAACCCACCCTGTCCCAACCGATTTTCCACCACTGACCCCCCCCCAATCCCGACTAATTTTGCAAAAAAATATTGTTGTGGCTCAAACCTCTGCTTTTGATGAGAAACATTGAAATTCATAGAGAAATCACTCACCTGTGGTTAAAATGCTGGCTACAGGTAGCAGTACCCCTTATCTTCCTGTGTTGTCTATAAGGCTGGCTCCAAAGAAAACGAGTCCTATGGGACAGTAACTATTCCACAGAACTCATAAACGGTATTTATTTATTTATTTGGTACGAATTAATATGCAGTACGAGAGTATATTGGTTTGCACACAGTAATATAGGCAATATAAGCATTATTTCACTCGCCAAACACATCAGCGTACCAGACATTTTTGGCAACATTACCTGATCATCATTTCTGACTGTTTCTTCCTCTAATGCTATGTAAAATTTGCCCTCTACACTGTCATCGATTGGGGAATCACTCTGGCCTTGAATTTCGTACCGTGACACGACATGTCTTTACTGGCCGGGTCACTCGTAATGGGTGGATTGCCGAGACAATGGCGTGCGGGGGGTGGGGGGAGGTCATGCTGGATAAGGTTTTGACCCTGCCTGGCATCTTGTAGAGGAAATAGGGACATTGCAAATCTATCTATCTATCTATTCCCAGACGTCTCTATCTTTTTCGGGGTGGCCACAAACAAATCGCCTCCACGTCGCCCTGTCCCCTTCCTTTTCACTGCCCCACTCCCAACTCACACACCCCTCTCTCATATACCTCACCACTCCATCCCTCCATCTCATACTCGGCCTCCCCCTCCCTCTTCCCCCCTCCACCTCACTCATATACAATCTCCTCGTCAGTCTTTCACCCTCCTTCCTCTCCACATGGCCAAACCACCTCAGTGTGTTCCTCCAAACACTTCCTATCACATCCACATCCACACCACAACGCTCCTTTATGTCCTCATTTGTCAGCCTCTCTCTCCATGTGACTCCACAGGCTCCTCTTAAATAACTCATTTCCACTGCTCTCACTCTTGACTTGTGTCCTTCCAGCAACGTCCAAGCTTCACTTCCATACGTTACAGTTGGTATCACAATACTATCATGAAGTAATTTTTTCACTTCCATGCTCACTTCCCTGCTTCTTATCATTGCTTTCAAGGAACCAGCAACCTTTCTTCCCTGCTGTACCCTCTCAAGCACTTCACCCTCCAAACTTCCATGCTTACTCATCACACTACCCAAGTACTTAAACTTACTCACATTTTTCAATTCCTCACCATCCAACCTCGCTGTACATTCACTGACTTCACCTCTCTCAAGACCATCACTTTACTCTTCCTTACATTCACCTTTAGATTCCGTTTCTTACACACTCTCCCAAACTCATCCACCAAGCCTTGCAGCTCTCCTTCGTCTTCACTCAACAACACAGTATCATCTGCAAACAACAGTACAGGAAGTTTCCAAACACTACCCTCTCTCACTAGGGACACTCCAACATCCATTACCCTACCTTGTACCTCTTTTATTACCCCATCCATGTACAGATTGAACAACCATGGAGACATGACACATCCCTATTTCAACCCAACCTTCAAAGAGAAAAAATCACTCAGTTCACCATCCACGCGCACTGCAGCCTTAGCACCATCATACATACTCTTCACAGCATTCAACAACTTCCCATCTACTCCATATATTCTTAATACTTTCCACAATCCTTGTCTAACCACCCTGTCATATGCTTTTTCCAAATCCATGAAAGCTGCATACAACTTCTTTCCCTTCTCTAGAAACTTTTTCACTAAAGATCTAAGAATGAATATCTGATCTACACAACCTCTTCTCTTCCTAAAGCCTCCCTGTTCTCCAACTAATTCCTCTGTTCTTTCTCTAACTCTGTCAATATTATACTAAAATTATACTAAGAGGACAGATGCCCCTATGATTACCACACACTTCTTTTTCATCTTTTCCTTTGTACAAGATAATAATTATACTTGACTTCCAATCCGCTGGGACTCTACCTTCATCCCAGGCCAATCTGCACATTTTCCACATCCATTCTACTACTATCTCTCCCCCATACTTCAGCATTTCACCACACACTCCATCAATTCCTGGGGCTTTCCCCAATTTAACTTTCTTCATTGTTTACACAACTTCTATCCTACTGATTTCTTCATGTCTTCTCACCTCCCCCCTCCTCCCAGCCATTCCCCAGCCACTTATACTCGCATTACTTCCATCCTGTATGTTCAACAATTCCTTAAAGTGTTCTCTCCATCTGCTCACTCTTTCTCCCTTCTCCACTAGTAAGCTACCATTTTTATCTTTCACTTCCCTGCTAACTTCACTTCCACCCTGTCTTACTCTTTGCACCTCTTTCCAGAACATTTTCTTACAGTCTCTCCACTTTACACTCAAGTTCCTTCCAAATTCCTCAGCTGCTCTCTTCTTACTCTCTCTTACCAGTCTTTTCATCTGGCTCTTTCTTTCTACATATACCTCTCACTTCCGCCTCTCAACTTCTTCCATGCCCCTATTTCTCATCCATTCATTGTATACTTTCGTCTTTTGTGCCACAGCCTGTCTCACGTCTTCATTCAACCTCGCTGTTCCTTGCACCCCCCTCCGTCTTCTCTTCATCCCACACAGCACATCACATGCTGCACATATTTCTTCTGAAAATATCCTGCACACACCTTCCATGTCCCCCATCTGCTCCAATTCATATTTGCCCAATCGTTCCTCCATTTCTCTCTTATACTCTGCCTTTTTCTCATCCTCTTGTAACCTTTCCACTCTCCTTACAAATACTCCTTCTTCCTGTTCTTCCCTTCTTCTATTTCTCCATCCTAATTCGACTTTGATTCTGGCCACCACCAAGAAATTTTTTTTTTTTTTAATGCGAGGATGAAGGAACCAAAGGCCATGAGTCCGCAGTAACAGTTCCCTCCAAGAGAAAAACAAAATACAAGAGAGAGCCAAATTCAAGATCCGATCATTTTGAGATGCCTGGACACACTGCGTTTGAAAGACTGGAGATCATAGGCAGCAGGAAATACAGACAGAGGGAGACAGTTCCAGAGCTGACCTGTTGCATAAATGAAAGACTGAGAGTAACGGTTAACTCTTGCATTAGAGAGTTGGAAAAGGAAAGGATGAGAGTTTGCTGCCAGACGGGTGCTACGCGCCCGTCGTAGAGGTGGAGGAATGCATACAGACAGTTCAGAGGAGCAGTGACCATTAAAGTAGCGATAGAAAAGAGATAAAGATGCAACAGTGCAGCGAGGAGACAGAGGTTGAAGGGAGTCAGTTAGAGGAGGAGAGTTAATGAGACGAAAAGCCTTTGACTCCACCCTATTGAGAAGAGCTGTATGTGGGGAGCCTCCCCACACATAAGAGTTGTACTCCACACAGGGGCGGATAAAACCCCTGTATACAGTCAACAATTGTGCAGGGGTAAAGAAAGAGCGGAGTCGGCTTAGCACACCCAATCTCTTGGAAGCAGATTTTACAAGAGATGTAATATGATCTTTCCAAGATAAGTCCCGAGTAAATGAAACCCCAAGCATGTTCAAGGATGATGCAAGATTAAGCTGAATATTATTAAACATTAGTGGGTATACCTGTGGAAGATTTTGTTGGGTTGATAGGTGTAAGAACTGAGTCTTAGATGCATTAAAGACAACCATATTATATTTACCCCAGTCAGAGATACGAGCCAAGTTAGACATTAGGTGTGCCATAGCCTCATCCCTTGTTTGTTGAAGTAACTGTTGAGATGGGCGTTGCGGGAACCGAATGGAAAGGTGGAGGGTGGAGTCATCAGCGTATGAGTGGATAGGGTTAGATATACAGTTTAGAAGAGCATTGATGAATATAAGGAAGAGAGTTGGTGATAGGACAGAGCCCTGAGGAACACCACTGTTGATAGATCTAGGAGAAGAATGATGGCCGTCTACAACAGCGGCTATAGAACGACCAGAAAGGAAGCTAGCGATGAAGGCACAGATAGAAGGATAGAAACAGTAGGAGGGCAGTTTGGAAATTAATGATTTATGCCAGACTCGATCGAAAGCCTTTGAGATGTCAAGTGCAATGGCAAAGCTTTCGCCAAAGTCCCGAAAGGAGGATGACCAGGAGTCTGAAAGGTAGGTGAGAAGATCGCCAGTGGAGCGTCCCTGATGGAACCCATACTGACGATCAGAAAGAAGGTTGTGATAGGAAAGATGCCTTAAAATTTTTCTATTAAGAATTGACTCGAAAACTTTTGAAATACAGGACGTTAAAGCAATTGGACGATAGTTGGAGGGTTGGGAGTGGTCACCCTTCTTGGGACTGGCTGAATGAGAGCAAACTTCCAGCAAGAAGGAAAGGTACTAGTTGACAGACAAAGGCGAAAGAGTTTGCCTAGGCAGGGTGTAAGCACAGAAGCACAGTTCTTGAGAACAACAGGAGTGACCCCATCAGGCCCATATGCCTTGTTAGGACTGAGGCCAGTGATGGCAGAAAATATATCAACTGAAGAAATTTTAATGTCAGCCATGAGGAAGTCAGAGGGGGGAAGTGATGGAGGAACAGAACCGGAATCGTCTAAGGTGGAATTGGAGGAGAAAGTCTGTGCGAAGAGATCTGCTTTATCAGTAGAAGAAATAGCTACAGGACCATCAGAGTAGAAAAGAGGAGTGCTCAGACAGTCCACTCCCCCAACCTCTATAAGCTCTTGCATCCATTACACATTTTCGCATCCTTTCATCCACACACACATAATCAATGACTGCCTTCCTTTCATTCAGTTCACCACCCACCCTTCTCATCACTCGCCATGTATACCTATGGATCATTTTGTGCCTGAAGAGGGTATTGGCTATCACCAACCCCCTCCCACCACAAATGTCCACTAACGCACTGCCATTCTCATCTATCTCAGCAGGCACACACCACTCACTAACTATTCCATCCACTTTCACATTCCCTATTTACCATTCATATCACCGATCAAATACACTCTCTCATTCCTTCCAAACTTTTCCATGCACACTTCCACATTTGTCCAGAACTCTTCTCTCACTCTGCTTGTACGATCTTGCATTGGTGCATATACACACACACAATCGCCCACATTTGTATTCCAACTTTCAATCTTACCCACACAATCCTTGACCCAACTGATCCATACTCTCTTATGCTCTTCTTCCATCTTTTACTCACAACTATACATATATACCCCTTCTTTTGGTCTCTCATTCTCACTTACTCCTGCACATATACCCCATCCATACTCCCATTCTCTCACACTCTCACCTCTCCATTTCGTTTCAGTTATTCCGCATACATCAACTTTCGCACCCTCAAGCACCTGGACAATCTCTTTCTGTTTCACCTCATCATTCGCTCCCCTTACATTCCAAGTTCCTATTACCATGTCCTTTGTCCGGTCCTTGGTCGTCATCGTTTGATCAGTCCTTGTCCGAGGCTTATTGTTTGTCTTTTTAGTTAGTTGTTTTCCAGGGAGGGGTACTATCCCTCCACCAACCCTTTTATTCACCTTTTACGATAAGCAGGGATACTGGGGGAGTATTCTTGAAAAAACCCCTTACCCTAGGGGGGGTGCAATTGCTGCACATTTATATATGTCAATAGGAGTCACAGTGACAAAGCGTGTGGATGTATATGTATGTCAATGGGACTCAGTGGATTAAATGGAATGCCAAATTCCTGACAATTGGCCCTGACATCGGGGTCGCAGTGCTTCGTTAACTAGTCTGACATAATGTTCCTGGTCATCCAACCATTTGCTGATTTGTACCAGTACTCGCCACTTGTGTCCATGTTCGTAAGATTTTTGTAGCACCTTGGGTGTGAATCTGTGTGTACAACAACTGGCCTCATATTGTGGCTCCCAGACAGGTTTACAGTGAACAATACCATCATCTTACGCTTCTGGAGCTTTTGACCGAGGGCATGTTTCTCTTTTATAGCAATGTAAGTTGTTTTGGGCATGATGTTGGAGTATGATGATGTTTCATCGATGTTGTGGATCTGGTCCTTGGTGTACTGTTCTTCTTCGATTAGCTCTCTAATTATTGCAGAATACTCTCTCGCAGCCAGCTCATTGGCAGAGGCATGTTCACCACACAGTTTGATGTGACGGAGTTCCTTGTGTTTAAAAAAACGGTACAGCCATCCAACCAATGCCTTGAAAGGTTTCTCCACATTTAACTTGCTTGATGCTGCCTTGTAAAATAACTGGGCTTGGTTCCAAATAAATCTGCCATTCAGTGGCACACTTTGCTTCTTCTTTCTTATAACAAAGGTGGCAATATACCATTCCATAAGTATCATCGCACGATTTCCCACCTGGGAACAGCCGTCAAGCTCAGATGCACCAGATTTCAATGCTCACCACCACCTTTGGCTCTCCTCTCCTTTCACTGATTCACCTGGTGAACAAGCCTACACCATTTCTATCCTTAACCCGCCCCATCCTGACCACTTTTCCACCACTGACTCCCCCCAATCCCGACCACTTTTGGAATTTTTTTTTTTTTTTGGGCTCAACCTCCGGTTTTGGTGAGAAACATTGAAAATTCATAGAGAAATCACTCACCGGAGGTTTAAAATACTCGATCCAGGTAGCAGTACCTCCTTACCTTACTGAGTTTTCTAACAGGCTGGCACCAAAGAAAACGAGTTCTATGGGAGGATAACTATTTCACACCACTCATAAAAGGCATTTATTTATTTACTTGGTACGAATTTATATGTAGTATGAGAGTATATTGGTTTTCAAACAGTAATACAGGCATTATAAGCATTGTTTCACTCATTAACTCATCACCATACCTGACATTTTTTTGTCACATTACCTGATCATCATTTCTGACTGTTTCTTCCTCTAATGCTATGTAAAGTTTGTCCTCCACATTCTCATCAATTGCGGAATCACTCTGGCTCTGAATTTCGTACCGTGGCATGACATGGCTTTACTGGCCAGGTCACTGATAACAGGTGAATTGCTGAGACAATGGCGTGCAGGGGGGGGGAGGTCATGCTGGGTAAGGCATTGTCCCTGCCCGGCATCTTGTAGAGGAAGGTGTCCCGTGTATACGTACCAAAAATCACTTGCGAAAATTGAAAATTGTGCAAATTAGGGACCTTGCAATTGAATCACGTTTATGTACGTCGACGGGATTGGCAGTGACAAAACGTGTGGACGTTAATTCACGTCGACGGGTTAATGACCTAGAGGAGCTTTTACAGCACCCAACCTGTATCCCTGACTGCCTTGGAGAGAGCTCCAACATACTTGACCTCTTCCTTACAGCTAAACCTTCTGCTTACACTGTTAATCTTTTCTCTCCTCTGGGCTCCTCTGATCACCATCTTATCACCTCAACCTGTCCTATCGCCCCGGTATGCCCTGTTGACCATCCAAAGAAACTTCACCTGTGGCACTTTAGAAATGCGGATTGGGAGGCCCTGAGGCAGTACTTCGATTTTCCCTGGAATGATTATTGCTTTCATGGCCGGGAGCCATCTGAGTGTGCCTTGCGCATTACGGAGGTTATTCTCTTGGGCATGGAAGCATACATTCCTTTCTCATATCCTTTGACTAATCCAAGAAAGCCTTTGGTTTAATCAAGCTTGTTCTAATGCTGTCCACAACAAGGAGAGGGCCTATGAAAGGTACCAGAGCCAACGCACCTCTTCACATTAAAAAGAAAGGATGACATCTTTTATTCATTTCTCCCTGGAATCGTGCTAAGTCTGTTCTTCACTCTGCTAAAAATAATTTCATCCATACTAAATGCTCTGAACTCTCCAACTCGAATTCTTCCTGCTCCTTCTGGTACTTTATCAAAAACCTTTCTAACAACTTAACATCATCATCCTTCCCTCCTCTTTTCTACTCTGATGGCTCTGTAGCTATTACTTCTACTGATAAAGCAGATCTCTTTGCTCAGACTTTCTCCTCCAATTCCACCTTAGACGATTCCGGTGCTGTTCCTCCATCACTTCCCCCCTCAGACTTCCTCATGGCTGCCATTAAAATTTCTTCAGCTGATGTATTTTCTGCCATCACAGGCCTCAATACTGATAAGGCATATGGGCCTGATGGAGTCCCTCCTGTTGTTCTCAAGAACTGTGCTTCTGTGCTTACACTCTGCCTAGGCAAACTCTTTTGCCTTTGTCTATCAATTTGTACCTTTCCTTCTTGCTGGAAGTTGCTCTCATTCAGCCAGTCCCAAAGAAGGGTGACCATTCCCAACCCTCTAACTATCGTCCAATTGCTTTAATATCCTGTATCTCAAAAGTTTTCGAGTCAGTTATTAATAGAAATTATAAAGCATCTCCCCTATCACAACCTTCTTTCTGATCGTCAGTATGGGTTTCGTCAGGGACGATCCACTGGCGATCTTCTTACCTACCTTTCAGACTCCTGGTTATCCTCCTTTCGGGACTTTGGTGAAAGCTTTGCCATTGCACTTGACATCTCAAAGGCTTTCGATCGAGTCTGGGATAAATCTTTAATTTCCAAACTGCCGTCTTACGGTTTCTATCCTTCTATCTGTGCCTTCATCTCTAGCTTCCTTTCTGGTCGTTCTATAGCCGCTGTTGTAGACGGCCATCGTTCTTCTCCTAGATCTATTAACAGTGGTGTTCCTTAGGGCTCTGTCCTATCACCAACTCTCTTCCTTATATTCGTCAATGACCTTCTAGGCTGTACATCTAACCCTATCCATTCATATGCTGATGATTCCACCCTTCAACTTTCCATTCGGTTCCCTCAACGTCCATCTCAGCAGTTACTTCAACAAACAAAGGATGAGGCTATGGCACACCTAATGTCTGACTTGGCTCGTATCTCTGACTGGGGTAAAAATAATCTGGTTGTTTTTTATGCATCAATGACTCAGTTTTTACACCAATGAACCCAACAAAATCTTCCACAGGTATACCCACTAATATTCAGTAATATTCAGCTTAATCCTGCATCATCCTTGAACATGCTTGGGGTTTCATTTATTCGGGACTTATCTTGGAAAGATCATATTGCATATCTTGAGAATCTGCTTCCAAGAGATTAGGTGTGCTAAACCGACTCCGCTCCTTCACCCTGGCAGAAATGTTGACACTATACAGGGGTTTTATCCGCCCCTGTGTGGAGTACAACTCTCATGTGTAGGGAGGCTTCCCACATATAGCTCTTCCCACTAGGGTGGAGTCAAAGGTTTTTCGTCTTATTTACTCTCCTCCTCTTACTAACTCTATTCAACCTCTCTCTTTGCCACAGTGTTGCATCTTTATCTCTTTTCTATCCCTACTTCAATGGTCACTGCTCCTCTGAACTGTCTGCTTGCATTCCTCCACCTCTAAGACGGGTGCATAGTACCTGTCTAGCTGCCCCAGGAAATTATGCACATCAACATGAGAACATGTGATGATGGACGTGCTGTGTGTGTGTGGGGGGGGTCGTGTACTAATGGAAAATGGCATTTTTGAGCCACTCCTAGCCTCTACCTCGTGTTCTGGGAGGTAAACTCGCGCATTCAAGGTTTCTGGATATGGTATTTGGTCACTCACACACAAAGCAATTCGTGCACTCTGAGTTCGCGCACTAGGCAAGCGAACCATATATATATATGTATATATATATATATATATATATATATATATATATATATATATATATATATTTTATGTTACGGAACAGAGAAAACTGTCCCACAAAGTTCCAAAAACAAAAGAGTTAGGTAAAATTACAAGTTAAAGTTTAATGCTCAAACTAACAACAAAACATTCAGGACTCATAAGGATCATGTAATGGCAAAAACAGGTTAAATATATGGTTAACTGCAATAGCCTCTATTAACACGAAATTAGCATGAGTAAATTTATCTAAGTCAGAACTGATAAAATGACAATACCAGATAATACTCAGTGAATGCAAGATATATTATTACAGATACAAAATATTATTAATAAGGGCTGACACCCAAAACACATGAATCACAAAAACCTCACTAGGCCTAAGAATTAACACCTTACGCTACACAGTACAAGAAAAAATGCAATAACAGTTATACTCAAATTACACAGCTGCTAGATGGTTGGAGACTTCCTGAGCACTCACAATAATAACAACTGTACAGGGGAGGACAGAGATGTGAACAAAATGAGGAGTAGATCTAAGAGGCAATTAATGCAGAGACTGAGCTCATTATATAGGAGCCGGCAGAACTTGATACAACTTGTAAGAAGGACGCGCAAATGAAGCCATGGGGACAAAGAGTTGACAATCCTGCTCTGAACAACAGAAAGAACGACTTACTCTACTATAAGGGAGGAGGGGGGGAGTGAGGTAGAACACGCTCGTGATCAAACATGCAGCATACTGTACGTTAGAACTACACAAAGGATGATGAAATCATAGACTATGTAACACCTCCCCACAAAGAAAAAGAAATTTACAAAGGAAATTTCTTATTACTCTAAAACAATCTGTATAAAGTCTAGATAAGCAATCTGCAATAACATTTTCTTTCCCCTTGACATATTGTATGTCTAATGAATACTCCTGAAGAAGTAGACTCCATCTTGTCAATCTCTGATGTTTATCTTTAACCCCTACACCGCGGGCTTGTTTACCAATTACTTGCGTGTCCCGCGGGGTTATTTGGGCTCCGAGAGACTCTCAAAAAATATTTGCTAAAAATCAGTTATTAGTCCTAGAATAATAAAATTATATATGCTTATAGCACATACCTTCAGCTTTCTCCTGGAATGATTGTTGAGCCTTCGTCAGTTTCCGTAGGACTTGTGGAGACCTCTGAAGTAGGGTAACTAAGTCTCCACTTTACACTTCCCGACAACCCGTTATATGATTACCACAGCCAGATACAAACACTATAAACACTATTCTACCATTTTCAAGTAGTTTGGGATCCATACTAAAAAAAAAACAGTGTGAAAGCAATGGAAATTACGAGCGCGTCTGATCGCCGCACTTGCGCTAGTTCGCTCTAGGCACTCTGTCATTTATTATTCATAAAACCCCTCACACTTTATATTTCTATTACTATATCACACTTATATATATCTGGAGTCTTTCTCCATAAGTTTCATTCAGTCGTATTATTTTATTGTCACTGAAGTCATTCTATTTTTCAGTCAGTAAAATACGTAGAAACCACGGATTCACTCTCACTGTTATAACATAAATTATTTGTACTCATATTCTTATATTACTAATTACTTACATTACTATTTACATTTTCTATTCTATTTTCAATATTTACCCTTCTATTTTACTTACAATATGTTATTCACTGTCACTTTCAGTAAGATGAAACTATAGTACACTGTTCAATCATATGAACTGAACATCCATTGCTTTCACCTGCTATTTACACATTATTTACACATTATTTACACATTATTTCCAAATAATTCTGCTTCCACACTTGCACTGTTAGAACTGCTTCTGGCTGTGATAATCGAAGAAGCAGGTTACACAGAGGGGAACCTGGCATTCAGCGCACTGCCAAGAGGTGCGTTTATGCTCAGGTGTGCGGCGTGTGGTATGCGCACATACCTGACACCTGCGAATCGCAGCCTTCCTTTCCCTGTGGCAGGCATTAGCTCAAGTCTGTGCCGCTCCATATACGCCCTCTGCTCAAGTCGGTCAGGAAGTGTAACTGGATGGCGCCTTGGAGTTGCTGCTTGCACCTTACCATATTTTTCCAGCAGCTGCTGGACACAAGTCCTGGCGAACAACCTCAGGGAGAAGGACTTGGGTGGCTTTACCTTCATCTTGTACAGGATGAAGGCGTTCAGCATCGTCATATCTATGAGATGCAGAAAAACTTTTCCTGTACCACCTAGTATTCTTCCTGAGGCAGTCGATCTCACCAATCATCATGTCGGACTTGTCCACCAGCCGCATGTTTATATTATAGTCCAACACAGCATCAGGTTTCATCACAGGTTCGCCTGTCCTACGGTCGACCTTCCCACTGTCTCTCATCTCCCCCTTATGTACGGTGGTGAGCATGTGCACGACTCTCTTGTCATGCCACCGTATTGCCAGCATCTTCTCAGACTTGCGTAGGTGCACGTCTCCTCGCTGCGAGTTTCCTGCCTCTGGGAATTTGGGGAAGTTGGCACGATTACTTTTGACAGTGCCGCAGGAGCCAATGCCGTGCTCAGAAAGGTATTTGGCAAGTTTCGGTGCTGTATAGTAGTTGTCTGTATACAGCACATGATTCCCACCAAAATACTTTTCTAGGAGCACTTTCACTACACAGCCTGAGAAGCCAAGGGGGTGTGTTTTATCGAGATCGACAGTGCTGGCTGAATATATGACGAAGTCAAGGATGTAACCCGTCTTACAGTCGCACAGTACAAAGAACTTAATTCCAAAGCGATGGCGTTTGCTTGGAATGTACTGAACAAACCGAAGACGTCCTCTGAACAGAACCAAGGACTCATCAATGACAACCTTCTGAAATGGGTGGAAGAATGACATGAACTTATCCTTCATTCTGTTTAGAATCTCCCGGATCTTCCAGAGTGGGTCGGTTTGGGAAGGTACATCGTTGTCGGCAAAGTGCAGGTTTCCCATGATGTTCCGGAAGCGATCTCTGGCCATGTACTTGTTGAAGGTCGGTGAGGGTAGTAAGGGGTCCATGGACCAGTATTCTTCCAACTCATGCTTCTTGGAGTGTGGCATAAGAAGCATGAGGGCAAAACACATACAGCTCCTGCACTCCCAGCATGGTCCACTGTTGCATCTTGGCTGCACCTGTACCACTAGCAGCACGTTGTGATTCGAACCTGTTAGTCTCATCACATATGTGCTGCATGACTTCGTCATCTAGGAAGGCCAAAAGGTAGTCGACACACTCAGCATTTTCGTCCATAGTGAAGGCAGGCTGAACTCCTGACGAGCTCTCATCGAAAACCAGGTGTTCGGGACAAAATCTGACCCTTCCGTCCACGCGAAAGGCGTCCAGGATTCCCTGGCGTGGCGGTGGAGGGATGGTGGTGGTGGTGGTGGTGGAGGTTGGCTGAGAGGGAGGCTTATCACGGTCAAGGTCACTCGCACTGACCCTAGGTTGCCGTACAGCACTAGCAGCCCTTACCCTACTAGCTACACTACTTCTCACTCTCTTAGATCTACCTCTACCTCTACGGCCGGCCTTCACTGTTGATGCTGGTGGTGACTCCGACGACGAAGACTCCGGAGATAACTCAGCCGACGATGATGACGAGATGAGTAAAGCGGGGCTTGGGGAACGGGGAGGTGAATGATCTCGTGACTCATGGCGGGCTGGGTCACGTGGGGGCATTGTTCTGGGGCTAACACGCCGCCTTTTCACTCCCTTCCCAAATTCTTTTCCTTCCTGCACTAAAGGCTCCTTTCCCTTGGAGCTACACACAGATTCACTGGTAGGAGCACTTGTTGTCGCTGTTTCTGGCGCGATAAGTTCACCCGGCTCATCACACGATTCACCGGAATCGTCAAAATCGCTGTCCATTATTATCATCGACAATTCAGCAAGTTCTCGTGCCACTGCAGAGTCACTGAGGCCTTTCCTGCTTGCCTCAACACTTTTCTTGGGGGTAGAGGTCACGGGGCCCTTTGCAATGGGCGCAGAAGCGGCAGGAATGGCGGGCGCCAGTGCGACATGTTGTCTCTGCAGTGGAGGACAAGGAACTAAATGCCGCGGCTTATCTGAGAAGGGAAGGGTTGACAATGACACTTTAGGCTGACTGCTGCTAACTTACAGGCTAATTTTTTATAGGTAGAAAATCTCGGCAATAAATAAAGAAATAGGTACTTCCAGGTGAATGTAAATGTCAATTAGGATTCTCCCTTCCTTTCTGATATATATTTTTATTACAGACATCGATTACAAGGCATAAATCAAAGGTGAAATTACCGTGGTAATGTAGCGAATGAATGCACGTGAGGTTTTGTCAGGTGATAATTGGGCAATTTCAGGAGTATAACACTATCACTTACCTGTTTTTTTTTTTGGTATATATTATTGGGTAAAAATATTGGGCATAGGGCTTATTTCAATGGATGAAATCTGTGGAAAAAGAAGAGGAAATTTCCGTAGCGCAGCGCGGCGTGGGAGGTGAGAGGAGAGGGTAATGGAGGGCAAGTAGGGAGGGGAGTCAAGAAGGGGGTAAATTATCTGAGAAGGGAAGGGTTGACAATGACACTTTAGGCTTACTGCTGCTAACTTACATGCTAATTTTTTATAGGTAGAAAATCTCGGCAATAAATATAGAAATAGGTAGTTCCAGGTGACTGTAAATGTCAATTAGGATTCTCCCTTCCTTTCTGATATATATTTTTATTACAGACATCGATTACAAGGCATAAATGAAAGGGGAAATTACCGTGGTAATGTAGCGAATGAATGCACGTGAGGTGTTGTCAGGTGATAATTAGGCAATTTCTGGAGTATAACACTATCACTTACCTGTTTTTTTTTTTGGTATATATTATTGGGTAAAAATATAGGGCATAGGCCTTATTTCAATGGATGAAATCTGTGGAAAGAGAAGGGGGAAATTTCCGTAGCGCAGCGCGGCGTGGGAGGTGAGAGGAGAGGGTAATGGAGGGCAGGTAGGGAGGGGAGTCAGGAAGGGGTTAAAATAGCTAAAATGTCAACAATGGATGGGAGTACAGATGAGATTTGGAGTGCTGACTAGTGTTGAACATTGGCAGTACTGATATATGATACAAGCCACCACTTGAGAGCCCGGGATAATTCAAAATAACACAGAATCACAAAAGTGACGCCCCGCGGTATGATCCATTGTAGCCGAGCGTCACGAAAGTGACGCCCCGCGGTTAAGGGGTTAAACTTATTAAGGAATTTCAGTGGGTTATGATCGGTATAAATGACTATGGGGTCAAAACCAGAACACAAATAAAATGAAAAATGCTGTAAACCCAAAATCAAGGCCAAAAGCTCTTTCTCAATAGTTGAGTAGTTCTTTTGAGGTGGAGTGAACTTCTTACTGTAATAAGATACAGGGTGTTCAATACCCTGATCATCCTCTTGCAGCAAAACAGCCCCAGCTCCTGTATCACTTGCATCAACAACCATCTTAAAAGGCTTAGCAAAATTTGGAGTAGCGAGCACTGGCTAACTTAATAGGATAGCTTTAAGTTTGCTGAAAGAGGATTCACAGTTATCGGTCCAGACAAATTTAACTCCCTTTTTCAGTAGGTCTGTAAGTGGTGATACAAGAATTGAAAAGTTAAGAACAAATCTCCTGTAATAACCTACCATTCCCAAAAATCTTTGTAGCTCTTTCCTACTTTTAGGTCTGGGAAGATCACTTATAACCTGAACCTTAGCTGCTGGTGGTGCAACATGTCCATCACCAATTACGTACCCAAGGTACTGAACTTTAGCTTGACCAAACTCACACTTTGATAAATTAGCTACAAGATTAGCCTGAACCAAACGCCCAAGAAATTTACTGACATGGCATAGGTGATCTTTCCAGTTGTCACTGAAGATTAATACATCATCAATATAAACAACACACCCTGCCAAACCCTCTGTTACAATATTCATGAGCTTCTGAAATGTGGATGGTGCATTCTTCATACCATATGGCATTACAGAACATGCAAAAGTCTTTCCTAGTGTTACAAAACATGAGATCTCCCTAGCACGTTCAGTCATAGGTACTTGCCAGTATCCCTTTAACAAATCAAACTTACTTATGTACCTAGCCTTTCCGATCTTGTCTATGCAATCTTCCACGCGAGGGAGAGGGTAAGTGTCTGTTTTGGTTATCTGATTAACACGTCTGTAGTCAATGCAAAGCCGCTGTGACCCACCTGGCTTAGGGACTAGAGTGACAGGAGAACTCCACGCGCTCTGACAGGGCTCAATCATCTTGTGGTCCAACAGGTAGCCAAGCTCCTTCTGGATGAGAGGAACTTTCACTGGGTTCACACGGTAAGGAGGCAGTTTAATTGGCTTTGCATCTCCAACATCGACATCATGCATCAACACAGTAGTTCTTCCTGGAGTGGCACAGAACACTTGCGGGTACTCCTGCAGTAATGCCAAAAACTCCTGCCTTTCCTCGGGAGGTAGATGAGAAAGTTTAGTCTGGAGATCATTCATGATATCAGGATTCTTCCCCAAACTATCACTCAGGCTCATGCTGCATGGGAGAACTTCACTTGCAGACTCGGGTGAAACAGCTACAGTGCAGACTGGGTTATTTTCGTCCCGCCTGTGATATAACTTTAGCATGTTGATGTGACAAAGTTGCTTGTTCTTTCTACGATCTGGTGTGGCGATGACATAGTTGACATCACTGAGTTTCTTCTCCACGAAATAAGGACCACTAAACTTGGCTTGAAGAGGTTGCCCATGCACCGGTAGCAGAATCAAAACCTGATCTCCTGGCTGAAAGTGGCGTAACCTGGACTTCTTATCATACCAAGTCTTCATCTTCTCCTGAGCAGCTCCTAAATTCTCTCTCGCCAACTGTAAAGCAGTGGACAGCTGTTCTTTGAACTTCATCACATACTCCAGCAGGTTGACGTCATCTTCCTCCGACAGCCAGCATTCCTTGAGTAGCTTAAGGGGTCCTCTTACTTCATGGCCAAACAGTAGTTCAAAAGGTGAGAAGCCCAGTGATTCATTTGGAGATTCTCTTGCGGCATATACAACAAATGGAAGACCTTTATCCCAGTCTTTCTGATGTTCCAAACAGTATTTCTTGAGCATCGATTTGAGTGTTTCATGATATCTCTTCAACGCTCCTTGGGTCTGGGGATGGTAAGCTGAAGACGTGATCTGGGTGATGCCCAACTCTTTCAGAGACTGCTTGAAATCATTTGACATGAAATTACTTCCCCGGTCTGACTGTACCTCCTTAGGCAGACCAAACTTTGTGAAGAACCCTAGCATTTCCTTAACCACGTTCTTTGCTGAGATATTTCTAAGTGGAATGGCTTCAGGATAACGAGTAGCCATATCAATCAGGGTCAACACATAAGAAAATCCTGAAGAAGTCTTAGGAAGAGGGCCCACAATATCCACCAACACACGGATGAAAGGCGCCTCAAAAGGAGGAATGGGAACTAGAGGTGCAACCTTTTCGGTCTGATTACACTTCCCCACAACTTGACAGGTGTGACAAGACTTACAATACCAGGAAACATCCCTGAAGATACCTGGCCAGTAGAAGTGTTTCAAAATGCGTGCCACAGTCTTCCTCACTCCAAGGTGTCCTGCCAAACTGGAATCATGAGCCACTCTAATGATATCCTGCCTACAAACACGAGGGATGACAACTTGATGTACAACCTCCCATTCACAGTCGGCTGATGCTGTTGGGGGTCTCCACTTCCTCATAAGTACTCCTGACTTTATATAATAACAAGTAGAAGCACCGGCTGACTCTTCCTCACTGCAAGCAGAGTTAGCTAGACCTTTCAACTCAGGGTCAGCAACCTGCAACTCAACCAACTCTTGACGAGACAAATTATCAACACTACGGGGTACTGCCTCATCTGGTGAGTGGTCCAAATTAGCAAGAAAAGTGTCAGCTAGGATAACATCATCATCATCATTATCCTCTAAGTCACCAGTAATTTTAGACTTAGCCCTAGTGACAGCACATGCAGGGAACACATCAGGGACATCACAATCCTGGGCCGCAGCCACTGGTTCACTAGACAACTGAGGAGCTGGACACACTTGACTTCCACCAATATCATTTCCAAGTAAGAAAGTTACACCTGACATTGGGAGTGTCTCAACCAACCCAACCATAACGGAACCATTAACAAAACCAGACTCTAAATTCACTCTGCACAGAGGGACAGAGAAGTAATTATTCCCTACACCTTGTAAGATTACAGTTTCATCAGAGGAATTAACATTAGAGCCTAGAACACTGGTCAGCATAAGGGATTGGCAAGCACCTGTATCACGATATATTTTAACTGATTTCCTGTCATTACTGTCCAAAGGACTGACAAAACCTTCAGACAGGAAATTAGCACATGAACTCTTGAAAGTGTCACCCACGTTACTGCTCAAAAGAGGAGCTCCATCATGAGAATTTAATTTACCCCTCAAAGCAGGTTCAGTTAACTCAGTTAAGGAATTCTGGGAACTCTCAAGGGTGGACACTAGACCAATTGACTGAATATTTGAAGACTCCTTTTTGTTCACATCACGCTGTCTCCTGAAACATTTCTACGTAGTATGACCAAGCTTACTACAATAAGTACATTTACTTTTCTGAAATCTAGAGGTGAAGCTGGTATTTACTTCCTGAGAAACATCATCTTTATTCTCTTTCCTGTTACCTGTACTCTGAGTAGAGGCAACGTACTTACTCTCAGCTTTCCTTTTTTCTTTAGAATATCTCTTGTGAGTGAGAACATATTCATCAGCTAAAACTGCAGCATCAGACAAATTATCTATTCTTTTCTCATCAAGATATAGGCTTACATCTTTACTAATACACCTTTTGAAGTCCTCCAGCAAAATCATCTGCTTAAATTTGTCAAAATCAGAATCCACATTCTGAGAATTTAACCACTGCTCTAAGATCTTCTTTGATTTTTGCATACTCAACATGGGATTGCTTATCTTGCTTATAAGTTGTCCTAAATTTTACTCTATAGGCTTCAGGAACAAGCTCATAGGCCTTAAAAATCAAGCTCGTAACTACATCATAATTATCAGATTGATCCTGAGGCAAAGATGCATAAGTTACTTGAGCTTTACGGGTGAGAACAGTTTGAAGGAGTACTGGCCAATACTTTTTGGGCCAATTAAAACCTGTAGCTACCCTCTCAAACAACTGAAAATACTTTGTTAAATCAGATTCATTAAAAGGAGGGACAAGTTTAACATTTTTAGCCACATCAAAATCATCAGAGCTAGATGATCCAGTTCCACCTTGTTTCATGCGATACTCATGGTCTGCCTGAATCCTAGCAAGTTCAACTTGTGCCTCAGCCTCCTTAGCACGAGTCTGAACCTCAGCCTCCTTAGCATTTGCCTGAAATTCAGCCTCCTTAGCACGAGCCTCCTGCAGGGCTAGCTGTAACTTAGCTAATTCAATCTGCGTTTGCTCATTTGGAGGACTTACATTATACAAGCTTTCATTAATCATGTCAACAATTTCATCTTTAGAATGATGAGAGCGAACAGCAATTCCCAATTGTTGAGCAACAAGCTTAAGTTCATTCTTTGTTCTGTTTTCTACATCACACACTGTTTGCACATTTGACAAAAAATCTTTGGCTTCATCAAGCGTAGTAATAGTAGACATCATGAATAAATCACAGTCACAAAATATCAAGCAATATCCTTATGATAATATCCTGACAAGAGGTCGCCAAATTTATGTTACGGAACAGAGAAAACTGTCCCGCAAAGTTCCAGGTTCAAAACAAAAGAGTTAGGTAAAATTACAAGTTAAAGTTTAATGCTCAAACTAAGAACAAAACATTCAGGACTCATAAGGATAATGTAATGGCAAAAACAGGTTAAATATAAGGTTAACTGCAATAGCCCTCTATTAACACGAAATTAGCATGAGTAAATTTATCTAAGTCAGAACTGATAAAATGACAATACCAGATAATACTCAGTGAATGCAAGATACATTATTACAGATACAAAATATTATTAATAAGGGCTGACACCCAAAACACATGAATCACAAAAACCTCACTAGGCCTAAGAATTAACACCTTACGCTACACAATGCAAGAAAAAATGCAATAACAGTTATACTCAAATTACACAGCTGCTAGATGGTTGGAGACTTCCTGAGCACTCACAATAATAACAACTGTACAGGGGAGGACAGAGATGTGAACAAAATGAGGAGTAGATCTAAGTGGCAATTAATGCAGAGACTGAGCTCATTATATAGGGGCCGGCAGAGCTTGATACAACTTGTAAGAAGGACGCACAAATGAAGCCATGGGGACAAAGAGTTGACAATCCTGCTCTGAACAACAGAAAGAACGACTTACTCTACTATAAGGGAGGAGGGGGGGAGTGAGGTAGAACACGCTCCTGATCAAACATGCATCATACTGTACATTAGAACTACACATAGGATGATGAAATCATAGTCTATGTAACAATACATATATATATATATATATATATATATATATATATATATATATATATATATATATATATACTCATAGAGAGAGAGTTACACATGAGGTCAGTTGGCAGTCACTCACATGAGGTCAGTCTGTTCAGATGTCTCCTGGCATTCCTAATTTAGCTAGCTGTACTCACTTGTTGTGAGAAATGTCAGTGAGCTTTAGTGATCTGTGAAAGTGTTGTGCTAGTGTGTTGTAGCGATCTATGACAGTGTTGTTCTAGTGTGTTGTAATGACCTGTCAGTGTTGTGCTAGTAACTTGTGATAGTTTTGTGCTAGTGTGTTGCAGTGACCTGTGATACCTTTGTGTGAATTTGTGCGTGATGCCTTTCTCTACAGAGAGTTTTGTCCCCGCTGCAAGTTTTGAGAAGGACTACGTTCAGTTAACCCGTCACGTCCAGAGCTATTTTGCACCTCCGACACCCCTGAATCCCGAGGTATTTTCGAAAAAAAAATTCTTGGCTAAAACCTCCGCCTTTGGTGAGAAACATCGAAATTTCATAGAGAAATCGCTCACCTGAGGTTTAAAATACTCGATCCAGGTAGCAGTACCTCCTTACCTGACTGGGTTTTCTAACAGGCTGGCACCAAAGAAAACGAGTTCTATGGGAGGGTAACTATTTGACACCACTCATAAACAGTATTTATTTATTTACTTGGTACGAATTTATATGTTGTATGAGAGTATATTGGTTTTCAAACAGTAATAAAGGCATTATAAGCATTGTTTCACTCACTAACTCATCACCATACCTGACCTTCTTTTGCCACATTACCTGATCATCATTTCTGACTGTTTCTTCCTCTAATGCTATGTAAGGTTTGTCCTCCACATTGTCATCGATTGGGGAATCACTCTGGCCCTGAATGTCTTTATTGGCCAGGTCACTGGTAACAGGTGAATTGCCGAGACAATGACGTGCGGGGGGGTGGAGGTTATGTGGTGTAAGGCATTGTCCCTGCTTGGCATCTTGTAGAGGAATAGAGGAAGGTGTCCCGTGTATACGTATAAAAAATCACGCGGGATAATTAAAAATTGCGCAAATTATGAACCTTGCAATTGCACAACGTACCAGTACGTCGACGGGACTGGCAAATGCAAAATGTTGCAATGTACCCATACGTCGACAGGACACCTCGGATTACAGGAAGGACTTCCGAAATTGAAGCAGGAGGTACAGGATCTCAGGCAGGAGAAGTCACAAATCAGGGAATTGTTGGAGACGTTGGAGGAGAGAGGAAAAAAAAGGTTGAAGATTGGACACTTGTTCACAATGGAGCATCCTTAAGAAACAAGCGGAGATAAAAAGCACAAATGGATCGACACATTACAAGACAAATTAAGGGAAGGCAAAAACGGAAGTAGAGGAGAAAGATGGTGAGAAAACTTCCCGTACAGGGAAGTATACATAGATCAAGAAAGGGAAGAATATGTTCTCATTGTTGGAGACTCCCAGGTAAGACATCTAAGCAGAGCAATGTATACTCCACTCACTAAACATGTGTGTCTTCTGGAGGCCAGTGTGGGTAATGTGATGGAAAAAATCTCAATTATCATGAAGGATAATGAAGACAAACCCACTGTGTGCCTCAGTGTATGAGGCAATGATATTGGTAGGCGAAAGAGTGAGGTACTGCTGCAGCAGTACAAGGTTATGTTGGAGATGGTTAGGGAGAGAGGAGGAACCCCTGTAGTGCTTCATGTTTTGCCTTGGATGGGAGTTGGGAGGGAATGGTTGAGCAGGGCGATAGGTTTTATTTGCCGCCTTGAGAGGTATTACAAAGATAATGCAATACCTTTCAGCTGGCACCAGTTTTATGGATGGAGTGCCATGTATAGTTGGGATGGGACTCATCTTAGTAGGCAGGGAGTTATTGTTTTAGCTGGAATGATAGGGGGTTAGTTTTTATTTTATTTTATCTGTTTTAGGTTGAGAATTAGATGTACATGAAGTTACAGCAACTACACTCAGAAATCATAATCATCAGGTTTGGACAGATGCAGCAAGACTTGCAAAAGTAAGAACAACAGTTTAATCATTAGTTTAGATACATCCACTCAGGCACCTCAAAATGAGCAGGCGATGATACAGGACAGAGGAAGCGGTGATAGAGGAGCAAAAAATGATATAAAAGAAAATTTTTATATTAGTAAAGAGCTTCCCAGTTAGTAACAAAGTAAAAAATAGTAAGACCTAAGGTAGAGGTATAACTACTCGTAATATCCTGAAAGTGTACTAGACAAACAGCAGAAGATTACATAATAAAATAGATGAAATGAGGGCTTTAATTTTTATAGAGAAAATAGATATTGCTGTTGTTAGTGAAACTTGGATGAATACAGTCACTCGAGAATTTTTAGCAGAATACCAGATAAAGGGGTATAATATTATTGTGTCAAACAATCTGGGAAGAAAGGGGTGCGAGGTAGCTATTTATGTAAAGGATTCATTAAAGTGTTATAATAAAGCAGACATTATAGTAAATAGGGACACGGAAATTATCTGGGTTGAAATTAGTAACAATTGGGAGCAATTTGTCTTAGGAGCTATTTACAGATCTCCAAGATTAAGTAGAGCAGATAATAAATACCACTATGAGGAAATTAGGAAAGCATCACAGTCCACCCTAGTAATAATCGTAGGGGATCTTAATATGCCAAGGATAGACTTGCGACATCAGACAGGGGATGCAGTTAGATGAATTTCTAGAGGTAGTACAGGATAATTTCCTTTATCAGTATATCAGGGAGCTCACCAGAGGTAATAATATATTAGAGTTGGTTTTAGCTAATAAAGAAAATATCATTATTGATACAGAGGTTGGTGGACGACTTGGCAATAGCAATCAGGAAGAAATTAAGTTCAAACTGTTCTGAAAATCCCTCCACCGTTCCTGATTTTCGTCTAGGAGATTTTGATGGATTAAGAGCTTATTTTAGAACGGTATTCCATAGGGAGACCAGGTACTTTAGGGAGAGACAGGTCAGTGGGGAATCCCACATCATAGGTGAGGGGCTGGAAAAGGTGGGAATGGGCACCAAGTCTCTGGGAAAAGTGGGAGTGTAGTTCAGGTAACAGGAATTAACTCAAGTTCAGTACCAAGCAGCCGTTCGGACAGTGAGAAATATAATGAGTTAGTAAATATAATACACAGAGGCCAAGATAGATATATCCCTTCAAAACCGTTTAGAACGAATAAATCAAATCCAAGATAGTTAAACAACAAATTAAAATCTCTCATAGGCCAAAAGAAAGGAATATGTAGAAAAACAGAGCGTATAGAGGAACTCTTACGTAACCGGTACACGATTTTTAATAGAAGAGTAAAGAGGGAGATACAGAAAGCAAAGACGTTATGAAGTTAAGGTTGCTAGTGAATCGAAAGAAACCCCCATGCGTTTTTATCAAATATACCATACGAAAAATATGGATAGGATAGGACCTCACAGAACAGAATCAGGTGACATTACCAGTGAAGATAGAGAAATGTGCTCCATCCTAAATAATTATTTCATATCAGTATTTACCAAGGAAAGTCTAGACCTGGTCCCTCAAGCAACAAATATTTACTGTGATAATACGGAAAATATTCTTAGTAAAATAACCATTAGTAAGGAGGACATGTTCACAGAAATTAATAAGTTGGAACCTGAAAAATAGCCAGGTCCGGACGATATATATTCAAAAATTACAAAAGAAACCAAAGAAGACTTATGTCAGCCACTTTTAATGTTATTTAATTACTCTTTAGTTTCAGGACAAGTTCCAGAGGTGTGGAAGACTGCAACGTAGTGCCCATTTTTAACCCGTGCCGTCCCGGCGACGTGAATTAAAGTCTGCACATGATGTGCACTCATGTCCCGGCAACGTGAATTAACACGACAACATTGCAAGGTCCTTAATTTCACAATTTTCAATTTTTGCGAGTGATTTCGCGAGTGATTTTTGGCACGTATACACAAGACAACTTCTTGTATTCCTCTACAAGATGCCAAGCAGGGACAGTGCCTTACACCGCATCTCTCCCCCCCCCCATGCACGCCATTGTCTCGGCAATTCACCTGTTACCAGTGACCTGGCCAATAAAGACATTCAGGGCCAGAGTGATTCCCCAATCGATGACAATGTGGAGGACAAAGTTTACGTAGCATTAGAGGAAGAAACAGTCAGAAATGATGATCAGGTAATGTGGGAAAAAAAAGGTCATGAATGGTGATGAGGTAGTGAGTGAAACAATGCTTATAATGCCTATATTACTGTTTGAAAACCAATATACTCTTGTACTACATATAAATTCGTACCAAGTAAATAAATAAATACTGTTTATGAGTGGATAAAATAGTTACCCTTCCATAGAACTCGTTTTCTTGGGTGCCAGCCTGTTAGAAAACCCAGTCAGGTAAGGAGGTACTCGTTCCTAGATCGAGTATTTTAAACCTCAGGTGAGCGATTTCTCTATGAATTTTCGATGTTTCTCACCAAAAGCGGATGTTTGAGCCAAAAAAAAAAAAAAAAGGTCCAAAATTGTCAGGACTGGGGCGTACCACTGCCCAGAAAACGTTGGGATGGGGCAGGTTAAAATGCGTGATGAATCAGTTGCGTCGAATTATCATGTGATAAGCCTTAACGTCAGTAGTAGGAAAATTGCTAGAGTCAGTTTTGGCAAATAGATTAGAGAACACTTAGAAAGAATTAATCTTACAAATAAAAGTCAGCATGGATTCAGACAAGGATGATCCTACCTCATAAACTTGTTGTCATTCTCGGAAGTCTGTGAGGCAGTAGAGAGCGATAAAGCGTACACTATTATTTATTTGGACTTTAGTAAAGCTCTTGATAAGGCCCCACGTGAAAGGTTAGAAAGATTCAAGCACACGGTATAGACGGCGATATCTTAAAACGCATAGAGTCCTGGCTGAAAGGACAGTAAGTGGAACTAAGTCGGACTGGGGATTAGTAACTAGTGGTGTGCCACAGGGTTCAGTATTCGGTCCCTTATTACTTATTATGTATATATCAATGATCTAGAATAAGGAATCCCTAGTAGTATCAGCATATTTGCCGACGACACAAAAATAAGGTGTATCATAAACTCCACAATGTGATTAGCCTGAATGAGGGATGCCATAACTTAAAAAAAAGGCCTTGATATAATGTCCAAATGGTCTAAAACTTTACAGAAGGAATTTAACGTCGAAAAATGTAAAGTACAGTACTTAACGTAGGCAAGACTATTGGAGATATTATATACAGCTTAGATAACAAAGAAATTAATAAATCGGATTGTGAGAAAGATCCAGGAGATATGGTTAGCAGATACCTCAGACCAAGGCAACAGTGTATTAACGCGAGAAATAAAGCAAGTAGGGTCCTAGGATTTATTTCGAGAAGCGTGACCAATAGGTCATCGAAAGTAATATTGTAAGTTTATCTATCATTAGTAAGGCCACATTTAAACTACGATGTACAGTTTTGTTGTCCTTACTATAGAACAGACTTTAACTAGTTAGAAAATGTACAGAGAAGAATGACAAAAATGATACATGATGTTCAGAACCATTCATATGAAGACAGACTAAAAAGACTTAAGTCTGCACTCACTAGAGAGGCGTAGAGTAAGGGGAATCTTAACTGAGGTGGTTAAGTGGATGAAGGGAATAAACAAGGGAGATATTAGCAAGGTACTTAAAGTGAGCATACAGAAGAGAGCTAAAAATAATGGTTTTAAACTATAAAAATTCCGTTTCGGTAAGGAAATAGGTAGAAATTGGTTTGTAGTAGAGAGTAGCAGACGAATGGAATAAGTTACCTAGCAAAGTAGTTGCTGCCTCCTCCACTGAGAGTTTCAAGCAATTGCTAGATAAAAATATGACAAATAAGGGGTAGGTTTAGAAAAAAATAAAATCTAAGCCAATACTAATTCATTCTTTTTTTTCTTTTTAGGTTCCACTATGATAGTTCTTTTTCTCCTTTGACACTTTCCTATAAAATGCCCACGGCAGTTTTTCTATACTGCGTGGTGTTCTTCTGACTTTTTCCTGCCGGCTTCGGCTGGAAGGTTTGGAGGAAGGGGAAAAGCTTTCTCTTTTCCTATCCCTATCTCACTCTAGTAGTTCAGTTAATCTTCTAGGAGCTGCCTAGCATGGGCCAACTGACCTACTGCAGTTATCCTCTCTTCTTACGTTCTCATATACGACTATTGATATATATATATATATATATATATATATATATATATATATATATATATATATATATATAGATATTTATATTTTCTCTCTCTCTCTCTCTCTCTCTCTCTCTCCACACACGCACGTGTGTGTGTGTGTGTGTGTGTGTTTGTGTGTGTGTGTGTGTGTGTGTGTGTGTGTGCTGAGTTAGACGACGACATTTGTGTCGTTGTTCTTTCGTATGTTTTCAGTTTTCCTCACTAATAATCTTCCTTCGTGGGAGAGATCGAAAACTAACTCTCCAAAGTTGTTCATTTTTATTTGACGTTTCGTCTACAGAGAGACATAATCAGGAATGGAAAGACCACAACCACATATTGGAATATGATATGTTTACATGGATACATGTGGAGCATATGGATACATAATTTAACTTTGAACTTTTTTTTTTTTTTGCATATATGCATTTTACTATTATACATACACATCTTACAAAATGTCATACATTAAAATTTAACCTTATTCCATTTGTTCAATTATGTATACAACTTGTTTAAAATGTAATATTATTGGATCATTGCAATATTAACATGATTATTATGTCTATGCAATATTATAATCAATGTTATGTACTAACAGATTAGAATATGTCAATGATGATTGCTGTCGGAGGACCGCCAGTTGGCGTGACTGAGTGATGTCAGGACTCCATATTATAAATACAAATCATAATAGATAGCATAATGGATAGATAGACAGATGGATAGATAGAGCACCAGACAAGGTGTGGGAAAAGGAAATTAGCTTGCAACTCTTTAAGTGAAGGAATGTTGGTCGTGCACCGGAAGCAGTACATACACACAGACATACAGAATTCTAGAAGCTTCCACGACTGTATAGCACGCGTGACGCGACCCCTACTGAACGAGAATGTAGGAATCAGAGCTCAGAAAGGGGCGAGCCATACAACCGACAGGTAGTAGGGAGAAGGAGGCTAGCAACAGGGGCGACAGTGTGGCAGAGAGAGAAAGCGAGACAGGGAGGTAGCTAGCGGGACTCTACTTTATACTTCACTCGTGTGTGAGACACTTTGTTAATATTTCCAAGCCAAATAAAAATAGTCCCATACTAATCTTTACCTCCCCTGTCATTACATGACAAAAGGGAACGAAGAGTACCTACTTACAAAACTACTCACGTATAACAACCACTCGTCCACGAGTCTAATATATGTATAACTGATCTACAAAACACACTACAAGAACCTACGAAGCTTCTACAATACTCAGACAGGAATGTCTACGTTGTTATAGGGTTGTTTTCTTTGTGCTGGGTTACGTTAGTTGGTTAGTCAGTTTGGTTATAATGTTATGATAAGTGAGGTCACGGCTGAGAGAGAGAGAGAGAGAGAGAGAGAGAGAGAGAGAGAGAGAGAGAGAGAGAGAGAGAGAGAGAGAATGTTCAGTGTGGGAAAATCCTAAAAGTGAAGGAATTGTATATAGAGTGGAAATCAGCGTCTCTGTTCCATATGCCCCTTATGAACCAACAGAAGACTGGATGAGATAAACAGATACATGAACTGACTCGTATGGTCATTACCAAAGGATATTGACATCATTTCTGTGACTAATCCTGTTTCTTTAACCTAACCAACTCATTCCTGGTGGCAGTAGAGTAGGTGACTATGTTAATCATTACCATTATTATTACATCCTATTGCAGGACTAGACCTTTACCTCTTCAGTTTGTTAACGTATTATTTAATATTTGCTACCTCGAGACGACTTCATTCGATTTTTTAGGAAAGTTTTCCATATGGGGAGTTAGATATTGATACTACTGATCCCGTATACACAAAAGGTCTCCTCTGAGGTTAATGATATTGTCTGTAACAAAAATTAGCCAGTCAGGGGATTGATGCAGTATAAGGTAAAAGGATACTAAACTCTGTCGCCGCTAAACTAAATCTCGGGTTAAAATATATTTTTTAGTAGCTAGAATATCGGGATCAAATATGGCTCAATCCTGAAAGTTCTATGACATAATCGTTCTGCCTCACCAACCCACGGCATGAAATATTTCCCTCACATCAACTTATCGTGAACAGACGTGGACACAAAAGAAAAATAACCCCTTCATTACTAAATTATTCACCAATATTCTATTGACTTTTTTATGGAATATGTCATGATTGTCTGTCCATCGGAATTACAACATTATATACAAACTATAGTTCATCTGTCCTGAACCATTTTTGTCCCTGGTACTTCAGGACGTATGCTGACTTCAGCTAGTGTGGGGTGTGCTGAAATAAACCACTACTCTGTCGGGCTGTCCTTACACTGTATTTATGTTGAAGAGATTCTAGTTTCCAAATCTTTTCCAGAGTGTTCTATGTAAAATTATTTACAGCTTTTACACGAGATTTTGTAAACAACGCCTGAATTACTGAATGGGCTGTTCTTGATTTTTAGATGATGAACTAAAAATGATTCAGAGCATTGGAAAGAAGCTAAAATATCCACAAAGCATACTAACTCAGTGCCACAATACAACCAAGAAACGATTCCTTGAAGGGAAAACTAATAAGCCAGATTGGCAGAGTATTCAAAGAACCCTTGTCCTCCCCTTCCATGAAAAAATTTTCTTCATGTTCTTCACATACTGCAGAAACTTAATGTACAAGTAGTATTCAAATATGAGAACACCATAAAAAAAAAATCATCAAGAACAGCCCACTTAGTAATTCAGGCGTTGTTTACAAAATCCCGTGAAATCCTCTGAAACTTAGAATGTGCTTGGACGTATCAGTAGACTCATCTGTGTGGTGATCTTCAGCTCTTAAAGTTCTAATCTAAGTTATACTCCTCACCTGTGTTATACTCCTTACCTGTGTTATACTCCTTACCTGTGTTATACTCCTCACCTGTGTTATACTCCTTATCTGTGTTATACTCCTCACCTGTGTTATACTCATCACCTGTAATATACTCCTCACCTGTGTTATACTCCCCACCTGCGTTATACTCCTTACCTGTGTTATACTCCTCACCTGTGTTATACTCATCACCTGTGATATACTCTTCACCTGTGTTATACTCCTTATCTGTGTTATACTCCTCACCTGTGTTATACTCCTCACCTGTGATATACTCCTCACCTGTGTTATACTCCTCATCTGCGTTATACTCCTCACCTGTGTTATAATCCTCACCTGTGTTGTACTCATCACCTGTATTATAATCCTCAGCAAAGTTAAAATTATCAGTTGTGTTATAATGCTCATCTTCTGTCATTTACACCTGTGTTATAATCATAAGTGTTGTAATCCTCACATGTTAAAATATTTACATGTTATAATCGTCACCTGTGTTATACTCATGTGCTAAAATCCTCAGCTGTGCTGTAATCCTCACCAGTATTATAATTCTCACCTGTGTTATAAACCTCTATGCTTTATGATCCTCGCCTGTATTATAATCCTCACCTGTGTTGCAATCGACGCCAGTGTTGTAATCCTCGCAAGTGTTATAATCCCCACGTGTGTTAAAATTCATACCTGTGTTATAATCCTCATTAGTGTTATAATCACGTGTTATAATCCTCCCCTGTGTTATAAACCTCGTCTGTGTTATAATTTTCTCACCTGTGTTATAATCCTCGCCTGTTATAATCTTCACCTGTGTTACAATCCTCACAAGTGTTAAAATCCTTAGGTGTTTTATAATCCACACTAATACAGTAATTCTCACTTGTATAAAATTCAGCTGTTTTATAACTCTCCCCATTGTTATAATCCTCTGTCAGTTTTATTATCTTCACTTATACTGTAATTCTTACGTGTTATAAACGTGTTATAATCCTCAGTGTGTTATAATCCTCACAAGTGTAATTATTCTCATGACTGTTATAATCACAAACTGTATTAGTATCCTTACTTACGTTATAAACCTTTTGTACATTAGACCCTCACCTGCGTTATAAGCCTCAGCTGTTCTGTAATCATCAACTGTTATCATCCTCACTTGTGTTACAATTCTCAGAACATCATCCAGTGCTGGCTTGAATGGGGCATCAGCGGGTAGTTTCCAGGCAAAAAAGCGTTTCCTGTAAACACTGCTTACCCACATACAAGGACCTGGTTCCGTCCAAGTTCGCGAAGTGCTTGGGGACGATCAGTTGGATATTTAGCAAAAAAAAAAAAGAAAAAGAAAAAGAAAAATCAATGTGCACACGCCTCCTGTTCTGATATGAAATTAGTTTTTTATTACATTAGTTTTGAATTTTTGTATTTTTGGATCTTATTTCACATAGCTCAGTCGTTGAAAGACAACACAACGTATCTACATGCTTCCATTACGCTTCTTCGTGAGCAGCCTCAGATTCTTGTGTTAGTCTGTTGTTAAACCTCAGTACAGAAAGTGGAAAGATGGCAGTTTTAGGCCAAGTTAGAGTAAAAAGAGTATAGTTGGTTACTTTCCCCATTAATGGCCAGGACTAAGTTGTTTAACCATGAGCTCATACGCAGCTGATGAGGCAGTTGTAGTAGTTGAGGTTATATGCTCATCTGGATGTGAACCCGGTGGTTTGCAGGTTGAAGTTCTCTTTCCCGGCAGTCCACCATCCATTTTTGGTGGGGGATGGGGAAGTGAGTAAGAGATGTTAGCAAAACCAGGCGCTTCACCACCCGGTCATATCAGCGCTACTACTTGAAAGCATCCATCTCCAGCACCAGATGGGGCAGTAAAAGACTGCATGAACACAGATATGTAGATTTTTTGGTATATATTTCACTTTTCAATACGAAGAGTTATTTTTATTATAATACTCCTTCTACAATGGAATCCGGTACTGGAGAGAGACGCCTTCTCGCAATGGCACTGATACAATCGGTCGGCTCTGTTGCCGGGTAATACAAACGTCACTCCACTCCCTCAGTCTCTCCAAAAGGAGGTTGGCATACTGTGGGAGGGCAACTTCAGCCTGCAGTGTGCTTGGTTCATATTCAGAGAGATGGGATTCCAGCTATTACTACTACTACTACATGGGAAGCTGATGGCTCACTGGTGAGTACAGCCAAATCATAAAGGGAGAAATAAACAGTGCTTGCCAGATTTTTCGGCTGGTCAGACTGTTCATAGCAGTTTCCAGTTTGTTTCCCTCCGTCCATGTTCTCCTAACCGCACAACTGGAGTTAGGAGTGTAAGTCTGGCCGTTACCAAACTTATAGTAGACTATACTTTTTCACTTTAACTTTGGCCCAAACTGTCGTCTCTGTCTTGAAAGCTGAATGGTAGCAATAGGTTAGCACTGGAATATCTTGCTAGTCATTAGATGTTATGGGGAGGATGTAGGGTCGTAGTATTGTCTTCTTCTGCCACTGGGATACGTGAATTTAGTTGCAAGGGATTAAAATCAGGGTCATGTTAAACTTGTTACAGACAATGCAGGGAGATTTCCGTCTCTGAGGGTCATATCAAAGACAATAACGCTTAAACAAGTAAATGTTACGTTTCTTAAAATTTCTACACACCACATCACAGAATTAGACCCTTATATATAACAAACAGGAGCACAATAGGACACGTCTTACTAAGTTAGAATCACAAATCTACTCAACCAAAATCAATCATACATTTCAACAAACAGAAAACTTAATGGGGGCAGTTACATTACTATGTTGCTGTGTACATGATAAATACAAATTCCTAACTTACAACTCGATTTCTTGGAGTAATTCTAACACTACATCACTAAAATGAGAGAGGGACTTGGAGGAGACTGGAGTCGGGAGAGAAGTGCTGTTTCACCTCTACCCATTCTACATCTATCCCAATAACTAGGCTTCTTTTTCCCCCATTCATCAATCCGAACAGTAGTATTATATCTGATTCAAATACTCTCTTCAAATGGCTGGTCCCACCAGGTTACTCAGCTGGGGCTGGCTCCTGCATTCCATGAAGGCGGTCCTCTTCACTTGTGTTCGGCTCTGCCTGCTTTTTCTCTTTGTAATTTAAAATGTGTTGATTCTTATCACCGCTGATGTGCTGTGCTCCAACCTGGGTCGTAGTTGAGTCAGTATTGATGGTAAACTGAACCAACGTCAGTCGAGATACGACATCATATGGTCACTTTACATGGTCAAACCCCAGATGGTGGCCGGGCAGTGGGCAGGAGAAATTTCTTTATATTTCAGAAGGTTACATCCTCGACAAACAGTCTGCCAAAACATTCCTTTCACCCTTGACATGGTGGACATTCAGGATATACTTTTGGAGGAACACAACCCAGCGGGTTAAGCGTTGATTATTATCTCTAAATTTTGCTAAAAAATTAAAGGACAAGTAGGTGATGGTCTCCATACACAGCAATAGGCACTGAACGTTAACGATCATACATTGAGAAATGTTGCTGGGTAAGTATGAGTGCATGGAGTTCATTTTCATTAGTGGTATAGCAACACTTAACTTTTTGCTAAAGTCATAAACAGGTTGTTCAACACCAAGGCCATCATCTTGTAACCGAACTGCACTAGCATGAACACCATCACAATCAATAGCTAATTTTAAAGACTCACTAAAACTCGGGCTTGGAGCAAAGGCTGACTAGACAAAATCATCTTAACTTTTGAAAATGCCCCTTCATGTTCTTTCTTGCACACATATTTAACTCCTTTGTTTAATAAAAGTGTGAGGGAAGCTACATCAGGGGAAATTTACGACATATCTCCAATAGCAGCCCACCACACCAAGGAATCTTTGCAATTCTTTTCTGTTCTTGGGTTGCTTGAAACCAACAATGGCCTCAACTTTGCCATTAGGCAGACTTCCTTTACCCAATCCTACCATATAACCTAAGTATTGAACCTATGCCTTTACATAGTTACACTTCGCTACGCTGAGTACTGAGATAGTATATGGCAATCTCTGTGGCAAGGCATCTAGCCGGATCAGGTGTTCAACCCAGGAGTTACTGAATATAAACAAATAATCACTTTATGTGTCACATCCCTTGATATCACCATTAAGTTTGTTCATTAGCCTCTGGAACATGGCTGGAGAATTTTTCATACCACATGGTATGTCTTTGCATTTGTAAGTATGACCATCAACTACAAAACAGGATGTTTCTTGGACCCTTTCAGTAAGTGAGACTTGCCAATATCTCTTAAGTAAATATATTTTGTTAATGAACTTTGTACTGCCTATATTGTCAATTCATTCATATTCTCTAGGAAGTAGATAGGTGTCAGTCTTAGTGAGAGAAATGGCCCTACAGTAGTCTGTGCAAAAACGATACGACTCCGGATATTTTAACTAAGATGGCTAGGGAGCAACACCCGATTTTGCATGGTTCGACCAATCCTTGCTACATGTAGGCCAACTCCTGCTGGATAATGGACTGAGTTCGTGAATTCACAGTGTTGGGAGGTTACTTTACATGACAGACGTCTCCAACATCGACATTCTGCTGTGCTGCATCCATTACCCCAGGGGAGTTCTGGATAACATGAGGATACTTCCCTAGAAGGAGAGTCAGGTTACGTCGTTTAGCTGTTAAAGAGTGTTTCCACTACTCCATCCACGCCTCCTGGTTCTCTCTCCAACTGGCAATCTGGCCCACCGTCAAGGGGCATCCTGGCTCATCTACTATCTCAGTAGCTGACACCACACATGCAATGCTAGGGGTTCCCGCATCCTGTCACCCAGAGTAATCTTTCTGCATATTGACATGGCACAACGTTCGTGTCCTCCAGTCTTTGGTCTGTTTAACATAGTTAATATCACCTACCCTCTTCTCAACTACATATGGGCCTGAGAAACTTGCCTGTACTGGGTGTCCATGAACAGGGAACCAATACTAGCACTCTGTCTACTATGTGAAACACCTTGCTCCTAGCCTGCTTGCTTTTATCACACTAGCTTTTATCACACTAAGACTTTGACATCTTTCAAGCGGACTTCAGATTTGCCTTCGGTACTTCAAAACTCTTTGTTAGTCTTTATTTGAAATATGAGACATACTGTAGGTTAGTAGACTAACGTGACCATCCTGGCTGACCCAACGTTCTTTACACAGTTTTAATGGACTTCATATTGTGTGACCAAAAATTATCTAAAATCGGGAGTAATCTATGGACTCAATTGGCGTCTCTCTGGTTGCAAAGAACAGGAATGGAAGACCTTTGTCACAATCCTTTTCATGAACGATACAGTATTTCTTTAACATTTGTTTGAGGGTGAGTTGATATCTCTCCAGTGCTCCCTGACTCTGAGGATGGTAGGCTGAGGTGCTGTGGGAGATCACAAACTCTGTGAGGGTTGGTCTGAATAATTTTGACATGGAACTGCTCCTCTGATCTGACTGCACCTCACATGGACGATCAAACATGGTGAAACATAAATTATCTCCCTTATCATGCTTTAGCTGAAGTGTTTCGCAAGGGGATGGCTTCAGGATTCCTCGTGGCCATGTCAAACATAGTTAGAATATACTGGTGGCCTGATGAGGTTCTTGCCAGAATCGATAATAACTAGAAAACTCTAGTGAATGGGACATCAAAGACAGGAGGAGGAACCAGTGGCGCTCCAAGAAGAGGCTTGTTACTCTTACCGACCAGCTGGCAGTGTGGCATGAGCTATAAAGTTGAGAAAAGTCTCAACGAATTCCAGGCCAGTAGAAATTTTGCTAGATGGGAGGCCACCATAGTAGAATAATGTGCAATTGCTTGAATCTCTTGCCTTCACACCTTCGGAACAACCGATTTTGATGTATATTCTCCCACTCAACATTATGAGCAGCACGGGGAAGTTTCCAATGATGCATCAACATACCATTCGCTCATAGTTAGACACACTCAGACAGCTCAGCTCCACGTTCTTCCTCACCCACTGTAGAGTCAGTCAAAACTGCAGTCTCTGAATCAGATCTTTGCATCTCAGACAATCCTAGCTGGACCTACACTACTATGTGGGGAGTCCTCAACCTCAGAGTCATTCAACTGGGCAAAGTAAGTATCAGCCAGAGAAATATCATCTGGCACCCCTTTGGTATGAATATTATCATTATCAAGACGGAATTTTGCTGTCATGGCGAAGGTACAGGACAGGCAGGGCACAGTGAAAGGCATTCTACCTCCAGTGCTTTTGTCCTTTCCTCGCTTATGGGACTTGCTGATACACAGGGAACTGTATTCACTTGCCCTGTTAAGTCATTATCCAAAAGGAAAAGGACCCATTTTACAGGAAACTGGTTAACGATGACCACACATACTGGACCTGAAACTAATTCTGACTGAAGCTCCACTTCAGCCAAGGGAACAGACACATAAACAACTACTCCCTGTAAGAAAACACATTTATCAGGCTCAGCAACATTTATTATCCTCTTCAGCCTAAGAGACTGTGAATCACCTGTCTCGGGGAATTGTGACTTTCTTAGTATTTTCATTATCAGTTATCACTATTCCTTTAGAAAAGAAACTAGCAGCAGGGTTTCTTTGGGAGAGTCACTTTGCTTACTGTTTGATGAAGGCTGATAATTACATTAAGCTTATTACTAATGAAGTAAAAAGACCCGTTAGACGTTAGACGTGATAAGACGAGGCTATATGATGAGAAGTCAACAGAGACAGATATTAAGTAAAAATGACAGTCAGAGCACAAGAGCAGCGTATCAGGCCTTAAAGGAGTTAACTGGGACTGACAAGAGATGGAAGGAAATACCTGTACGAGATAGAAATGGTAACTTGATGACTAAAGATTTGGATATAAAGGGAAGGTGGAAAGAGAATTTTGAATCTGTTCTAATTAGACCAATCTCAGCTGAAGAGGACATTTTTGCCAGCCGAGAGAGATTTGCAGTTAGAAACAGGGGATATAATCTTGGAAGAGGTAGCAAAATCTATAAAGGAATTAAAGAATTTTAAGGCCCAAGGAGAGGATGGAATATTTCCTGAAATGCTTAAGGTGGAAAATGATGAGTTGATGAATGTGCTGTGAAACTTTTTAATGTGGCTTGGGATAATGGTGGAATTCCAGAAAAGTAGAAAAATGGAGTGATCATAAAAATACCAAAAAGAAAAGCGAGATTTAAGTGTGTGTGGAAATTGAAGGGTGATAACTTTGACACCTGTAGCTGCAAAAGTCTTTTCCAAAATCTTTTTGAACAGAATAAAGCCGGTAAATAATACAATTTTCAGAGAAAAACAAGTGGGATTTAGAAAGGGTAGAGGTTGTAATGATCAGATTTTTATTGTAAGGCATCTAATGCAACAAGCTAATGAGATGAAAATGCTACTTAGTATGTGTCTTGTGGATTTTGAAAAGGCGTTTGATAGTGTTTCACGTGGAGCTAGGCTGAATATTATGAGATTCTGTGGTATACCAGAAAAGTTTTTAAATATTATTAGAAGCCTGCATGAGGGTATTTTTTGTAAGGTAATGGTGAGTAATTCTTTGAGTGATCCATTTGAAGGTAGGTCAGGAGTGATTCAAGGAGGAGTTGTTTCGCCATTGCTGTTTGTTCCGGTTATGGATTATGTTATGAGAAAGGTTGTAAGGAGAACAGGTGCAGGAATTAACTGGAAAGCAAATAAGAGGCTGATGGATTTGGACTATGCTGATGATATTGCACTAATGTGCGGAAGTATTTACGAGATGCAGAGGGTGCTTGATTGTCTGGTGGAGGAAGGAGAAAAAAGTGGGTTTGGTAATAAGTTGTGGAAATACTGAAATTATTAATATGAACGTGGAGAACCAAATCGATTTTGTAATTGGGAATAATGTGGTGAAGAATGTAGAAAATTTTAAATATCTGGGAACGATTGGATCACCTAATGGATCATTAAACAATGAAATTGAGGAGCGGATTAGACAGGCTTGGTGAGCTGTCGGAATGTTGAAGTCTGTTTATTTAATAATATGTTTTCGGCATATACTAAAGTAAAAATTTACAAGTCCATGGTTAGACCAATATTAATTTATGGGCATGAGTCATGGTACAGTACAATTGCAACAGATCAAAAAGTATTAGGGTTTGAGAATAAATACTGAGAAGGATTCTTGGGGTAAAGTGGGAAGACAAGTTACAAATGAAAGAGTAAGGGATATTACGAGAGTGGAACCAGGTGATGAATATGTGAGACTGTCTCGCTAGAAATGGCTGGGGCACATATATAGAAAAGAAGGCAGATTAATACAGGATGTGCCAGAGTGGACTGCTAGAGGAAAAAGAGGCAGACGTAGGCCAAGGGAAACCTGGTTGAGGACAATGAAAAGAGAAGCAGGAGAGGCGTGTTGGTGGGACCTGAAGGAGATGGCAGGAGACAAACATTGGTGGAGAGAGATCATCGAGGAGCTATGCATCCCGTGGGATGCCACAGGAAATGATTGGTTGATTATTACTGAGAAGGTTCACTCATAAGACCTGAGTAGTCGGCTTAAGCTCAAATTTAGCAAGATTTTCTGCTTCATATTGTCGAGGGTCAGTTGCAAACATACTCTAACATCACCAAAATTCGTCAACATCATGATAGATAATTATGTAATAAGGTTCAGACCAAAATCATTAGGCTATCCTGGCAGAGGTCGCCATTTTAATTGTGCTACGGTCTGTGCAAGATTTCTGGCTCTGATGGCCAAACCAAAGGCAATGACACTTAAACAAATATGCATTACTTACAAAATCTCTATACAACACAAAACAAAATTAGATTCATTTTTATAATAAGTGCACTGTGAGACACTTCTGACTTGATCAGAATCACTTACAAACCTACTCAGGTAAAATCCATTGATATTTAAGCTAATACAGTAGTTTTCTAAATGGGAACAGTTATATTACTAGGCTGCTGTGTACAGGTTGATCACAAAATCATACAAAAACTGACGACTCGATGTCTTGGAGTACATCTTACATTAAATCATCAACTAAGAGAAGGATTAAGAGGAGCTGGAATCGAAAGTGAGGCGCTCTTCGGCATCAAGCCACTGTTCATCTATCCCAGTAGCCATGCCGCTTTTCTTTCACTGACCTATCGAAACAGCAGCATTATGTGTCCAGCAATCCTTAAAGAGGGTGGTACCACCAGGTTTTTCAGCTGGAATTGGCTACTGCATTGTAGATGGGCGGTGCTCATTACTTGGGTTCGGCTCCACCTGCTTTCTCTCACTGTAATACGACATAATTCAGTTGATCCTTAGTATTGCTGATACGCAGTGCTCCAAACCGGGTTGCCGTTGAGTCATTTGTGAAGGTAACTTGAGTGTGTCTTCACACGGTAACTTCAACTGGCCAAACCCCAGACTAGTGGCCAGGCAGTGGCCAGTAACAGAGTATGGGGGAAGTTTTAAACTTAGTAAAACATTAATTGTCTTCCTTAATGACCCTCGTGGAGTCGGTAGGCATAAATACTAAGTCTTCTTTCCGATATGATGACGTCCTTTTCTGTCTGTATTATTTATAACTGCAAATTTATCTATCTTTAATTAGAAGTGGCACGAGGTTCATCTGAAATTTGAGCCCAGTGGACAGCAGGCTTAAGATTATGTTTTCCCACAACTAGCCTTCTTCCTTTCAGGGAATGGGGAGGGAGCCGAGAGACGTTTACATAACCGGACAGTGGAGCAGCTCAGTTATACCGATGCCCCTACGTAAAGGCTTCTCTCTCCAACAACTTCATTTACCTTAAAGAGACCATTCAACTCGAGAAGTTGGACATAGCTCTCACTAACTGTCTAGCAGGAAGTTCTAAATTGGTTGTAATCGTCTGGAAGGTGTACGACCAACAAAATACGAGTATATACAGGGTATTTGGAAAGTGGGCATAAAGATGGGAGGTAGTATATGACGTATTTCTAAGTAAAACATAGGTAACACTACGCTGTTGGAGCTTTCCACCTGACAAAACACATACCCCGCACCTCCATGCACACCTAACCAAGCACATAACGGCCTCCCTCCCCAATCTTTTCTTTTAAAAGTGGGCATAAGGAGAATACCCTGAGAACACATAACATGGGCCCATCAGATTCCTTGTGCAAGTCGCACTGAAATGTATGGAAAAATTATTTTTGTTATGTTTTCATTAAAAAAAAAAAAAAAAGAACTACCCAAGACACAGCATTCTACCTATCAAACTGTGTGGTTGTGTCCAGGAATGTACGAGAAAGATTGCTGGATGTGAGGATTTTGAGACGGGAGGGTGGAGGTGTGTCTGACCACTACCTGGTGGATGGAAAGATGAAAGTAGGTATGAGGTGGGTGAGATCTAGGAGAGTTGGGTGTGACGGAGATTTTGATAATCAGTGAATTGGAAAAAAGAGAGAAAACGATAGAGTATCAGGAAAAGTTGAAAGATGAGTGGAATGCTGTGAAAGATCAGGAAAATGGCGGTGTGGAGAAGGAAAGGCAGCTGTTTAAGTGTGTTGTAGTGGGTATGCGGAAGAGGTGTGTGGTGTGATACGAGTAGGTAGTGGTGTAAGGAATGGTGATGCGATGAAGTAAGTATGGCTGTAGCTGAGGAGAGACATGCATGTGATATATAAGGAAAAGAGGAATAGGACGAGAAGGGCTATGCATGATGCTGAAGTGGCAGCAGAAGAGAGGTGCGGTAGGCAGTTGACAGAATTCTGAACAGAAAAAGAAAATGTTTTGGAAAGAAGTGAAGAATGTGTGAAAGGCAGGAGTCTGGGAAGTGAAAGCAAGTAAAAGCAGGGGATGGAAGGATGTTAACTGAGATGGATGCAGTAAGGAAGAGATGGGCAGAGTAATTTGAAAGATTGTTACATGTACAGGAGGAAAATAAGGCTGAGACTGTGGCAGATGGAAGGGTTCAAGGAATAAATGTGTTGGGAGAATTGAATAATTCTTTGACAACGACTGAGGAAGTACAGGAGGCAGTTTAGGAGATGAAAGCAGGGAAAGCTGCAGGTGTGGATGGGTGTGCTGTGGAATGTCTGAAAGGTGGTGGAGCGACTATTGTTGAGTGGTTAGTAAGATTGTTGAATGTGTGTTTTGTGAGTGGTATGGTGCCGATTGACTGGACAAGTGCATGTGTGGCTCTGCTGTATAAAGTAAAGGGTGATAAGTATGAATGTACCAGTTTTAGGGATATAAGTCTGTTGAGTGTTGTAGATAATTTGTATGGTAGTGTTGATTAACAGGGTTAGACGGGGTACAAAGAGAGTGCTTGGTGATGAGCAGTGTGACGTTAGGAGAGGGAGGGGATGCGTGAATCAGGTGTTTGCTGTGAGACAGGTGTGTGCAATGTATTTACCGAAAGATAAGGATGTGTTTTGGGCATTCATGGATTTAGAGATAGTATATGATAGAATTGATAAGGAGGCTTTGTGGACTGTTTTAAGACTGTATGGACTTGATGGTAGATTGTTACAAGGAGTGAAAAGTTTTTATGTAATTAGTAG
Organism: Coenobita brevimanus; assembly: GCF_032717465.1. Classification (NCBI taxonomy): domain Eukaryota; kingdom Metazoa; phylum Arthropoda; class Malacostraca; order Decapoda; family Coenobitidae; genus Coenobita; species Coenobita brevimanus. Next base: position 16,473,458 of record NC_136986.1, read on the forward strand.
AGAGTGTGTAAAAGTGGGAAATACTGTGAGTGATTGGTTTCCCGTGAGAGTGGGGCTGTGGCAGGGATGTGTGATGTTGCCTTGGTTGTTTACTATTTATATGGATGGTGTTGTAAGGGAGGTGAATGCGACTGTTCGGTGGAGCTTTGAGTCTAGTGAATGCTGATGGTAGGGAGTGGAATGCGAGAGTGTTAGGTGGAGGTTTGAGTCAGGTGAATGCTAATGTTAGTGAGTGGAATCTGAATCAGCTGCTGTTTGCAGATGACACGATAATGGAGGCTGATTCGGAAGAGAAATAGAGACAGTTGGCAGAGGAGTTTGGAAGGGTGTGTGATAGGAGGAAACTGAGAGTAAATGAGAGTAAGAGTAAAGTGATGAAGTGTGTAAGGTTGGTAGATGGTAGGAGGATGAACGTAATTTTGAATGGTGAGTTGTTTGAGGAGGTAGAGTGTTTTAAGTATTTGGGGTCACATGGTGCTGTGGATGGAAGAATAGATACAGAGGTGAAGTTTAGAATGAATGAAGTAGGAAAGGTGCTGGGGGGAACGAAAAAAGTGTTTAGCTGCCTTTCACTTAGAACAGATGTAAAAAGAAGGCATATGAGGATGTAGTGGTAACGGTTGCATTATATGCGGCTGAAACTTGGATTTTGGGTGTAGTAGAGAGGAAGAATTTGAATGTAATGGAGATGAGGTGTCTGAGAGACGCGTACGGATCGAGTGAGAAAAGATGAAATGCGAAGGAGAACTGGAGTTATGTGGGAGATGGCTGATCGAGTTGACCAGAAGAGTTGTGATGGTTTGGGCATTTGGAGAGAATAGATAAAGAGCAATTGGTGAAAAAGATAACTGAACTGAATGTGAGAAGTGTAAGGCTGAGAGGACGACTACGAACAGGATGGATGGACAGTGTGAAAAGAATGTTAGATGCAAAAGTGACGTCTGTAGAGTAAGGAAGAGTCGCTGTGTGTAATAGGGATGACTGGAGAGAAACTGTGAATGAATAAATGGTGACGCAGCAGCAAGGGGATATTCTCCCGCATCTGGTCTGATCAGCTAATCAGGTCAGGTGTGGGTATGGGGATGGGTCCATCATGATGTGGCAGGGGTAAACCAGCTTTGCTGTCAGGCCCTGCTGTAGATGTCGCTGATTGCGCTGTGCAGTTGTCCCTCGGGTGGTGTGGTATAGTGAGGATCTGTCCCATCTCCCCTTCGGGTAGGATACGAGTAAATGTGTGTGTGTGTGTGTGTGTGTGTGTGTGTGTGTGTGTGTGAGTAAATTGGGAGTGTGTCGTCCTGTCTAAGCTACCCCCTTTTCTTTGGGGAAAGTTGCCTAGGTATACAGACAGATGATTGTTGCTACAGAGTTTAAGCTTACTGGACTCTCTACTGTAGTCATTCAGGCACCAATAAGGATTTTCACGATCAAGGCAATTCATTCTAACGAAGCCTCATATAATGCTTCATTTTAGCAACTAAGGGTTTTCATACGCAAGGAGCTCAGCTTTACTAAGCCCCATTTGATGTTTCAGTGTATCTCCCAAAGGATTTATCATGCAAGTTACTCCTGCGAATCCCTACATGGTACCTGACTTTGGCAAAATCCCGAGTAGTCTGTATGTTTATAATACATTTGTACTTGTTAAGTACTGTAGGTAGGATTCCTCGTGTGTAGTCGTGAGCCACACTGGCACTAGTTACTTGTATGTTTAAGACTTGAATTAAAAATTCTGAAATACTTGATCTCTTTATCTGAATCATCTGCTTTATTGATACTGTTGTTGTTGTTGTTTTGTTGTTGTTTTTGTTGTTGTTGTTGTTGTTGTTGTTGTTGTTTTGTTGTTGTTGTTGTTGTTGTTTTGTTGTTGTTGTTGTTGTTTTGTTGTTGTTGTTGTTGTTGTTGTTGTTGTTGGTGGTGGTGGTGGTGGTGGTGGTGGTGGTGGCTGATAGTGGTGAAGATTTTGTTGTTGTTACTTTTTTTCTTGCCTCAGGTTCATCTGAATATGAACTCAATAGACAGGTTTTTAAAGTTGTCCTTTTCTTGAGAACCAGGATCGCCTTTTCGGGGGGCAGGGTGTTAAGGGACGTTTATAGGAAGGCAATGAAACTGCCCAATTACATCAATGCCACATCATGAAGGCCTCCTTCTCTATTACCTCTCTTGATAATAGGCTTGTCAAATGTCAACAACACATTTCTATCTTGCTGTACTGTCACCAATTCAATGTATGAAGGGTGAAGAAGAATAAAAAACTCATTTGTATTTTCTGCTATAAATAAAATGGTAAAAAGTACATTGAGAATTAGGGTCATATCGCTTGCACTTTATAGTATATTCATTGCCTAGGAGTAGCAAGAATAGTTAATGATAACACCTTTCTGTTACGAGCTGTGAGAGACGTTAATAAATCATGTTAATTACTTCGAGTAATTCACAAGACTGGCTGCGCGTGATAGAAATGATTGGAGAGAAATTGTGAATGAATAAATGATGATACAGCCCTGAGGGGATATTATCCCGCATTTAGTTTGAGCAGCTGACCAGGTCAGGTGCGGGAAAGGGGATGGGTCCATTATGATTTAGCAGAGGTAAACCAGCTCTGCTGTCGGGCCCTGCTGCGGATGTCACTGATTCCACTGTGCAGTTGACCTTTGTGCGGTGTGGTGCAGTGAAGATCTGTCCCTTCTGCCCTTGGGGCTATGATGCGAATGAATGTGAGTGGATGAGTAAAGTGGGAGTGTGTCGTCCTGCCTCGCTACCTCCCTTTCCTTGGGGGAAATAACCTAGGTATATAGAAAGATAGAATGACTTCGTTTTTATTTTTTTTCTGAATCTGACTTTACATGCACCTCATAAGAGGGTATGGACTTGTGACATATATATTTTTTCCTTTAGGTTAAAAATACAATATTAATACACAGTGTTCCCCTGGACGCCTTTTCTACATTATTCATGTTTCCTCCAAATGATTACTAATAGTATGAATGCAACAGTAATGATGCCCTAAGGCTGAAGGGGTAGGGTGTATCATACTTTTCACTTTTTTTAAATCAATAACTAGGGGTGTTAAAAGGCTGTGGTTCCACATGTTAAACACAAAGGAGAAAATTTCAAAAAATTCTAATAACCTTTACCTACATCAATCAAGGTCAGAAAAGGTCAAAATAGCTTTTTTTTTAATTCATCGAAAATGGTCGTGTAATACCTCATAGTAAAGATCTCAGCGAGGAAATCACAAATTTACCCATAAAAACTATGAAATTCTACTTAACTGTGATTTATATGATTAAAAAGGTCAATATCATAAAGGGTATTAATCAGCTTTATTCTCTTTCAGGTGCTATATCATGTTCTTGTTCAAACTACAATAACGCTACTGTTATCACTCTGCATCCACCCCCCCCCACTCCTTCCATAGGGGTGAGTGCTAACCAGCCTTATTGGAATAACTTTATAATGTGTGTATCTTGATTTCTCTTGACATTTGAGATCAAATTTCAAAGATTGTTTGATTCCAATTGCTATGGGTAAATTTGTGGAAAGTTAAGAGTAGGTAAGAGATGGATGAGAGCTAGGAGGGTTAGGTGTGGCAGGGAGGTTTTGAAAGTGAGTGAGTTGGATAAAAGAGAGAAAAAGATAGAGTATCAGGAGAAATTGAAAGATGAGTGGAACGCAATGAAAGATCGGGAAAATGGCAGCGTGGAGGAGGAATGGCTGTTGTTTAAGAGTGCTGTGGTGGGGCATGCAGAAGAGGTGTGTGGTGTGAGACGTGTGGGTGGTGGTGTAAGAAAAGGAAGTGAATGGTGGTGCGAGGAAGTAAGTATGGCTGTGGCTGAGAAGAGACGTGCATATGAAGTGTGGCTGCAGAGGAAGGATGAGATGTCATATGATAGGTATAAGGAAAAGAGGAATAGAGCGAGAAGGGCTGTGCGTGATGCTAAAGTGGCAGCATATAAGAGGTGGGGTAGGCGGCTGGCAGAGAATTTTCAACAGAATAAGAAAATGTTTTGGAAGGAGGTGAAAAGGGTGCGAAAGGGAGAGTCTGGGAAGGAAGAACGAGTAAAAGCAGAGGATGGAAGGATGTTAATTGAGATGGATGCAGTAAGGAAGAGATGGGCAGAGTATTTTGAAAGATTGTTAAATGTAGAGGAGGAAAGGGTGGCTGAGATTGTGGCGGATAGAAGGGTGCAAGGAATAAATGTGTTGGGAGAGTTGAATGATTCTTTGATCACGAAGGAGGAAGTGGAAAAGGCAGTAAAGGAGATGAAAACAGGGAAAGCTGCAGGTATGGATGGGTGTGCTGTGGAATGCCTGAAGGGTGGTGGAATGACTATTGTTGACTGGTTAGTAAGATTGTTGAATGTGTGCTTTGAGAAAGGTATGGTGCCAATTGACTGGGCAAGTGCTTGTGTGGTCCTGTTCTATAAAGGCAAGGGTGATAAGTATGAATGTACTAGCTTTAGGGGTATAAGTCTGTTGAGTGTTGTAGGTAAGGTGTATGGTAGAGTGTTAATTATGAGCGTTAGAGAGGGTACAGAGGGAGTGATTAGTGATGAGCAGTGTGGCTTTAGGAGAGGGAGGGGATGCGTTGATCAGGTGTTTGCTGTGAGACAAGTGTGTGAAAAGTATTTAGCGAAAGGCAAGGATATGTTTTGGGCATTTATGGATTTAGAGAAAGCGTATGATAGAATTGATAGGGAGGCTTTGTGGACTGTTTTAAGATTGTATGGACTTGATGGTAGGTTACTAAAAGGGGTGAAAAGTTTTTTTGTAAATAGTAGAGCGTGTGTAAGAGTGGGAAATGTTATGAGTGATTGGTTTCCCGTGAGAGTGGGGCTTCGACAGGGATGTGTGATGTCGCCTTGGTTGTTTAATATTTACATGGATGGTGTTGTATGGGAGGTGAATGCAAGAGTTTTAGGTGGTCTGAGTCTGGTAAATGTTGATGGAGGAGAGTGGAATCTGAAGCAGCTGCTGTTTGCAGATGATACTGCACTGGTGACTGATTCAGAGGAGAGATTGAGACAGTTGGTAGAGGAGTTTGGAAGGGTGTGTGAAAGGGGGAAATTGAAAGTAAATGAGAATAAGAGTAAAGTGATAAAGTGTACGAGGTTGATAGATGGTAGGGGGATGAATATAGTTTTGAATGGTGAGTTGCTTGAGGAGGTTGATTGTTTTAAATATCTAGGGTCACATGTTGCTGTGGATGGAAGAATAGATGCAGAAGTGAAGTTTAGAATAAATGAAGTAGGAAGGGTGCTGGGAGGAATGAAAAAAGTGTTTAATTAAATGTCGTTCGCTTAGAATGGATGTAAAGAGAAGGCTATATGAGGGTGTTGTGGTACCGACTGCATTATATGGGGCTGAAACATGGATTATGGGTGTAGCAGAGAGGAAAAGTTTGAATGTAATGGAGATGAGATGTCTGAGGAGTATGTGTGGAGTGACGCATATGGATCGAGTGCGAAATGATGAAGTGCGAAGGAGAACTGGAGTTGTTCGGGAGATGGCTGGTAGAGTTGAGCAGAGGGTGTTGCAATGGTTTGGGCATATGGAGAGAATGGATAATGAGCGATTGGTGAAAAAGATAACTAGACCTGATGTGAGAGGTGTAAGGCTGAGAGGAAGACCATGAATAGGATAGATGGACAGTGTGAAGAGAGCACTGGATGCGAGAGGGATGTCTGTTGAGCAAGGAAGAGTGGCTGTGCGTGACAGAAATAAATGGAGAGAAATTGTGAATGAATAAGTGATGACGCAGCCCTGAGGGGATATTCTCCCGCATTTGGTCTGATCAGCTAGTCAGGTCAGGTGCGGGTAAGGGGATGGGTCTGTTATGATGTGGCAGGGGTAAACCAGTTCTGCTGTCGGGCCCTGCTGCGGATGTCACTGATTGGATTGCACAGTTGACCCTTGTGCGGTGTGGTGCGGTGAGGATCTGTCTGTTCTCCCCTTTGGGGCTAAGATGCGAATGAATGTGTTTGAATGGATGAGTAAATGGAGAGTGAGTCGTCCTGTCTCGGCTACCTCCCTTTCCTTGGGGGAAGCAGCCTAGGTATATACATAGATAGATGTGTGTAACATTGCCTTGTATCTATTTGTTACAGGCTTATTGCTGATACAAAATGGTAGAGTCACAGGTCAGAACAAGGAAAAAGTCAAGTTCTCACCTTAGTAATTTTGTTGGTGCTGGGCAAGAAATACTTGTGTCTGACCTTCCAACTGTGAGGGATATCCTACGGTTTGGAATCTACTTGAGGGATCAAAGTGCTGATAACAGAAGGACTTACCCAGTGAATCAGTTGGTGCAAGACATCTACCCTAGTCTGATATCTCAGTGGAGTAAAGCTAATCCCCTGTTCAAACCTCCGGTTATTAATGAAAAGGTCACCATTATATCAAAGCTCAAGAAGATCTGGAATCAGGCAGTTAATTCTCTTTAGGGAAGGGGAAATTAAATGCCAAAGAGAGATTTATTGTAAATATGAACAAATTGTTTGATATTTTGACTTGCAAGTGTACAATATTAAGTTGTGATGATGTTAACTGCCAGGGCTGTGTTGTCAATGCCCATATTTCATATTCCTGCTCTAGAGAGAAAAAAGTTCCAGTGAAAGAACTATCATACATTAAAGGGCAGAGAGAGAGAAATTGATGAATTTCTCTCTCTCTCCCCAAATGGGAAGCCCTGATCTGCCAGAACACAGGAGACAAGAGAAGAGGTTGGAAAGACGGGAGCAGGATAAGAGGTCAGAGAAAAGGAGAATGAGCACGAGCAGAGAACGAGATGCAGTAGCAACACAGAAGGCAGCCAAGAAAGATGTTGAAGAATTTTTAGATGAGGACGTGGAAGACTATGTTCCCAATGTTCCAGAAGATGAGAATTATGGTGAATCTGATACTGAACTTAAGCCTGGGCCTTCACCTACACCAATGGGAAAGAAAAATTATGAGAGTATTCGGAACATTGCCATTGTGAGTGTGAGGTATGGAGTAGGGCTTCGGCCAACTGCAGCATTAGCTACTGCAGCGCTAATCGATGCAGGAATTATTACCAAAGGAGACCCATCAAAGGTGATTGACAAGAGCTAGGTGCAGAGGGCACAAGAGAAATTGATGAATGAGCTTGACAAGGAATTAGATTTAGAATGCAAGGAAAAAGGAGTTTCTTGTATACTTTTTGATGGGCGCATCGACATTACAAATGTTATGATGGAAGCTGAAGGCAGTGATTAAGTATACCCTGCAAAGATAAAAGAAGAACACTACAGTGTTGTGAGTGAGCCTGGAAGTGACTATCTGTTTCACTTTACACCAGCTAAAGCAACCAAGGAAAAAACTCATGCGGAGCAAATAGTGGAAACTATATAGGTATGACTGGTTAAAAGAGAGAGATTTCGATAAGACCCTGTTGGCAGTAGGAGGTGACTCGACCAATGTAAACACAGGTGTCAAAGCGGGAGTTATGCGTGAGCTTGAGCTGCACCTAGGGAGAAAGCTGGTGTGGTTGGTATGCAACTTGCATACCAATGAACTTCCCCTATGCCATCTTATCGCCAAACTTGATGGCCCTACCCTCTCAAATAATACCTTCTCTGGGCAAATAGGCAGGTTGCTGCTTTTAGCTACAGACTTAGATATCAACCAAAATTTCACACCCATTTGTGTAGGCCCTCCACTAATTAGATTATCTGAGGAAGTAATCCAAGACTTATTTACTGATCATCAACATTACGGCTATAGAATTGCTACTGCTATTCGGGAATGAGTCTTGCCTCAAAAGTTAGCCTTGCTGGAAATAGGACCTGTAAATCATAGCAGATGGTTAACCACAGCAAACAGAATCCTAAGGCTGTATATCTCAAGCCATGGTTTAGAAGGCGAGGACTTGGAAAATCTTGAGAAGATCTCCGAATTAATCATAGGTGTCTACTAACCATGCTGGTTTATGGCAAAAGTCAAACACTCGTGGATTGAAGGGCCTAGACATGTTCTTTTTCAATTAGAATGTCTTAACCTGCCCCGTACCAGTGCCGTTTTAAAATGGTCTGACGTAACTGCGCGCTCAGTGCCAGTGCTGTTTTAAAATGGTCTTGATTTCAAAAATTCATTGTGACCACAATTTTCAAGCTAGGCACGTTAAAAATTGGTGTGCTTGTAGGGCAACCCTTCCTCTATCTGCCCTCAGGCGGCCTGACACATACACCCATGCGCTCCCGCCTCACACTCGCTCTGCCTCACTTTGCTTGTGTCAGTCATATAGTGCAGTGATGTCTCGCCGCGGTCTCCCGATGAGGAGATTCAGGACCTCCTGAGGTTCCCTTCACTGGGGAAAGTGATCTGGAGGATGACAACATGCAAGATAAAGACTACATCCAGCCTGAGGAGGAAAGTAGTAGCGATGACGAAATTCCCTCACCTAGAAAATCTAGGTATGTGGGCTACACTAGGGCAATACGTGGTAGGAGGCCACCTGTACGTCGTCGCCTTTCACATCACAACGATGAGGAGGAAAGGGAGGAGGAAGGTAGTCCTGCAGTTGAAGGGTGGTTAGGGAGGCAAAGAATTTCACCACGTGGGGAGGAAAGTGTGAGGAGGAGGCAAAGAATTTCACCACGTGGGGAGGAAAGGGTGAGGAGGAAGTGTGGAAGATTTGGGAAAATTCCATTGTTGGGGGAGAGTGACTCATCTCGCCCACTCTCCCTTGCCTCCCCATGACCGAGCTCAGCCCAGCACCTCAGGACAAAGTCTTCCCGCCTTCCCCACACCCAGCACCTCACGTGAAACTCTTCCCCCATTCCCCACACTTCCCCATGCTTCCCCAAAGCCCAAGGAACACAGAGGGGATGATGATGACGATGAGGAAACGACGTGGGAGTGGGAGGACGGTAGTGACTTTGTCCCCCACATTCACCTGTTCACCCACGAAAATGAGGCCTGGTGTAGTGTCCCTGAACTTCACCATATTTCCAGTAGAGTTGACTTTTTCAGGAACTACTTTCCTGTTGAGTTTGTTTTGAAGATTGTGGCCCTGACCAATGCCTTTGCTGTATTTGAACGTGGGGGAACAACACAGACACGACACAGCCGATTGTTTGACCCTGACGTGACCCTGGGTGAAATGTATGTGTTCCTAGCACTTGTGCTTTTGTTGGGGATATTGAAAAACAAAATCAGCTTCCCTCGTATTGGACTGTGGATCCAGTAATGGTGACACCAATTTTTGGTAAGGTGGTGGGAAGGAATCGTTTTCAGTACATCCTGAGCCGCCTTCATTTTTTTGACACCCTTGACCCTGCTAACGTAAACAACACGGACAGGATGAGGAGGATACATCTGGTTTTTGATCACCTTCGAGAGAAATTCCATACCTCCTCTCCATACTGAAACCTCATCATAGATGAGAGTCTAGTGCTATGGAGAAGTAATATTGCTTTTCGTCAGTATATCCCCAGCAAAAGACACAGGTTTGGCTTCAAAATCTTCATGATGTGTGACTGTAAGACTGGGTATGTGCAGGACATAGCCCCGTACACAGGTGTTCATATGGACATCACAGAAGATAGAAGTTTGGAACTCTCAGGGGCTGTGGTAAAAACGATGATCGAGGAATACCTTGATCGTGGGCGCGTTTTATACCTCGATAATTGGTACACAAGCCCCCTTCTCGCCAGGTAGCTTCACCTGCACGAAACTGGTCTGTGTGGCACTGTAAAGAAGAACAGTCAGCACATGGTGAAGGTGGGGAGGAAGCTTCAGGAAAATGAGGTTGTTTTTTACAAAGCACATAATATCCTCGCAACAGCATGGCACCACAACTACGAAGTATTCCTCCTCTCGTCTGTTCATCGGCCCCTTTTACACCGCACAGACAGTATACAGTAGATTACAGGGCAGAAGGGCGGTGCCACGTCTGGAAACCAGAACCTGTCTTGGCGTACAACGTGAATATGCAACAGGTGGATCAATCAGACGCAATGATTTCCAGTGTTGACTGTGCCAGGCCCACGATGAAGTGGTATAAAAATTTATTCTTCCATCTCCTCGACATCACTGTCCTCAACTCTCACTATCTCCTCGCACAGACCACTGGCATCCAAGAGACATTCGAGGACTATATTCGCGAGCTGGTGCGCGAGATAGTGGAGGAATATGGGGAAGATAGAAGTACTGCTTGCCACCACCACACCGCCGCCACACCTCTCCGCCTCACCTCTAGACACTTACCCAAAATCGTCCCTCCAAGTGCAACACGTCAGAATCCCCAGCGGAGGTGTCACGTGTGTTCACACAGCACTGTAAGGCCACGTATTCAGAGGAAGGACTCAAGGTATATGTGTGCTGAGTGTGATGTAGGACTGTGCGTATACCCATACTTCGAGGAGTACCACGCTCTCGCTAAATATTGAGAAACAAAGGTTATGACAAGCAATAACAAGACGCTCAAAAAGTGTTGTAAATACAAAAAAAGACACTCAGGAAGTGTTATCATAAGTACTGCATACAGTGATGACATATAAATATTTTCTCGTAAGGGTAAGGACTGAACGTTGTTGAATAAAGTTTTACATATGTTCTCGTAAGTGTTAGACGATATATTCACGGTGAGAGGATCAAAAATACTCTGGTAATGTCTGTGTATACTGAAGGCATGTTGTAAATAATTTACTGTAAGTGAAAGGGCTGTACGTTGTGAAGTCATGTTATGCATATTTTCTCATAACTGCAAGACAATGCATTCACTGTGATATGTATACTGTAGTGTTGCATGAGTAAGTGATATTTTTTCCCAAATAACACGATTTCTTTATGAAATAATATATATATATTTTTTTTGTGGGTGAGAAGTGGGCAGAAAAGTGTTAAGACCATTCCTATACCTTCCCTGAGTCACGTTGGCAGGAATACCTGAGTTTACCTTGCACAGAAAACGGGTTTTCTCTCCGTCGCTGGGGATTCCCTGCCAGCTTACACCTGCGGGCGGCCAGAGAGACTACGAAAAACGCACTTCGAGCCTCTGGTGAGTCTTTTTTAAGGGCATATTCGTTTTTTTCACATCAAAATCTATCATTTTAGGCAAAAAAAAAAAAAAAAAAAAAAAAATGGCCAGCACAAGGGCGACACTTAGGGCTGAGAGTGGCCGGCAAGTGGCAGGTTAAATCTCAAAGGAAAGAAGTGATTGACATTGTCATGCCAACTGTCAAAAGATGTGCTTGGTATGCATATAGTGAGAATATAATTCAAACTGCTGTGTTCTGGGGAACAAAAAGAGAGGATTGATGGAGTGAACAAAATTCTTGAAATCAGAGGGGAAGGTGAGCCAGAAGAACAACACGGGAACTCCTCAGTTAGATTGAGAAAAACACCTAATATAAATTCTGAATCCTCAAACCAACTTGACTTAATAGACTGGGTAGATAAATACGAGCCACGTCTCACTTGCCACCTTACTACTTTAGAGGTGAAAAAAATCATTGACTTTCCAATGAAGGTATCAGACTGGCCATGCCATACTCAAAGCATCGAAATGGTGGTGAAAATGGTCACTGAAAATTCTGCAAAATACTTCACGCATGAGAAAAGAGATGGTGGTATTCAGGTTCAGGTATTCAGCAGGAGGCTAATGGCAAAAAATCAAACAAAGCAGGACCTTTTGAATCTAATTGATTAAATAACTGAATATGCATTTTTAAACACTGTATAGGGAGAGAAACGTGTTAAGTTTGTTCTTTTCTTATATACAGAAGCACTTTGTAAACCTGAAGGTTAAGTAGAATGGTTTTTAAACTTTATGTATAACTGAATTTTGTAAATTTCCTTTTCATTGGTAGGTTTGAAACAACTACTTATCTACTTAATTATCATTGTATGTGTCTCAGGTGATGTGCAAACAGTTAATAAATATGTAAATATGATTAGGCTTTGCTAATTTGAATTATTTCCCATATATCTTTCAATACCGTATAATGTGATAAAATGCGCAACTTCAAATGCAAATTGATGTAGGTAAAACTTGTCCTATAAAAAAAAAAGGTCATATTTGAATTCCTCGTCGAAAACCACATTAAAATAACACTCCTTTTGTTAGAATTTCTTTAAAATTCATTTTCACACCTGAGTATGATACACCCTACTGAAGGGGTCAAGACACTAAATTATGTTATGGGCCTGATATCAATAAAACAAAAAATCTGCCTGTGGAAGTCATATGGAAAATAAATCAGTCTAATGTTAGTCTCGTAGGTCCAGGTGTAGGAGATGGGTGAGGCTCCGACACCAGCAGTCTCTCCACTACAAAGGCCACACTGCCCAGGGTGATGCCCACCAGGAGAAGCAGCAGAGGTCCCTGCATATGGATAATAGACAGACTCCTGAAATTAGTTTGGCTGTGTTCTGCTCCCACCTGCCCTTGCTGTTTTATTTCTTCCCTCTGTTTTATTCGACTCTCACGTGCAGCGGCTTCCAGTGTTTTTTTTTTCCAATGCTCATACAGACCAGCCTGAAAACAGAAAGTTGCAGTAGTGAGTCTGGAAAAACTTAAACTTTGTCAGGTCCCAATGTAGTAAATGTTCTAGTTTTTTATGTAAACCTTGTAATAATCTCTTAACCAATAATGTTATAACGATATATTTACTCTTCTGTATTCTAATGCCTTGAACATATTGAATTCATGCTTAATCATCCATTACATGCATATCGGTACAAGCACAGTGTATGATGACAGTACAACATGTTAAGAATCGATTTAACAATTTTTCTACAACTCTGATAAAGCAAAATCATTAAATATAATGCATTAAATGTAGGCTGGTCACTCCGGTCTGTCATTCAAAGTAAAGTGGTTGGGTGGGCTATAGTTCAGGCAACAGCTAAGAATACTGTGCCGCCCCCTCGTAGTCAGTGGTACTATCACCACATTATATCGGGCTGTTTGGAATATTTCGATATACTGTACCGTGACCTAAAACAATGTGGTCGCTACTTGTCTCTCTGTACAGTAGCATGCTTTTGAACAGTTAGGCCACACCGTGAGGAATTATTTCTTTATTTTATTACTCATATCGTACTCTTCGTCCCCAATCTATTCTTTTTATACTCTGGGGAAAATGGTACAGCGCATGTGAGTCGGACAAATACGATAATAAACGCAATATTCCGAAAAAAAAAAAAAAAAAAGATAGCGCAATGAAATGGGGGACAATACTTTTTAATAATGCAAAATTCTACATTATATACTGTATAATGCATCTGAGAGTAATGTTTGCTACTTTGTTACAGGGTGGAAATATAAATATGCACATAAAAAAAAAATGAATGGTAATATATTTTCAAGTTACTTTCAGTAAAAATGCGTATAATACTGATGTTTAATCACTGAACGGAGTCTTCTTTGGAACAGATTATCTCAGTCAAATAGCTTTGGTTCAACCATGAACCATATCACATTACCTGTACACAAGTAAATGCTAAACAATCCTCAAAATTCTTAATTATCTTTTAATTTAAAGCATTATTTTCATGTTGTGAACTTTTTATAGTGATCATTCTTCGGTACAAAGGCCGATATAGGACTGATGAGATTTACAGAGCCATCTGATATATTACTATGTATCTCCACTGTTACTGGGGGGATTCAGGTATAAATTTCCATAATTAACAAGTTTGCGCTACATTTGACGTATATGTCACGTTTTCAAGGGCCACCAACCACAGTCTGACAAAACTGTTTCCAAACCTGCTCCTACGGTCACATAAACAGTCACTGGGACAACCCGTTAACACTTCTTGCAAAATCCGTCATTTATTAATTTATGCTAATAAAATGTCTATATAAAGCATTACAAATGCCTGTGCATTACGAATGCATATTTTGGTCATCAAAGAAAACTCTTCACTATTTATGCCTCCCAAATATAGTCATCGTATGAGTACATTTCACCGATTTTCGCCTATAAGATCCCTGAGATAACACAGTATAGGAAAATGTTTCTTAAGCAGCACAGAAAGAGAGAGAGAGAGAGAGGGGGGGGGAGGGTTGATTCACTGATTGATTGAATATCATTAAAATCTGGTGGCGCAACTGCCAGGGTCATATGGCACCAGACACCAATGTAAAAGATGCCGCCAATAAAATGTGCATATTCAAAATAAAGTTAATACCCGTTAGTAGGAATGAAACACTGAAAATAACAAAAGTATAAAATATTAATTATTTATATAAGTGGAAGGAGGCCCGCTTCCTGCAGAAAATTAATAACATCAGTAAAATCGCCAGTGGCTTCCCCAAGCATCGAGGACAGACAGGAGGCACCATCTGCCCCCTAATGCATATAGAGGAATCTGACGGAGGTCCCCCCGACTTGGACACTCGACGAGCAAGTGACGGACAGTAAGGGGAACAAGGGAATCTATCACAGTACGGTGGAGTCTCACCACTCTTCAGGAAGCCATGTGTAAGCCGAGAGTGCCTAGTACGAACCCTGGCAAGAGCCACCTCCAATCGCCAAGGCATGAAGGGGAGAACCCATAGAACAACCACTCTCGGAAAGATTTCTTTTAGCTTATTATGAGCAACACCATCCCCGTGTCACTGCCAACACGTACGAATCGTATTTTTTTTTTTTTTTTTTTTTTTTTAATGTGTCCGACTCTGGGCATAGGCTTCACAGCCTGCTCTCAAGGCCCAGTAGTATACCGCAAGTAAGGTGTTACATCAGAAGCAGGAAGTTGGTAGTCGGTTGGGGGCTGTTGAGAAGATGCAGCTTTAGTTAATGTATCTGTAAAGCAGCAAATGTATCTGCCCTCTCATTGTCCACCACACCATCATGTGCAGGAACCCAGTAGAAGTCCACATGATGATCACCACGGCCAAGAAGAAAAACCACTCTAAATTTCAAAAAAACAATGGATGGGATGCAGTAAAATACTCCAGTGCAGCGAGGGCACTACGGGAGTAACTAAAAGTAACAAAAACAGATTGGGGGAGCGTAATAATGATTTTAGCAGCAAATAAAATCACAGTCAGTTCCGCCGTATACACTGAAGTAGTATCAGGAAGGTTACTGCCCCTAACATTGGAAGGGAGGGCAACACCAAAGCCTACTCCAGTATCAGTCTTAGACCCGTCAGTATAGACGGGGACAGAATCCTCATGATTGGAGGCATGTTTTAAAAAGGGAGAGAGGAACACCTGAAACAGAAGTGAGCCCTTTTTTACCAGCAATGGATCTACAAAATGTCATACCAGGGAGTAGCCAAATACCCACCCTTGGGATCCAATGTGGACATACTGCCAGTCTCCGAACAAAGGACAATCATAACAGACCGGACCCTTTAACCAAAGGGTTTCAAGAATCTAGGACGGGTGTCATAAACAGAAGATCATGAAACCTGCGAGACGATGGCACAAGAAATTGAGTTCAGAATGCGGTGAAGATGATACCAACACTTCAGCATCAACGACTAGCACCACAAATGCAAGGGGAGTACACCAGCATCCACCAAAAAACTTGAAATCAGGGATGACCTGCATGCCCCGGTTGCCCGACATACACAGCATGATGCACTGAATTTAACAACTGGACACAGGCATCTGTTGCACAGCAGTAGACCTCATACACATATTCAAGTTTAGGAAGAATAAGAGACCTATGCAAGAGACGAAGCGTATGACAGTGAGCACAACAAGAGGTATGAGCCAAAACCCTCGAAAGACTAAAGCTTTAAGACAAGCTGCCTTAACTGAACGAATATGGGGAACCCTGGTTTGTTGTATATCAAAAAGAAGATCCAGAAATTGTCTCTCTTCCACACAAGATATTCTCCGACCCTAGAGATACAAATCAGTGTCTGGGAAAAACCTCAAAGACAACAAAAATGATTAGCCACTGTCTTTTTTTAAGGGAAAACGAAAGCCGCGAGACTCTGCCCAGTCAGAAATTCTTTATAGAGTCAGCTGCAACTTCCTCTTTATCGGAGACATTCTATATGCGGTGAAAGAAATTGAGAGGTCATTGACATAGTGAGCCTCATACACCTTCAGGAAGTACACTGATTACGCTGCTGATGGCCACTGCAAAAGAGTGTAACACTAAGGATACTCCCCTGTGGTACTCCATCTTCTGGTGAATGGGAATTAGAAAGCACTCCTCCCTCACGGACCCTTAAAAAATGGTTAGACAAAAATCGCTGAATAAAAATAGGCAAGTGCCCATGAAGACCAAACTCATAAAGAGAAAGTAAAATGCCATGATGCCAGGCAGTGTCATATGCCTTCCCCTGATTGAAGAAGACCGTGACCTGGTGTTGGTTAGTGGAGAAAGCCTTACGACAGAAGATTCTAAGGACAGTAGTGCATCAGAGGTATGTCACATTTTTTGAAAACCATACTGGGCAGAGGATAAGAAGTCATCTCTCTCCAAAAACCACACAAACCTAACATTGAGCATCTTTGTCAGAACTTTAAATATACAAGAAGTCAGAGAAATAGCCCAGGAATTCGTCACCTGCAGGTGATTCTTACCTGGTCTGGGGATGGGGATGACTACAGCAACACCCCAACAAGCCATAAACTCACCAGGACACCAGTTCTTATTAAATAACGAAAGCAAAAAGAGTCCGGACTCACCTGACGGGTGACATAAAAAGGCATAAGGAATATCATCACAACCAGGAGAGGAATCATGGCACTGTGCCTGGAGTTCAGAAGAGGAAAAGGGAACATTATAAGACTCTCCCCCAGAAGAGGCAAAACTGAAACCACGAAACTCTAAGTGCTGGCGGTGGCAAGCCGAAGGCCTATTTGTACTGCCAAAATGATCAACATAAAACTCTGCAACATTGAAAGGGTCAGCCACAGTTCCACCTGCTGCAGATAAAACAGGAGGGTTTGGAACAGTAAATTTCCCGAAATATTCCTTACCCGGTTCCACGCCTGAGTGAGGGAAGTCCTCGAACTAATGGAGGAAAGATAACCCTTCCAGGATGAATGCCTGGCCTCCTTTTAAACCCGCCTTATATGAGCTCGTGCCCTCCGATACACCACCAAATACTGAGGATCCCCATGGTGACAACGAAGTCGAGAGAAGGCAACTCGTTTGGCTCTCACTGCGGAACTGCAATCAGAGTTCCACCAAAGAACTGGTCGTTAAGGATATTGACCCCTCGTTCTTGGAACAGATAATAGGGCTGCTGAGTGTAACACATCAGTGAAATATGACACCACCTCAGTAAGACAGCCAAACTCATTGACAGAGAGGGAAATGGAACTTAATTCTCTGAATCGTGGCCAGTCAGCCTTACCCAGAAGCCAGCGAGGAAGGCGAGGCCGAGGTCCACTTGCATTAGCAGTTAGGAGTAATGGAAAATGGTCGCTGCCATACAGGTCTGGCAACATATCCCAGGTAAAATGTAAAACAACATCAGCTGAGCATAAGGACATATCAATGGCAGTAAAAGTTCCAGTCTAGCTATGGAAAGAAGTCATTTTATCAGTTGAAAATGCCCAACTCCTCATCTTTCACCAAAGAGGCCAACCTAACACACCGGGGGTTGGCCTCATTGTTTCCCCATAGTGGATGGTGACCATTCATATCTCCTAGTAACAGAAAGAGAGAAGGAAGGCAACAAATATGGCATTCCCGATCCACCCTTTTAATAGTAGCAATAGGAGGAAAATTAATGCTGCAACCTGTATACTGCTGACGTAAAAGCATCCGGACAGCAACAGCCTGCGGGGTAGTGGACATGTCCATATGACTGTATGGAATATCATGGCGAAGGAAGATAGCAGCACCTCCATGTCAACCTTGGCCCAGCACAGGATCAGAGTAAAAGGCATGGTAGCCAGAAGGACCAGAAGGAACAGCCTCTCCTACCAAGGTCTCCTGGATGCACAGGGACAGAGGAGTAAATTGAGAAACGAGATGACACACTTCCTCATAGCTAGCATTAAATCTCAACAGTTCCACTGGATGATAGAACCCAAAGTGGAGGGATGATGATGATTTAGTGAGGGACTGTACACCTCCTGACAAACGAGTGGGTTTGGACTGATGCTTAGAAAGGCCCTTGGGAAGAGACTACCCAGCACCAGAAACCCTAACATTATGTCCAACATCTGTGAGCAAACGTGAGGACAATCAAAAGGAAAGTTTTACAGCACTCTTCCTCTGAGGTAGAATAACACTTGGCTTGGAATGTGGCTTGGAAAGTGGCTTGGAGGCCACCTTGGGTGATGTAGGATGGCCAGTGCTAACATAAGGAGTCCCAGAAGTGGAAGGAGTGTTCACAGGATTACAGCCCTGTGAGGGCGACATTGAATGTTTCACAACTGAAGCAACAAGGGTCTGTCCAACACCGTCCCAAGATGAGGACGTGACCACAGGTGAATCATCAGCTGCAGCTTCCACCTGGTTAGACCCACAGCCTCCAGGGCAGAGGAAGCAGGAGAGAGGTTGATACAAGGTTCGACAATGGAGACCAAACATTCACGTGCAGCTTCCACCTGGTTAGACTCCTCAGCTTCTGGGGCAGAGGGAACAGAAGTGAGGTCGGCACAAAATTCAACAACGGAGACCTTTGGTGACTGGTTTTCAGGCTCAGAGGACTCTGAAGAACCACGGTGACGTATGCCAGATACAGATAGGGCCTCAGGCATACTGGACAAGGCAGGAGAAGGAGTCACATCAACGTGTACATCCGCCACCACCACGGAAGTGTGCAAACCTTCAGTCACTGAAGTGGGAGTGGAAGCAGTTGGACCATGGGGACAGCATCCCACAAAGCACTTGGTGATGGAGTGGTCACTGCATTCGGTCAAGGCCATCTCTGAGACACAGGGCAGTGCACTGGCATTCCAGAAAGGACAGCAACATAAGTAACCATGGGTTGGAAGAAGTGAGTCTGAGCTTTTTTCTTAGCCTCAAGAAATGAAACCTTTTCAAGTGTTCGAATTGACAAAATCTCCTTTTCTAGGTAGTAATGAGGCCAGTTTCCAGAATTTACAGCATGAGGACCCCCCAGGTGATAGCATTTAAGTGGTCCTGGACAATCACTGGTATGGCATCCACCACCACAGGAAACACAGACTCCAGGAAGGCCTGCTGTGCACGGCGGCAAAATTGGCTGACATATCCATATCCTTGACAGTGGAAACATATCTTTGGGGTGGGCATGTATGGCTTCACAGGAAGTGACAGGCAAGCCAGCTTCACAGAAGTAGGTAAGGTCAACCTACTGGAAGTCAGGAACAAGGTAAAGGAGTTGGGGTCAGGACACCATCGATTTTCTTCTGCAGTCGCTCAACAGCTACCACACCAGAAGATCTGAGTTCCTCGAACAGCTGTGCCTCTGGGTAGGGGAGGAGGTCACGTAAAAAAAACTATACTTTTCATTTGTTAAAAGTGGTATGCCTAGCACAGGCAACCGCGGCACCAGAAAAAGAAGTCAGAGCTTGTAAGCAGGCACTCTCTTTTGGGGAGGACACCTCAGTAACGATGCTTCCATCCCTTTGGGAACAGATTTTAAGTTTCCTACTGCAAGCTGAGAGGGTACCATGGTGAAAATTGAAAATGTCAATACCTAGTATTGAGCCGCCAACAGGGTTCTTCATTGCCAGATACTTTGCATAGGATTCTGGAACCATGTCTTTTGGGCAAAACCCCAGAGCCAAACCAAACAGACGTGCCCCCTCCTAGTCCCAGTAGGATGGTGGGGCGGAGAAGGAAAGTCTCCAGGGTTCTGGAAAGGCTCCAGAGTGGCTATGAGAGTGGAGGATTCTACAGAAAGTCCAGGGACAGAGGCCATGTTGTCAATATTTTTACATGTTGCCAAAAAATCTTCATTCCCACACCCCTCCACCCACCATGGAGCCCAACAAAGGGAGGTCTTATGCCAGGGACAACACCACTGCGACCCCAGTTGCTGCAGGAGAGTATATGTGGGTAATCACCAGCAGACCTGGGCAAGGGTGACTCCAGGACGATAGGAGCCACCAGGCCCCCCAGTGCCCACTTGCCCCTAGGCAATGGATGACCAGCTGACTAACTTGATCAGGCCCAACCAGGCCACCCATCTAGCCAGAGCAAGGGACCAAAGAGGTGTAATGCTAGCTGCAGGGCACATTGTGCAAAATCACTCAACCCCCAGGACTCGCGTTTCCCAGCATTATGAGACGCCATGCATGGCTAACATATGTGATGGCAACAGTCCCGCCCTAGATGGCAAATGTCTAGGGACTAACATCACCAGCAGGCCTCCTTCACCAATGATGTAGGGGGTGCTTGGTCCATGAGGCCAACAGATGCTGAATCCTACAAAGGTAGACACGCCTCCAGAGCAGGTGGCACTGCCAACCATACTTCAAGCTCCACCACCGCATCAAGGTGACCCCCACTCAGTGGGGAGAGAAGGGAGGGCTTTCCAAGAAGAAGTACTACCTCACAAGGTCTTACGACCTGTACCTCAGAGGTACCATGAATGAACTTACCAGTTTTAAGTTGTTACTTAATTAGTGAGAGGAAAGTAGTAGAGATGAAAGCTCTCTCCATCCACGTCCTCCACCTGCGAAATGGGCACATGAAAGGAACTACACCTAATGCGAGGGGAAAAGGATAGGCTATGAAATAGGAAGAAATATTCAATCTACCATAATGTCAGGTCTAGCATAACCCAGATTTGCTCTGTTGAGGAAGTGTCTACCTGTGCTGGTAGATGATTCCGGACACAACAGATCTTATACGTGAATAAAACTGTTTAACCCGCCGTGTCCCATTGACGTATATATACGTCCACACATTTTTGTCACTGTTAGTCCCGTTGACATATATAAATGTGCATCAATTGCAAGGTCTCTAATTTGCACAATTTTCAACTTTTGCACATGATTTTTGCTATGTATACACAGGACACCTTCCACTACAAGATGCCAAGCAGCGACAATGCCTTACCCCGCATGACCTCCCCCTTCCCCCAGCACGCCATTGTCTCGGCAATTCACCTGTTACCAGTGACCTGGCCAGTAAAGACATGTGCCACAGTACGAAATTCAAGGCCAGAGTGATTCCCCAATCGATGACAATGTGGAGGACAAAGTTTATGTAGCATTAGAGGAAGAAACAGTCAGATATGATGATCAGGTAATGTCGCCAAGAAAGGTCAGGTATGTTGATGTGTTTGGTGAGTAAAACAATGCTTATATTGCCTATATTACTGTGTGAAAACCAATATACTCTCGTACTACATATAAATTCGTACCAAATGAATAAATAAATATCATTTATGAGTGGTGTGGAATAGTTACCTTCCCACAGGACTCGTTTTCTTTGGAGCCAGCCTGACAGAAAACCCAGTAAGGTAAAAGGTACTGCTACCTGTATTCAATATTTTAAACCTCAGGTGAGCAATTTCTCTATGAGTTTTCGATGATTCTCACCAAAAGCAGAGGTTTGAGCTAAATTTTTTTTTTCCAAAATTGGTCGGGACTGGGGGGAGTCAGTGGTGGAAAATCGGTTGGGACAGGGCAAGTTAATGTTTCATGTAGAATCGTCACTGGAGGGTTAACAACAACTGGTTCAGATGGAGTAACAAGGCTATTATAATAAAAGTAACTTAATCACTAGGTAGTGCTGAAAAAAATATAACAAAAAATTATGTCAGTTATATATCTGTTTTACCCCCCTACCCCTGGGGGTAAGGGTTTTTTTCAAAAATACTCCCCCAGTATCCCTGCTTGTCGTACAAGGCGACTAAAAGGGTTGGCGGAGGGTTAGTGCCCCTCCCTGGAAAACAATTAACTAAAAAGACAAACAAGAAGCCTCGGACAAGGACTGACCAAAAGACGATGACCAAGGACCAGACAAAGGACATGGTAATCAGAACATGGAACGTAAGAGGTGCGAATGATGAGGCGAAAGAGAGAGAGAGAGATTGTCCAGGTGCTTGAGGGTGCAAAATAAATGTATGTGGAGTAACTGAAACTATACAGAGAGGTGAGAGTGTGAGAGAATGGGAGTATGGATGCGGTATATGTGCAGGAGTAGGTGAGAATAAAAAGGACAAAAGAAGGAGTGTGTATAATTGTGAGTAAAAGATGGAAGAAGAACATAAGACAGTATGGATCAGTTGGGTCAAGGATTGTGTGGTTAAGATTGAAAGTTGGAATACAAATGTGGGCGATTGTGTGCGTCTATGTGCCAATGCAAGATCGTGCAAGCAGAGTGAGAGAAGAGTTCTGGACAAATGTGGAAGAGAGCATGGAAAAGTTTGGAAGGAATGAGAGAGTGTTTTTGATCTGAGATATGAATGGTAAAGTAGGGAATGTGAAGGTGGATGGAATAGTTGGTGAGTGGGGTGTGCCTGTTGAGATAGATGAGAATGGCAGTGCGTTAGTGGACATTTGTGCTGGGAGTGGGTTGGTGATAGCCAATACCCTCTTCAGGCACAAAATGATCCACAGATATACATGGCGAGTGATGAGAAGGGTGGGTGATGAACTGAATGAAAGGAAGGCAATGATTGATTATGTGTATGTGGATGAAAGGATGAATATGTGTAATGGATGCAAGAGTTTATAGACGCTGAGGGAGTGGATTTTCTGACCACTACTTGGTGGTGGGCACAATCAAGACACAAATAAGATGGAGTAATAGAAGAAGGGAAGGACGGGAAGAAGGAGTATTTGCAAGGAGAGTGGAAAGGTTACAAGAGGATGAGAAAAAGGCAGAATATAAGAGGGAAGTGGAGGAACGATTGCGCAAATATGAATTGGACCAGATGGGGGACGTGGAAGGTGTGTGCAGGATATTCACAGAAGAAATATGTGCAGCATGTGATGTGGTGTGTGGGATGAAGGGAAGACAGAGGGGGGTGCAAGGAACAGCATGGTGGAATGAAGAGGTGAGACAGGCTTTGGCACAAAAGAAGAAAGCATACAATGAATGGATGAGAAACAGGGGCGTGGAAGAAGTTGAGAGGCGGAAGAGAGAGTTATATGTAGAAAGAAAGAGAGAGGTAAAAAGATTAGTAAGAGAGAGTAGGAAGAGATTGGATGAGGAATTTGGAAGGAATTTGAGTGTTAAGTGGAGGAACTGAAAGAGAATGTTCAGGAATGAGGTGAAGAGAGTAAGACAGGGTGGAAGTGAAGTTAGCAGGGGAGTGAAAGATAAAAATGGTAGATTACTAGTGGAGAAGGGAGAAAAGGTGAGTAGATGGAGAGAACACTTTAAGGAATCGTTGAACATAGAGGATGGAAGTGATGCGAGTATAAGTGGCTGGGGAATGGCTGGGAGAAGGAGGGAGGTGAGAAGACAGGACGAAGTCAGTAGGATAGAAGTTGTGGAAGCAATGATGAAAGTTAAATCGGGGAAAGCCCCAGGAATTGATGAAGTGTGTGGTGAAATGTTGAAGCATGGGGGAGAGATAGTAGTAGAATGGATGTGGAAGATGTGCAGATTGGCCTGGGAGGAAAGTAGAGTTCTGGAAGATTGAAAGTCAGGTATAATTATTCTCTTTTACAAAGTAAAAGGAGAAAAAGAAGTGTGTGGTAATCATAGGGGCATTTGTCTTCTTAGTATAATAGAAAAAGTGTATGGTAGGATACTTATTGACAGAGTTAGGGAAATAACAGAGGAATTAGTTGGAGAAGAACAGGGAGGCTTTAGGAAGGGAAGAGGTTGTGTAGATCAGATATTCATTCTTAGATCTTTAGTGGAAAAGTTTCTAGAGAAGGGAAAGAAGTTGTATGCGGCTTTCATGGATTTGGAGAAAGCATATGACAGGGTGGATAGACAAGGATTGTGGAAAGTATTAAGAATATATGGAGTAGATGGGAATGTCACGGGGTTTTTAAATTAAATGCAAATATTAAATAATAATATTCAATAATATTGAACAGCAGGAACAAGAATTGTCTTGCTAAATCAAGCAGTGATTACTTTATACCGGCTTGCTTCGCCGATTTTCTCTGAACGAGAATTTATAAACTTTCTCAACAGAACACAGCAGAGACTAATTACTCACAAATGCTGATTATTAGTACTGTTAGCCTCTGGAGAAAGTTACTTCACCCCTGACAATAAATAACTAATACTAATAATAATATCAGTTCTTGCTAATGCTTAACTCCTAGAAGGCACAACGGATTTTAAGCTTAATACAACAAGACTGGCCTAAGTACTAGTTATGAATGGCAAAACGTTTATGCAAGCTCGGAGCTATAAGGGAAATAAGCTTAATTATGGAGAAATGAAACACGAGTTTACATTACATTAAGCTAAAAAAAAAAAAAAAACTGTTAAATTTATTGATTACAAAGAAATAAATTTAACGTTACACTTCAAATGAATTCAAATAAAGAGATCGTACTCACTCACTCACTCAAGAGCTAAATTCTTACGCCTAAAAAACAACATGCGGTGCAGCCGGCCAGCATGTAAGGAAACAGCACACTTAACTAAACTCTTAAGTCTAGGAAAACGAAAAGAAAATACTGGTCAATGAATGTGGTGTATCACCAAGAAGGGTGGGAGCCTGGAGAACTGTAGTATAGTGGAGTGTGGGTGCTAGCTGACCTCTCACTCTCCACTGCTGGAGCACAGTACCTCACTCCGTCACAACAGACACTTGACTGACTTCAAATATGATGTATGGGTAATGGACTGGCCAGCGGAAAACGGCGTGGCTAACGGTTGAGGCAAGCAGGGGTGAACAATAAAGAAACAATAATATCGCTCAGTAGAGCACTCAATGACGTGCATTAGATCGGTCACTTTTGAAACAGTGATGAATGTTTTGAAAAGTATACCACCGAAATGGAGAGAGAAACGGTTAACTGAGCAATACACAATGAGTTTTCCACTAATAGTTCGTGGTTTCTCACAAAAGGAAAATTTCGCAAATTTGATTCGTGACATTACGCCCCATGAAAATCAAATCTTTCTTTCTTCAGGAAAAGATTTCAATATGCATACATATAAATTCTAACTCAGTCACACAAGATTCACACTGTGGTGTGTGTGCTATCCTGCTACAGGAGGAAATCACTATCGCCAATGAGCAAAAAAAAAAAAAAGTATTTACGTTAATAGAGGAAAGCTTGAGGGAAAAACTCCATGACGACAGTGAAAATCCTGTACTCAGGTCAAACTGAGTGAAAGTTCACTACGTTTACACTGACAACTAATTGTCGTGTAGCGTGATGTATATAATACACGGTGTAGGTGTGACAGTTGTAGTGTAACTGTACCTACGTGTAAAATGACACAGTAAGTATTAATAATATGGCGACGACGAAGGCAGAGGAGAAGAGGCGGCAGCGTCTGGCAGACGATCAGCTGGCGCACACAGCAAAACTGCTACACCCATTGCTGTACCTGCAAAATCAATCAAGGTGGAGCATCAAAAGTGTCAATGAGACAAAAATTCTTATTACATTACAATTACTCTCTCTGCCTAGCAATCAGTACATGCTACGAAAGATACGCTCTAGCTGAAAAATACGAGTGACAGCCTAAGCTTCGTACATTCGAGGTCGCCATTAATTTATTAGGTACATTATTAACTAGGAAACGCAGTCGTAAGGGTTCTTAGTGGGGAAGCTCTAACCTGGCATGCACCTCGCTCAACATGCGGCGCAGCCGGCCAGCATGTGAGGGTACAGCACCTTAACAACATCCCATCACCGAGTTTAGGGGGAGCTCTAACCTGGCATCCACCTCGCTCGACATGCGGCACAGCCGGCCAGCATGTGAGGAAACAGCACCTTAACAACATCCCATCACCCAGTTTAGGGGGAACTCTAACCTGGCGTCCACCTTGCTCGACATGCGGCATAGCCGGCCAGCATGTGAGGGAACAGCACCTTAGCTTATGGTATATAAGTATGTACAGGCCCTGGACGTACTATGTAGTGTGGGGCCAACAAGTGAGACGTCAGGTCTACACTTTTGACTGGGAACCAGGCTGGTCCTTGGATTACTCAAATCTCTGAGGACGCCTATCTTACGGAACCCAGCATACAACAATTGCTAGTTAGTAAGCAGTTAGTAGGTGAGACATCAGGTCTACACCCACATTACCACTACCCTGTCTCTCAACTGACTCAGAGATTACAGGTGTGGTTACAAACGGCACAGGAAGGACATGTCCCTGATTAGTGGTGTTATTTTGACACACACTGCAGGAACACACAGAACTATCTATGTCTCGTCCCATCCCTGGCCAGAAAAAGTCAGCTCGGATATGGCCCTGGGTCTTCGTTTTGCCCATGTGACCTCCTGAGGCTGAACAATGACCCCATTGTAATACTGATAGGCGGTTCTTGGCGGGAACGACAAACTGCAGTCGAACCTCGCCCTCGGGTGTTCGTGACTCACGGTAGAGCCGTCCTTGTTTGCGAAGGAACTTGGCTTGACCTCCCCGTGAATACTTAATCACTCGACCCTTTTGTTTGTTCCGCACGGCAGCAAGTGTCGGGTCAGAATGTTGTTCTTGTACAACATTTTGTTCTTGTACAACAAGTTGGCTACACATCAGATCTTGCGGCGATTCAATGATCACTGAGGTGACACAGTCTGGAGCCTCAGCCATGGCTCGGTGTTACCACAGCCGAAGTCTGAGTAGCATCAACATCGGTGCAACTATCCTTGACACCAGAAATGTTGCCTATGATAAGGTCAAATAAAGGTTCTGGCATGACAACTGCAAGTGTCGTACCAGTATAAAATGGAGATGCCACCTGGATACATGCCTCAGGGAACAATCTCACTGATCCATCAATAAGGTTTGCATGGATCTGTCGACCTGTGTATTGCTCCGGCCAAACTAAACTCTGCTTGCCAGAGCAACCTGAGGAACCATTATCTCTCAGGACCATCACAAGAATGCCTCCCACAAACACTTGCTGAACAAGGAAGGTACTGTCATCTGTGGGAGGGCCTGTGGAGGAAGCAGCTAGCCACTCATGAGGCTGCTGAATAACTAATGCAGCAAACATTGTGCCTTGTGACTTTGACTTAGAAACTTTAGGGGTCGTACTCACCGCCTGAGGAGATGGAACATTGGCCATGTATGGAGGGGTGTTCACTGTCACTGTGGGACTAAACTGTGGGGGAGTACCCGTACTGGTAGGGACATGACCACCGTGCTGCTGCTGAGGAATGAAGGCTGCATTTGCTTCCTGCCTCCTATTCTCTTGAGCTGGTGGTGAAAAGGACGGTCCTGACGGTCGGTTGCGTGGCTGATACTGCTGCTGGTTAAGGTACTTGTTGTACCTCTTCCACTCAGGTTTCTGAGTGTTTTGCCCCTGGTCCTTCCACTGCAGTTTTGGACCTTGGCCATTATTCTGAGAATAGCCTTGTTGCTGGGGTTCAGTCTGAGACGATTTCTCAGATTTATCAGGTTTTCTGTTCCAGGTGTTTTGCTTATGAGTTTGGTACCCGTATGCAATAAAATATGCGTCAGCCTTTTCTGCCATTTGGCTGGCATCTTTCACCTGGCAGATCTTAAGCTGTGCTATGAGCTCAGCAGACCACGACCTCTGTAGCTGTGTACGCAACATAAGGTCAATTATCCCCTCACGCTTGGAAGGAGTTTCATCTTTCTCCATCCACTCACCTAAGTAAGCAGTGAGACGGTCGAGGAACTGAACAGCTGTCTCCTTGTCTTGGAGACGAGCTCGCATGAACTGAACTTTGGCGTCGTCTACTGTGAGACCATACGCCTTAATGAGTGCAGCTTTCATCATCTCATATGTGAGATTGTCTCCACAAATTCTGTGGAGAATATCGAGGGCAGGGCCCTCAAATACACTAAGAAATTGGAGCCGCTTAGCTGCCTCATCCAGTTGATACATGTCTGCCATGTCCTCAAAACGAGCTATGTACAGCTCGATTCGCTCACCTTCCTTGTATGAAGGAAGCTTGATGCGTGGGGTCGCCAGGACATGTGTAGGGAAAACGCTCATGGAGCATGGACCAACTGCACCAGTTGTGTCTGAAGCCAAGGAATCTCGCTTGAGCTTCAAAACCTCAAGTTCATGTTTTTCTCGTGCCTCATGTTCGGCACGTTCATATTGACGTTGTTCCCGCATGTGTTCTAAGTCGAGTTCGCTCTGTTTTCGCTCGTGTTTGCGCTGTTCTCACTCGTATTCGCGCTCCTTTTTGCATTCCTCACGCTGTGCTCGTGTTCGCGTTGGATTCTACGCTCTTCACGAGCATCTTTTTCACGTTCTTGCTCGTAATTAAACCGTGAGAGAAAATAACTCAGAATTTTCTCTGGGTCTGTGAGGCCCATTTCTTTAGCTTCCTGTACATAGACACTGGCTGCCATGATGCTAGCTCAATCTAAATAACTAGCGACTCAGTACTGATTGCTACTTCACAAACGAATGCTAATAAACACAAGTAAAGAATACAGACACAAGCTAGTGGTGACCAGTCTTATCTAGTTAACTGCAAAAGAATAAAGCAAAAATGCATATGACTGGGAAGACTCAATAATTAACGCAATGGGTACGGCGGCTACCCAGTACAGAATAAAATCGTCCTGCATTACCAAAAATAAAGTACTAGAGTTAAGTACTCCATGGATTAATAAAGCAAAAAAATTCACTTGCTAAACTAACGGTAAACACCAGTAAGCTTATGCCTATAAACTTTAATGATCAGTACCTAAATATGAAAGAGTGAGTATTATCTCGTGAATAGCTTTCGAGCTAGGAGTTAATATCCTGGCGAGGTCGCCAATTGTCACGGGGTTTTTAGATTAAATACAAATATCAAATGATAATGTTCAATAATACTGAACAGCAGGAACAAGAATTGTCTTGCTAAATCAAGCAGTGATTACTTTATACCGGCTTGCTTCGCCGATTATCTCTGAACGAGAATTTATAAACTTTCTCAAAAGTGCACATCAGAGACTAATTACTCACAAATGCTGATTATTAGTTCTGTTAGCCTCTGGAGAAAGTTACTTCACT
Organism: Coenobita brevimanus; assembly: GCF_032717465.1. NCBI lineage: Eukaryota > Metazoa > Arthropoda > Malacostraca > Decapoda > Coenobitidae > Coenobita > Coenobita brevimanus. The sequence continues at coordinate 16,502,436 of NC_136986.1, forward strand.
CCTGACAATAAATAACTAATACTAATAATAATATCAGGTTCTTGCTGATGCTTAACTCCTAGAAGGCACAACGGATTTTAAGCTTAATACAACAAGACTGGCCTAAGTACCAGTTATGAATGGCAAAACGTTTATGCAAGCTAGGAGCTATAAGGGAAATAAACTTAATTATGGAGAAATGAAACATGAATTTACATTATATTAAGCTCAAGAAAAAGAACTGTTAAATTTATTAATTACAAAGAAATAAATTTAACGTTACACTTCAAATGAATTCAAATAAAGAGATCGTAATCACTCGCTCACTCAAGAGCTAAATTCTTACGCCTAAAAAACAACATATCGAGCAGCCGGCCAGCATGTAAGGAAACAGCACACTTAACTAAACTCTTAAGTCTAGGAAAACGAAAAGAAAATACTGGTCAATGAATGTGGTGTATCACCAAGAAGGATGGGAGCCTGGAGAACTGTAGTCTAGTGGAGTGTGGGTGCTAGCTGACCTCTCACTCTCCACTGCTGGAGCACAGTACCTCACTCCGTCACGACAGACACTTGACTGACTTCAAATATGATGTATGGGTAATGGACTGGCCAGCGGAAAAAGGCGTGGCTAACGGTTGAGGCAAGCAGGGGTGAACAATAAAGAAACAATAATATCGCTCAGTAGAGCACTCAATGACGTGCATTAGATCGGTCACTTTTGAAACAGTGACGAATGTTTTGAAAAGTATACCACCGAAATGGAGAGAGAAACGGTTAACTGAGCGATACACAGTGACTTTTCCACTAATAGTTCGTGGTTTCTCACAAAAGGAAAATGTCGCAAATTTGATTCGTGACATTACGCCCCATGAAAATCAAATCTTTCTTTCTTCAGGAAAAAGATTTCAATATGCATACATATAAATTCTAACTCAGTCACACAAGATTCACACTGTGGTGTGTGTGCTATCCTGCTACAGGAGAAAATCAGTATCGCCAATGAGCAAAAAAAAAAAAAACGAATTTACGTTAATAGAGGAAAGCTTCAGGGAAAAACTCCGTGACAACAGTGAAAATCCAGTACTCAGGTCAAACTGAGTGAAAGTTCGCTACATTTACACTGACAACTAATGTCATGTAGCGTGGTGTATGTAATACACGGTGTAGGTGTGACAGTTGTAGTGTAACTGTACCTACGTGTAAAATGACACAGTAAGTATTAATAATATGGTGACGGCGAAGGCAGAGGAGAAGAGGCGGCAGCGTGTGGCAGATGATCAGCTAGCGCGCACAGCAAAACTGCTACACCCATTGCTGTACCTGCAAAATCAATTAAGGTGGAGCATCAAAAGTGTCAATGAGACCAAAATTCTTATTACATTACAATTACTCTCTCTGCCTAGCAATCAGTACATGCTACGAAAGATACGCTCTAGCTGAAAAATACGAGTGACAGCCTAAGCTTCGTACATTCGAGGTCGCCATTAATTTATTAGGTACATTATTAACTAGGAAACGTAGTTGTAAGGGTTCTTAGCGGGGAAGCTCTAACCTGGCATGCACCTTGCTCAACATGCGGTGCAGCCGGCCAGCATGTGAGGGTACAGCACCTTAACAACATCCCATCACCGAGTTTAGGGGGAGCTCTAACCTGGCATCCACCTCGCTCGACATGCGGCACAGCCGGCCAGCATGTGAGGGAACAGCACCTTAACAACATCCCATCATTCAGTTTAGGGGGAACTCTAACCTGGCGTCCACCTCGCTCGACATGCGGCACAGCCGGCCAGCATGTGAGGGAATAGCACCTTAGCTTATGGTGTATAAGTATGTACAGGCCCTGGACGTACTATGTCCTGTGGGGCCAACAAGTGAGACGTCAGGTCTACACTTTTGACTGGGAACCAGGCTGGTCCTTGGATTACTCAAATCTCTGAGGACGCCTATCTTACGGAACCCAGCATACAACAATTGCTAGTTAGTAAGCATGTAGTAGGTGAGACATCAGGTCTACACCCACATTACCACTACCCTGTCTCTCAACTGACTCAGAGATTACAGGTGTGGTTACAAACGGCACAGGAAGGACATGTCCCTGATTAGTGGTGTTATTTTGACACACACTGCAGGAACACACAGAACTATCTATGTCTCGTCCCATCCCTGGCTAGAAAAAGTCAGCTCGGATATGGCCCTGGGTCTTCGTTTTGCCCATGTGACCTCCTGAGGCTGAACAATGACCCCATTGTAATACTGATAGGCGGTTCTTGGCGGGAACGACAAATTGCAGTCGAACCTCGCCCTCGGGTGTTCGTGACTCACGGTAGAGCCGTCCTTGTTTGCGAAGGAACTTGGCTTGACCTCCCCGTGAATACTTAATCACTCAACCCTTTTGTTTGTTCTGCACGGCAGCAAGTGTCGGGTCAGAATGTTGTTCTTGTACAACAAGTTGGCTACACATCTGATCTTGCGGCGATTCAATGATCACTGGGATGACACAGTCTGGAGCCTCAGCCATGGCTCGTGTTACCACAGCAGAAGTCTGAGTAGCATCATCATCGGTGCAATTATCCTTGACACCAGAAATGTTGCCTATGATAAGGTCAAATAAAGGTTCTGGCATGACAACTGCAAGTGTCGTACCAGTATAAAATGGAGATGCCACCTGGATACATGCCTCAGGGAACAATCTCACTGATCCATCAATAAGGTTTGCATGGATCTGTCGACCTGTGTACTGCTCAGGCCGGACTAAACTCTGCTTGCCAGAGCAACCTGAGGAACCATTATCTCTCAGGACCTTCACAGGAATGCCTCCCACAAACCCTTGCTGAACAAGGAAGGTACCGTCACCTGTGGAAGGGCCTGTGGAGGAAGCAGCTAGCCACTCATGAGGCTGCTGAATAATTGATGCGGCAAACATTGTGCTTTGTGACTTAGAAACTTGAGGGGTCGTACTCACCGCCCGAGGAGATGGAACATTGGCCATCTGTGGAGGGGGGTTCACTGGCACTGTGGGACTAGTGAACTGTGGGGGAGTACTCATACTGGTAGGGACATGACCACCGTGCTGCTGCTGAGGAATGAAGGCTGCATTTGCTTCCTGCCTCCTATTCACTTGAGCTGGTGGTGAAAAGGACGGTCCTGACGGTCGGTTGCATGGCTGATACTGCTGCTGGTTAGGGTACTTGTTGTACCTCTTCCACTCAGGTTTCTGAGTGTTTTGCCCCTGGTCCTTCCACTGCGGTTTTGGACCTTGGCCATTATTCTGAGAAATGGCCTTGTTGCTGGGGTTCAGTCTGAGACGATTTCTCAGATTTATCAGGTTTTCTGTTCCAGGTGTTTTGCTTAAGAGTTTGGTATCCGTATGCAATAAAATATGCGTCAACTTTTTCTGCCATTTGGCTGGCATCTTTCACCTGGCAGACCTTAAGCTGTGCTGTGAGCTCAGCAGACCACGACCTCTCTAGCTGTGTATGCAGCATAAGGTCAATTATCCCCTCACGCTTGGAAGGAGTTTCATCTTTCTCCATCCACTCACCTAAGTAAGCAGTGAGACGGTCGAGGAACTGAACAGCTGTCTCCTTGTCTTGGAGACGAGCTCGCATGAACTGAACTTTGGCGTCGTCTACTGTGAGACCATACGCCTTAATGAGTGCAGCTTTCATCATCTCATATGTGAGATTGTCTCCACGAATTCTGTGGAGAATATCGAGGGCAGGGCCCTCAAATACACTAAGAAATTGGAGCCGCTTAGCTGCCTCATCCAGTTGATACATGTCTGCCATGTCCTCAAAACGAGCTATGTACAGCTCGATTCGCTCGCCTTCCTTGTATGAAGGAAGCTTGATGCGTGGGGTCGCCAGGACATGTGCAGGGAAAACGCTCGTGGAGCTTGGACCAACTGCACCAGATGTGTCTGAAGCCAAGGAATCTCGCTTTAGATTCAAAACCTCAAGCTTATGTTTTTCTGGTGCCTCACGTTCGGCACGTTCATATTGACGTTGTTCCCGCATGTGTTCTAAGTCTAGTTTGCGCTGTTTTCACTCGTGTTCACGCTGTTCTCGCTCGTATTCGCGCTCCTTTTCGCGTTCCTCATGCTGTTCTCGCTTGTGTTCGCGTTGGATTCTACGCTCTTCACGAGCATCTTTCTCTAGTTCTTGCTCGTAATTAAACCGTGAGAGAAAGTAACTCAGAATTTTCTCTGGGTCTGTGAGGCCCATTTCTTTAGCTTCCTGTACATAGACACTGGCTGCCATGATGCTAGCTCAATCTAAATAACTAGCGACTCAGTAATGATTGCTACTTCACAAACGAATGCTAATAAACACAAGTAAAGAATACAGACACAAGCTAGTGGTGATCAGTCTTATCTAGTTAACTGGAAAAGAATAAAGCAAAAATGCAAATGACTGAGAAGACTCAAAATTAACGCAATGGGTACGGCGGCTACCCAGGAGCGAATAAAATTGTCTTGCGTTACCAAAAATAAAGTACTAAATAGAGTTAAGTACTCTATGGATTAATAATGCAAAAAATTCACTTGCTAAACTAACGGTAAACACCAGTAAGCTTATGCCTATAAACTTTAATGATCAGTACCTAAATATAACGAGTGAGTATTATCTCGTGAATAGCTTTAGAGCTAGGAGTTAATATCCTGGCGAGGTCGCCAATTGCCACGGGGTTTTTAAATTAAATGCAAATATCAAATGATAATGTTCAATAATACTGAACAGCAGGAACAAGAATTGTCTTGCTAAATCAAGCAGTGATTACTTTATACCGGCTTGCTTCGCCGATTATCTCTGAACGAGAATTTATAACCTTTCTCAACAGTACACAGCAGAGACTAATAACTCACAAATGCTGATTATTAGTACTGTTAGCCTCTGGAGAAAGCTACTTCACCCCTGACAATAAATAACTAATACTGATAATAATATCAGGTTCTTGCTGATGCTTAACTCCTAGAAGGCACAACAGATTTTAAGCTTAATACAACAAGACTGGCCTAAGTACCAGTTATGAATGGCAAAACGTTTATGCAAGCTAGGAGCTATAAGGGAAATAAGCTTAATTATGGAGAAATGAAACACGTCTTTACAGTACATTAAGCTCAAGAAAAAGAACTGTTAAATTTATTGATTACAAAGAAATAAATTCAACGTTACACTTCAAATGAATTCAAATAAAGAGATGTACTCACTCACTCACTCAAGAGCTAAATTCTTACACCTAAAAAACATGTGGCGCAGCCGGCCAGCATGTAAGGAAACAGCACACTTAACAAAACTCTTAAGTCTAGGAAAACGAAAAGAAAATACTGGTCAATGAATGTGGTGTATCACCAAGAAGGGTGGGAGCCTGGAGAACTGTAGTATAGTGGAGTGTGGGTGCTAGCTGACCTCTCACTCTCCACTGCTGGAGCACAGTACCTCACTCCGTCACGACAGACACTTGACTGACTTCAAAAATGATGTATGGGTAATGGACTGGCCAGCGGAAAAAGGCGTGGCTAACGGTTGAGGCAAGCAGGGGTGAACAATAAAGAAACAATAATATCGCTCAGTAGAGCACTCAATGACGTGCATTAGATAGGTCACTTTTGAAACAGTGACGAATGTTTTGAAAAGTATACCACCGAAATGGAGAGAGAAACGGTTAACTGAGCGATACACAGTGAGTTTTCCACTAATAGTTCGTGGTTTCTCACAAAACGAAAATGTCGCAAATTTGATTCGTGACATTACGCCCCATGAAAATCAAATCTTTCTTCAGGAAAAAGATTTCAATATGCATACATATAAATTCTAACTCAGTCACACAAGATTCACACTGTGGTGTGTGTGCTATCCTGCTACAGGAGATAATCAGTATCGCCAATGAGCGAAAAAAAAAAAAAACGTATTTACGTTAATAGAGGAAAGCTTCAGGGAAAAACTCCGTGACAACAGTGAAAATCCAGTACTCAGGTCAAACTGAGTGAAAGTTCGCTACATTTACACTGACAACTAATGTCATGTAGCGTGGTGTATGTAATACACGGTGTAGGTGTGACAGTTGTAGTGTAACTGTACTTACGTGTAAAATGACACAGTAAGTATTAATAATATGGCGACGACGAAGGCAGAGGAGAAGAGGCGGCAGCGTGTGGCAGACGATCAGCTAGCGCGCACAGCAAAACTGCTACACCCATTGCTGTACCTGCAAAATCAATTAAGGTGGAGCATCAAAAGTGTCAATGAGACAAAAATTCTTATTACATTACAATTACTCTCTCTGCCTAGCAATCAGTACATGCTACGAAAGATACGCTCTAGCTGAAAAATACTTGTGACAGCCTAAGCTTCGTACATTCGAGGTCGCCATTAATTTATTAGGTACATTATTAACTAGGAAACGTAGTTGTCAGGGTTCTTAGCGGGGAAGCTCTAACCTGGCATGCACCTTGCTCAACATGCGGTGCAGCCGGCCAGCATGTGAGGGTACAGCACCTTAACAACATCCCATCACCGAGTTTAGGGGGAGCTCTAACCTGGCATCCACCTCGCTCGACATGCGGCACAGCTGGCCAGCATGTGAGGGAACAGCACCTTAACAACATCCCATCATTCAGTTTAGGGGGAACTCTAACCTGGCGTCCACCTCGCTCGACATGCGGCACAGCCGGCCAGCATGTGAGGGAACAGCACCTTAGCTTATGGTGTATAAGTATGTACAGGCCCTGGACGTACTATGTCCTGTGGGGCCAACAAGTGAGACGTCAGGTCTACACTTTTGACTGGGAACCAGGCTGGTCCTTGGATTACTCAAATCTCTGAGGACGCCTATCTTACGGAACCCAGCATACAACAATTGCTAGTTAGTAAGCAGTTAGAAGGTGAGACATCAGGTCTACACCCACATTACCACTACCCTGTCTCTCAACTGACTCAGAGATTACAGGTGTGGTTACAAATGGCACAGGAAGGACATGTCCCTGATTAGTGGTGTTATTTTGACACACACTGCAGGAACACACAGAACTATCTATGTCTCGTCCCATCCCTGGCTAGAAAAAGTCAGCTCGGATATGGCCCTGGGTCTTCGTTTTGCCCATGTGACCTCCTGAGGCTGAACAATGACCCCATTGTAATACTGATACGCGGTTCTTGGCGGGAACGACAAACTGCAGTCGAACCTCGCCCTCGGGTGTCCGTGACTCACGGTAGAGCCGTCCTTGTTTGCGAAGGAACTTGGCTTGACCTCCCCGTGAATACTTAATCACTCAACCCTTTTGTTTGTTCTGCACGGCAGCAAGTGTCGGGTCAGAATGTTGTTCTTGTACAACAAGTTGGCTACACATCTGATCTTGCGGCGATTCAATGATCACTGGGGTGACACAGTCTGGAGCCTCAGCCATGGCTCGTGTTATCACAGCCGAAGTCTGAGTAGCATCATCATCGGTGCAATTATCCTTGACACCAGAAATATTGCCTATGATAAGGTCAAATAAAGGTTCTGGCATGACAACTGCAAGTGTCGTACCAGTATAAAATGGAGATGGCACCTGGATACATGCCTCAGGGAACAATCTCACTGATCCATCAATAAGGTTTGCATGGATCTGTCGACCTGTGTACTGCTCAGGCCGGACTAAACTCTGCTTGCCAGAGCAACCTGAGGAACCATTATCTCTCAGGACCTTCACAGGAATGCCTACCACAAACCCTTGCTGAACAAGGAAGGTACCGTCACCTGTGGAAGGGCCTGTGGAGGAAGCAGCTAGCCACTCATGAGGCTGCTGAATAATTGATGCGGCAAACATTGTGCCTTGTGACTTAGAAACTTGAGGGGTCGTACTCACCGCCCGAGGAGATGGAACATTGGCCATCTGTGGAGGGGGGTTCACTGGCACTGTGGGACTAGTGAACTGTGGGGGAGTACCCATTCTGGTAGGGACATGACCACCGTGCTGCTGCTGAGGAATGAAGGCTGCATTTGCTTCCTGCCTCCTATTCACTTGAGCTGGTGGTGAAAAGGACGGTCCTGACGGTCGGTTGCATGGCTGATACTGCTGCTGGTTAGGGTACTTGTTGTACCTCTTCCACTCAGGTTTCTGAGTGTTTTGCCCCTGGTCCTTCCACTGCGGTTTTGGACCTTGGCCATTATTCTGAGAAATGGCCTTGTTGCTGGGGTTCAGTCTGAGACGATTTCTCAGATTTATCAGGTTTTCTGTTCCAGGTGTTTTGCTTAAGAGTTTGGTATCCGTATGCAATAAAATATGCGTCAGCTTTTTCTGCCATTTGGCTGGCATCTTTCACCTGGCAGATCTTAAGCTGTGCTGTGAGCTCAGCAGACCACGACCTCTCTAGCTGTGTACGCAGCATAAGGTCAATTATCCCCTCACGCATGGAAGGAGTTTCATCTTTCTCCATCCACTCACCTAAGTAAGCAGTGAGACGGTCGAGGAACTGAACAGCTGTCTCCTTGTCTTGGAGACGAGCTCGCATGAACTGAACTTTGGCGTCGTCTACTGTGAGACCATACGCCTTAATGAGTGCAGCTTTCATCATCTCATATGTGAGATTGTCTCCACGAATTCTGTGGAGAATATCGAGGGCAGGGCCCTCAAATACACTAAGAAATTGGAGCCGCTTAGCTGCCTCATCCAGTTGATACATGTCTGCCATGTCCTCAAAACGAGCTATGTACAGCTCGATTCGCTCGCCTTCCTTGTATGAAGGAAGCTTGATGCGTGGGGTCGCCAGGACATGTGCAGGGAAAACGCTCGTGGAGCTTGGACCAACTGCACCAGATGTGTCTGAAGCCAAGGAATCTCGCTTTAGATTCAAAACCTCAAGCTTATGTTTTTCTGGTGCCTCACGTTCGGCACGTTCATATTGACGTTGTTCCCGCATGTGTTCTAAGTCTAGTTTGCGCTGTTTTCGCTCGTGTTCATGCTGTTCTCGCTCGTATTCGCGCTCCTTTTCGCGTTCCTCATGCTGTTCTCGCTTGTGTTCGCGTTGGATTCTACGCTCTTCACGAGCATCTTTCTCTAGTTCTTGCTCGTAATTAAACCGTGAGAGAAAGTAACTCAGAATTTTCTCTGGGTCTGTGAGGCCCATTTCTTTAGCTTCCTGTACATAGACACTGGCTGCCATGATGCTAGCTCAATCTAAATAACTAGCGACTCAGTAATGATTGCTACTTCACAAACGAATGCTAATAAACACAAGTAAAGAATACAGACACAAGCTAGTGGTGATCAGTCTTATCTAGTTAACTGGAAAAGAATAAAGCAAAAATGCAAATGACTGAGAAGACTCAAAATTAATGCAATGGGTACGGCGGCTACCCAGGAGCGAATAAAATTGTCTTGCGTTACCAAAAATAAAGTACTAAATAGAGTTAAGTACTCTATGGATTAATAATGCAAAAAATTCACTTGCTAAACTAACAGTAAACACCAGTAAGCTTATGCCTATAAACTTTAATGATCAGTACCTAAATATGAACGAGTGAGTATTATCTCGTGAATAGCTTTAGAGCTAGGAGTTAATATCCTGGCGAGGTCGCCAATTGCCACGGGGTTTTTAAATTAAATGCAAATATCAAATGATAATGTTCAATAATACTGAACAGCAGGAACAAGAATTGTCTTGCTAAATCAAGCAGTGATTACTTTATACCGGCTTGCTTCGCCGATTATCTCTGAACGAGAATTTATAAACTTTCTCAACAGTACACAGCAGAGACTAATAACTCACAAATGCTGATTATTAGTACTGTTAGCCTCTGGAGAAAGCTACTTCACCCCTGACAATAAATAACTAATACTGATAATAATATCAGGTTCTTGCTGATGCTTAACTCCTAGAAGGCACAACAGATTTTAAGCTTAATACAACAAGACTGGCCTAAGTACCAGTTATGAATGGCAAAACGTTTATGCAAGCTAGGAGCTATAAGGGAAATAAGCTTAATAATGGAGAAATGAAACACGTCTTTACATTACATTAAGCTCAAGAAAAAGAACTGTTAAATTTATTGATTACAAAGAAATAAATTCAATGTTACACTTCAAATGAATTCAAATAAAGAGATGTACTCACTCACTCACTCAAGAGCTAAATTCTTACGCCTAAAAAACATGTGGCGCAGCCGGCCAGCATGTAAGGAAACAGCACACTTAACAAAACTCTTAAGTCTAGGAAAACGAAAAGAAAATACTGGTCAATGAATGTGGTATATCACCAAGAAGGGTGGGAGCCTGGAGAACTGTAGTATAGTGGAGTGTGGGTGCTAGCTGACCTCTCACTCTCCACTGCTGGAGCACAGTACCTCACTCCGTCATGACAGACACTTGACTGACTTCAAATACGATGTATGGGTAATGGACTGGCCAGCGGAAAAAGGCGTGGCTAACGGTTGAGGCAAGCAGGGGCGAACAATAAAGAAACAATAATATCGCTCAGTAGAGCACTCAGTGACGTGCATTAGATCGGTCACTTTTGAAACAGTGACGAATGTTTTGAAAAGTATACCACCGAAGTGGAGAGGGAAACGGTTAACTGAGCGATTCACAGTGAGTTTTCCACTGATAGTTCGTGGTTTCTCACAAACGTAAAATGTCGCAAATTTGATTCGTGACAGGAAAGTTGTTGAGTGCTATGAAGAGTATGTATGATAGTGCTAAGGCTGCAGTGCGTGTGGATGGTGAACTCAGTGAATTTTTCTCTTTGAAGGTTGGGTTGAAACAGGGATGTGTCATGTCTCCATGGTTGTTCAATCTGTACATGGATGGGGTAATAGAAGATTTACAAGGCAGGGTAGTGGATGTTGGAGTGGCCCTGGTGAGAGAGGGTAGTTTTTGGAAACTCCATGTACTGTTCTTTGCAGAAGATACTGTGTTGTTGAGTGAAGACAAAGGGGAGCTGCAAGGCTTGTTGGATGAGTTTGGGAGAGTGTGTAAGAAACGGAATCTAAAGGTGAATGTAGGGAAGAGTAAAGTGATGGTCTTTGAGAGAGGTGAGGTCAGTGAATGTACAGTGAGGTTGGATGGTGAGGAATTGGAAAATGTGAGTACGTTTAAGTACTTGGGTAGTGTGATGAGTAAGGTTGGAGGTTTGGAGGGTGAAGTGCTTGAAAGGATACAGCAGGGAAGAAAGGTTGCTGGTTCTTTGAAAGCAGTGATAAGAAACAGGGAAGTGAGCATGAAAGTGAAAAAGTTACTAAATGACAGTATTGTGATACCAACTCTAACGTGTGGAAGTGAAGCTTGGACGTTGTTGGAAGGGCACAAGTCAAGAGTGAGAGCAGTGGAAATGAGTTATTTAAGAGGAGCCTGATGAGTCACATGGAGGAGCAGGCTGGCAAATGAGGATATAAAAAAGCATTATGGTGTGGATGTGGATGTGATAGGAAGCGTTAGGAGGAATACACTGAGGTGGTTTGGCTATGTGGAGAAGGATGTAGGGTGAGAGACTGATGAAATGAGTGTATGTGAGTGAGGTGGAGGGGGGAGAGGGAGGGGGAGGCCGAGGATGAGATGAAGGGATGGAGTGGAGAGGTATATGAGAGAGGGGTGTGTGAATTGGGAGCAGGGCAGTGAAATGGCGGGGGACAGGGAGACGTGGAGGCGATTTGTTTGTGGCCACCCCGAACGGGTTTGAGGCGTCTGGCAATAGATAGATAGATAGACAATAAGGTTCTCTCTTTACATGCTAGTTATTTAACATAATTAAGTTATTAGAGGTTGATATACTTCTTTATAACACATACTGTTACCAGACCCATAAACAGAACTTGGATGCCACTGACAGGTATTGATTTTTATTGTCCGGTTTTAACAAGGAGGTGTGTGTGTGTGTGTGTGTGTGTGTGTGTGTGTGTGTGTATCTTTACAGGAATGAGTCCAGCTCGCACTGTCCCGTGTTCTAAACCTATACATATCTTTAAATTCATTAATTATTTTGGCACACACTATTTTATTGGATAGTGCATTCCACTGATCAACTGCTCTACTTGAGAAACTGAATTTCCTTCCGTTCTTATCACCTCTCTGTAAAGTTTTCTGCAATGTCCACTTAATGGTGCTTACCCATAGGTTATACACTCATTTACATATGTTGTCTCTTTTCCTGTGATGCATAAAATAATCATGTCTCCCCTTTTCATTCCCTCCTGTAATGTTGGTAGGTTTAACTTTTCGAGTCTTTCTTCACAGCTTAGGTCCCTTAAACTTGATGCCCATATTGTAGACTTTGTTCGTTTTCAGTCTTATACGTTTTTTTGAGATGTGGATTCCAGACTACTGATGCATACTCCAAAGTTGGTCTGATGAATGATGTTATTATCTTTCTCAGCATGTCTTCATTTATATATGTGAATGCTACCCTTATATTAGCAAGCAGCTTATACATGTTCTTTACTTTTTCGTTTAACCCACCCCATCCTGACCACTTTTCCACCACTGACTCCCCCCAATCCTGACCATTTTTGGATTTTTTTTTTTTTTTTGGCTCAAACCTCCGCTTTTGGTGAGAAACATCGAAAATTCATAGAGAAATCGCTCACCTGAGGTTTAAAATACTCGATACAGGTAGGAGTACCTCCTTACCTTACTGGGTTTTCTAACAGGCTGGCACCAAAGAAAACGAGTTCTGTGGGAGGATAACTATTTCACACCACTCATAAACGGTATTTATTTACCTACTTGGTACGAATTTATATGTAGTACGAGAGTATATTGGTTTTCAAGCAGTAATATAGGCATTATAAGCATTGTTTCACTCACTAACTCATCACCATACCTGACCTTTTTTTGCCACATTACCTGATCATCATTTCTGACTGTTTCTTTCTCTAATGCCATGTAAAGTTTGTCCTCCACATTGTCATTGATTGGGGAATCACTCTGGCCCTGAATTTCGTACCGTGGCATGACATGGCTTTACTGGCCAGGGCAGGGATGCACAAAACTCCGTCGGATGGCAGCCTTAAGGCTGGCCTTATATGAAATATCAAAGGCGGCCCTACGGCTGCCTCTAAGGCGCATGCACGACGACCCCTTGCCTTGTCTTAAGGCTGACTTAAGTTTCGTGCATCGGCCTTAGGTAAGGCTAGCCTTAACTGTAGGAAATGTTTTTGGGGAAATCTCGTGCGTCAGCTGAGACCCTTCCGACCAATCAGACGGCAGAACACAGAAACACTGAGCCAATCGCAGAGCTTCATGAATCAGCTGGGGGTGAGAGATGAGAGCGAGTGTTTATGTTACCGGCAAAGTGGGAAACCCGTCATAGAATGCCTAGGTAAACTATGTAATGCTAAAATTTCAAGACAAGGTCTAAGAAAATCATCTGTACATATTTCCTTGGTATTCTGTAGATTACCGTGTTTGTTTTAGGCAAAGTGAGAAACGACCAAGCTGTAGCAAACTGGCAAATGTTAAATCAGTCATTTCAGTATGTTAGGCTAATTTAGACTGCGGCTAGGTTAGGCTGGGATACTCTAGGCTACGTTCAAGTTCGATATAGATAGGTTAGGTTAGGTTAATTTACGTATACTGCTAACACAGCGCTCTTCTAAATTAGCCTAACCTAACCTGACCTAACCTAACAAACTTAACCTAGATTATCCTTGCCTAACCCCCTGTTGTTTATTATACTTTGCCGTAAAAATGCTAGACATTCTACAGAATACCTAGGCATTCTATTAAACTCCCTAGGTAAAATGTATAAAGTCAGAATGAAATAAGCTTATTTCATACCCTGCCAAAAAATGCTAGACATTCTACAGAATACCTGGGATATTCAATACAATACCTTATTTTCACACAATGCCGGTAACATTTACACAACAGTCAAGGATAAGCACGTGAAGAACCAGTAATTAATTGAAAACAATGTCGGGTCCAATAAAAATCTCTCCAGCATTACACCCACACAACCTTCAAAACATTAGTAAGATGGGAGGGTTTAGGAGTAATGAAACAAAATAGCAATATGACCGGGAACTTATTATGTTTGCCATGCTTTACCTAACCATTGTCTAACTTCACACAAAGTAATCAGCAACCAGATACCCAGCAGAAAACTGTCACCATAGACACCTTGGTTCAGATCTCTGATGGAGGTTAGAATTAGCCCAGATATAGGCGTGATTGCTGCCAGGATATCTGTAATTACAGCTCAATATCATTTTTTTGTTGTCACAACTTGCACATCCAGTGAATGGAACCCTTTGCAACTGACAAATACATGTTCTTTGTGATCTGGGGCCTTAATTGGTATGAGGGTTCAATCCATTGCTCCAAGCACTTTAGGAAGTTAACAATGAAGAAGTATCACCAATCCATAATATGGCTGCATGGCAAAGCAGATGTAGAGGGAAAATAAAGACCATAAGAAACATGCAAACAGCAAGAAAAGGGGGTAGGACAGAAGACAGAAGAGGAGAGTTAGGAAAGAAGGACTGAAGACAAAAAGACTCCTCCTTAATTGCCCTTTACAAGCAGGGATATTGGGGGTGTTTTCTTTCCCTCCCTCCTTGTGGGGACCCAAGCACTTTAGAAAAATTATTTATTCTGCGGAAACCCTCTAGTCTCTGTCCTTCTCAGCAAAGCACTGGGCTTCTTAATTATTCTGTCATTTCCTGTATAAAGCATCTGTCACACGTGATATCACTTTGGATATACTTGTTGACTGATGACTACCACTCTCAACAACACTCTGAAAATTCCCCTGGGTTGCCAAAAATTGTTGCGTAGGCAAGAATGGCATGAAAGCGTAGCGTGACACTCCCAGTATGAGGCTCAAATTCTGTTAAACGAAGGAATTCGCTCCTGGGGAGACAACATTATCTCAATGCATGTTCATCATTTATGCTATGGGGGTTCAGTGCATCCAGGAAACCTCCATTCCCTTCACAAAGCACGATCTAGTTCACAAGCAACCATCAACTCCATACCGAGATAAACAATAACAAGTGTGGTCCGGTTTGTGCTATAGAGAATATCAAATTTGAGTTCCTTTATTTACGGGTCTCAATACGGTAAGGCTGGTCCGACCCAGCCTCAGCGGCTGAGGCGGCCTTACCAGGGCTTACCCTCCTGTAGGTGCTTCGTGCATGGGCCTTAGCGACCTACGGCCATAAACTACCCGACTTAAAGGCCGTGTGTAGCCTTAAGGCCGTTTGTGCATCCGGGCCCAGGTCACTGATAACAGGTGAATTGCTGAGACAATGACGTGCAGGGGGGAGGAGGAGGTCATGCTGGGTAAGGCATTTTCCCTGCCTAGCATCTCGTAGAGGAAGGTGTCACGTGTATACGTACGAAAAATAACTCGCGAAAATTGAAAATTGTGCAAAGTAGGGACCTTGTAATTGATTTGCGTTTATGTATGTCGACGGGATTGGCAGTGACAAAACGTGTGGACATTAAAGGACATCGATGGGACGCCGCGGGTTAAAGTATGTGGTCAGCCAGTGATAGTCTGTTACTGATAAGTAATCACTCCTAAATCCTTTTCCCTTTCTGATGTGTGTAGGGTTAAATTTCCTAACTTATAGTCCCAGTCTCGTCTTTTTTTTTCTTTTATAAAACTTTTTTACATGACATCTGTCCACACTGAATTCCATTTGCCATCTATTGGTCCATTCATGAAACTTATTTAATTCCTCTTGTAGCTCTATGCAAGAGTCTGTGTTTCTAATTTCTCTTTGCATTTTTGCATCATCAGCAAACATATTTAGGTAGCTTCCATTTCCATTTTTTTTTTAATAGATAATGAGTGGAGGAAGGAAAAACAAAGGGAAAAAATAATAAGTCCATGTGCCTAAAGGCATCCTCCATTCATAAAATATTTATAATAACTGGATGTTGCCATCTATGTCATTTTTATATAGTAAAAACATAATTGGTGCCAGCACCGTGCCCTGTGGAACTCCACTTGTCACTTCTCTCATTGATGAGTAATTTCCCCTTAGCACTGCTGTCATTTCTCTTTTACTGAGAAAATCATGCATCCAATCATACAGTTTACCTTGGATTCCTCCTTGACTGTACAGTTTCCATAAAAGTCTTTTGTGTTGTACTCTGTCAAATGCCTTCTTGAAATCCAAATTTATGCTGTCTACCCAGCCATCTCTTTTTTGTATCATTTCTGCAAGTCTGTCATAGTTACTTAATAGGTTAGTGACACGTGATTTTCCCTTTCTAAAACCAAACAGTCTTTCTGTTATCATATTGTGTTTTTCCAGGTGATTTACCCAAATTCTTCATATCAGTTTCTCTAACGTCTTGCTTACGACACTGGTCAGTGATACTGGTTGGTAGTTCAGTATATTTACTTTCTTGAAAAGGGGGACATGCTTTCTTTCAAATATATCATGTAGTTTTCCTTGTCTTAAGGATTCTCTGAATATATTAATTGCAAAGGACTGCTTAGCTCTTTTGCATGTTCCTCTAATACCCAACACAAAATCTTGTCAGGGCCATTGGCTTTTCCCCTGTCTAATTTCCTCATCTCCTCCTGGACCTATTTTTTTGTTATACGTATTTTTGTTAATAAGTGTGGGCATGCTTGTTCGTCTTCATCTCTTGCAAATCTTTTTTCATGAGTAAAAACTGACTGGAAATTTGTGTTTAGTACATCACAAATATCTTCTTCATTGATACAGATTTTCCTCTCATCCATGATGGATTGTATATTATCATCCCTTCGTGAGCTGATGGGGTCCCTGCAGATCCCAGCATGTTTTTAAAATGTTGGGATTAAACCATTTCTTATTTTCACAACGTGGTCCACCATGACTTATACTGTAGATTTTTTTTTTTTTTTTATACATGCACATAAAATTTGAGGAAAAAATCTCACACCATTTGGGAATGACATTGCAGTAAATGTTATTGGGGTCTGCCAGGACCCCACCTGGCCTTTCATGTGACGAATTTTTTATATACTGTGTATATTTTTTACAGATATTTCAGATTATAAATATTAAGGACAATGTCAATGCCAGTATCAAAGTTTTACTCCTCAATGGCGGTGGCAGAAGGTAACCAAGATGAAAATGATTCAGACGGTGATTTATCTGTATCCGACGCTGATGATAAATATTATAAGGATATATTTTCTGTTGTTTTCTCTTTGCAGAAGTCACTTTTCTTTGTATTTATGAGATACATACTGATCATTTTAGTTGTTTTCTCATAATAAAATTAAGTTTTCTTTATATTTGTGTAATATTTATTTTATGATCATGCTAATTCACTTTATACATTAACTTGTTATCATGCTGAGAACCTGTTCGAAGGACACTGACAATCAGACATTCAAATAAGTGTTGGAGCAGTACTTCCATAATGAAAATTTAAAAAATTCTGATATAATGAAATACTTTTGTTAAAATAATAATAATAAAAAAAGGGACACTTGGTGGGTTGGCTTCATGTGCCATGTCCTGGGCAATATATGTATAAATTTTTGTAGATATAGCTTCTTGCCTGTGGCAGAAATCCGCCATTAAGTTTTAGGGTCTGCCAGGACCCCATTGGCTTTTAGTGTAACTTGATAACCCCTGACCCAAGATAATTCTGTATGTAGTTGTAAAACAACTTCAGCTGATCAGTACTTTTATTAACCCCTTAACCACGGGGCGTCACTTTCATGATGCTCGGGAGCAAGGGATCATATCGCAGGGCATCACTTTTGTGATTCTGGGTTATTTTGAATTTGCCCGGGCTTTCAAGTGGTGGCTTGTATCATCTATCAGTACTATCAGTGTTCAGCTATACTCAGTTCTGCTAATGTCACCCGTATTCCCATCCACTGTTGAAAATTTAGCAATTTTTCTCCTGTCCTTGACTCCCCCTCTCCTTACCTCCCCTCCTGCCTGACCAGCTGAACTGCACTACACAAATGCTGGACGGATTTTTCCACACATTTTATCCATTGAAATGTGCCCTTTGCCCTATTCTTATACAAAATAATATAAAAAAGAAAGAGAAAAGGTAAATGATACTGACATACATCTGGAATGGGCTAATTATCACCTGGCAACACCTCACTTACACTCGTTTGCTAATTTCCCCTGTTTATTTCCCCTTGAAATATCCCGTATGACCTGTTCTCATAATAAAAATACATATAAGAAAGGAAGGGAGAAGCCTAAGTGATATTTGCATTCACCTGGAACTACCTAATTTATTATGTATTGTCTAGATTTCCTGCCAATCATTTCAGAGTGTATATATTAGCAGCTGTCACCATGCTGACATTGGCAGCCCTTCACTGCCCCAAGGCGACAACATTCAGTTTACTGTCATCTTTCAAGGTGAAACCACAACGGATTCACGCTTGTCCAATTCCACCGCTTTTTAGCCCAATGCAAAGGGCCCTGTGACCTCTGCCCCTACTAAACCTTGTGTGGAAAGGGATAAAGGGCTAAGTGACTGCCGTGGAACGTGAACTGGCTAACTTATCAATGAAAATGATGGACAGTGACTACGATCTTTCTGGCGACTCTAAAACAGTGCAAGTGGAAATGTAAATAATATGTAAACAGTAAGCGAAAGCAATGAATGTAAATATAAGTGAACAGTTTTATAAGTTACTGCAAGTGACAGTGCATAACATAGTGTAAATATAATAGAAATGAAAATAATGTAAATAAATAGAGAATGTAAATAGATATGTAAATGAGTAGTAATACAAGAATACTAGTATATATACTAGGAGTAATGAAAGTGAAAGTTTCACTCTAGCATGTATGAATACTATGAGTTATGAAAGTGAAAGTGACAGATTTGCTCTCAACACTAGTATACAGGACGAAAAAGTGAATGCCTGGAGTGAAAATAAACTACTAGTACTGAAAGAAACTTATAGATAAATATTGTATATATAAATAAGTGTAATAAAGTACTAGAAATATAAAGTGTTAGTGTCCTTGTAAATAATAAATGACAGCTCCGCCTCAGAATACCATCGGGGAACCAGCATGGGAGGAAAGCTCATAGGCACTCGTAATTTACATTGCTTTCACAGTGTTTTTTTTTTTTTTTTTTTTTGAATATGAATTCCAAACTATTTGAAATTCATAGAATAGTGTTTGTAGTTATATTACCAGGCAGTGGTAACCATATTACGGGGTATCGGGAAGTGTAAAGTGGAGACTTCGTTACCCAACTTCAGAAGTCTCCACAAGTCCTACAGTACTCGACGAAGGCTCAACAAACAGCCCAGGAGAAAGCTGAAGGTATTTGCCACTTGCATATTTAAGTATAATATTCTAAGACTAATAACTGATTTTTGGCAAATATTTTTAGAAAGTCTGTCGGAGCGCGAATATCCCGCCGGGACATGCAATTCGAACCAAAACAACCCCGCGGTTTAAGGGTTGACAATGTCTTCCCCAAACTGCCTTTGAGCTTCTCTCCTTATCCTTGCATTATCATTTCTTGCCTGCTTGTAGTTTCATCAGTAGGATGCAAGTTGTGGAAGCAATGAAGAAAGTTAAATTGGGGAAAGCCCCAGGAATTCATGGAGTCTGCGGTGAAATGCTGAATTATGGAGGAGAGATAGTAGTAGAATGGATGTAGAAGATGTGCGGCCTGGGAGGAAGGTAGATTCCCGGATGATTGGAAGTAAGGTATAATTATTCCCCTGTGCAAAGGAAAAGGGGAAATAGAAGTATGTGGTAATCACAGGGGCATTTGTCTTCTTAGTGTAATACGAATAGTATATGGTAGGATACTTACTGACAGAGTTAGGGAACTAACAGGAATTAGTTGGAGAGGAACAGGGAGGCTTTAGGAAGGGAAAAAGTTGTGTATATTAGATATTCATTCTTAGATCTTTAGTGGAAAAGTTTCTCGAGTTGGGTAAGAATTTCTATGTGAAAGTATTAAGAATATATGCAGTATATAGGAAGTTGTTGAATGCCATGAAGAATATGTATGAGGGTGCTAAGGCTGCAGTGTGTGTGGAGAGTGAACTAAGTGAGTTCTTCTATTTGAAGATTGGATTGAAACAAGGATGTGTCATGTATCCATGGTTGTTCAATCTGCATATGGATGGGGTTATAAAATAGACACAAGATAGGGCAGTGGATGTTGGAACGGCCCTAGTGAGAAAGAGTAGTGTTTGGAAACTCCCTGTACTGTTGTTTGCAGATGATACTATGTTGTTAAATGAAGACGAAGGGGAGCTGCAAGGTTTGGTGGATCAGTTAGGGAGGGTATGTAAGAAACGGAATCTAAAGGTGAATGTAGGGACGAGTAAAGTTATGGTCTTCGAGAGAAGTGAAGTTAGTGAATGTACAGTGATGTTGGATGAGGAAGAAATGGAAAATTTGAGTGCGTTTAAGTACTTGGGTAGTGTGATAAGGATGGAAGTTTAGAAGGTGAAGTGCTTGAAAAGGTACAACAAGGAAGAAAGGTTGCTGGTTCCTTGAAAACAGTGATAAGAAACAGGGAAGTAAGCATGGAAGTGAAAAAGTTACATGACAGTATTGCGATAGCAGCTCCAATGTATAAAAGTGAAGCTTGGACCCTGTTGGAGGGACAGAATCAAGAGTGAGAGCAGTGGAAATGAGTTATTTGAGTGGAGCATGTGGACTCATATGGAGAGACAGACTGATGGATGAGGAAGTGAAGGAGCATTGTGGTGTGGATGTGGATGTGATATGAAGCACTGGGAGAAAGACATTGAGATGGTTTGGCCATGTGCAGAGGATGGAGAGTGAGAAACTGATGAGGAGAGTGTATATGAGTGAGGTGGAGGGGGGGTAGAGGGAGGGGGACGCCAAGGATGAGATGGAGGGATGGAGTGGATAGGTATATGAGAGAGGGGGGTTTGAGCTGGAAGCAGGGCAGTGAAATGGCGTTGGACAGGGCATTATGGAGGCGATTTGGTTTTGGCCACCCCTAACGGGATTAAGGCTTCTGGCAATACGTAGACAGATATATTGTGGTGGTTATATGCTCTTTCACTTTTATGTCCACTTTATCTGATCCACAGCAAATCTCTTTTCTCTTTTGCATTTTTACAGTTAGTATTGAACCAGCTTTTTATCCTTATTTCCATGTCTTTGTGCAGTGGGACATATTATTATTATTATTATTATTCTTATTTTTGGAAGGAAGAAGGAATCAAAGGCCAGGAGCACACAAACCTTTCCTTCGAAGAAAAAAAAATAATAATATAAAAGAGAGCCAAATTCAAGATCCGTTCATTTCGACATGCCTGGACAAACTGCGTTCGAAAGACTGGAGATCACTGGGAGTAGGAAATACAGACAAAGGGAGACAGTTTCAGAGTTGATCTGTTGCATAAATGAAGGACTCGGAGTAACGGTTAACTCTTGCATTAAAGAGTTGGGCAGAAAAGGGATGAGAGTTTGTTGTTAGACAGGTGCTACGCACCCGTCGTAGAGGTGGAGGGATAAAAGCAGATAGTTCAGAGGAGCAGTGACCATTGAAGTAGCGATAGAAAAGAGATAAAGATGCAGCAGTGCAGCGAAAAGACAGGTTGAAGAAAGTCAGAAAGATGAAGAGAGTTAATAAGACGAGAAGTCTTTGACTCCATCCTATTGAGAACAGCTGTATGTGGGAAGCCACGCCACACATAAGAGTTGTATTCCACACAGGGGTAAATAAAACCCGTGTATAAGGTCAACAACTTGCAGGGATAATGAAGGTACGGAGTCGGCTTAGCACACCTAATCACTTCATAGCGGATTATGCAAGAGATATACTATGCTCTCAAGATAAGTCTCGAGTGAATGAAACCCTGGGAATGTTCAAGGATGATGTAGGATTGAGCTGGATATTATTAAACATTAGTGGGTACTCCTGTGGAGGATTGTGTCAGGTTGATAGATGTAAAAACTGACTCTCTGAGGCATTAAAAACAACAAGATTATTTTTACCCAAGTCAGAGTTACAAGCCAAGACAGACATTACGTGCACCATAGCCTCACGTCTTGTTTGTTGAAGCAACTGCTGAGATGGATGTTGCAGGAACCTAATGGAAAGGTGAACGGTGGAATCATCAGGATACGAGTGCATAGGGTTAGATGTACAGCTTAGAAGATAATTGATTAATAAAAGGAAGAGAGTTGGTGATAGGACAGAGCCCTGAGGAACACCACTGTTGGTTTATCTAGGAGAAAAATGATGGCTGTCTACAACAGCAGCTATAGAACGACCACAAAGGAAGCTATAGATGCAGGCACAGATAGAGAGAAAGAAACCGTAAGAGGGCAGTTTGGAAACTAAAGATATATGCCAGACTCGATCGAAAGCCTTTGAGATGTCAGGTGCAATGGCATAGCTTTCGCCAAAGTCCGGAAAGGAAGATGACCACGAGTCTGAAAGGTAGGTGAGAAGATCGCCAGTGGAGCATCCCTGACGGAACCCATACTGAAGATTAGTAAGAAGGTTGTGATAAGAAAGATGCTTTCACTTGAGAACTGACTCGAAAACTTTTGAGACACAGGATGTTAAAGCAATTGGACGATAGTGAGAGGGTTGGGAATGGTCACCCTTCTTTGGGACTGGCTGAATAAGAGCAAACTTACAGCAAGAATGAAAGGTACAAGTTTATAGACAAATGAGTTTACCTAGGCAGGATGTAAGCAAAGAAACAAAGTTCATGAGGA
Source organism: Coenobita brevimanus (assembly GCF_032717465.1). Classification (NCBI taxonomy): domain Eukaryota; kingdom Metazoa; phylum Arthropoda; class Malacostraca; order Decapoda; family Coenobitidae; genus Coenobita; species Coenobita brevimanus. Next base: position 16,525,065 of record NC_136986.1, read on the forward strand.
CAACAGGAGGGACTCCATCAGGCCCATATGCCTTGTTAGTATTGAGACCACTGATGGGAGAAAATACATCAGCTGAAGAAATTTTAATGTCAGCTATGAGGAAGTCAGAGGGGGGAAGTGATGAAAGAACAGCGCTGGAATCGTCTGAGGTGGACTTTGAGGAGAAAGTCTGAGCAAAGAGATCTGGTTTATCAGTAGAAGAAATAGCTACAGAGCCATCAGAGTAGAAAAGATGAGGTAAAGGTATTACAAAAGTTTTTGGCAAGGTGACAGAAGGAGAGGAAAGAATTCGAGTTGGAGAGTTGAGAGCATTTACTACGGATGAAATTATTTTTAGTAGAGCGAAGAACAGACTTAGCACAATTCCAGGAAGAAACATGAAAAAGATGTGATTCAGGTGTGGGTTGACTCTGGTACCTTTAATAGGCCCTCTCCTTGTGGACAGCATTAGAACGAGAGTGATTAAACCAAGGCTTTCTTCCGTTAGTCAGAGGATATGAGAAGGGAATGTATGCTTCCATGCCCGAGAGAATAACCTCCGTAATGTGCAAGGCACACTCAAATGGCTCCCAGCCATGGAAGCAATAATCATTCCAGGGAAAATCAAAGAAGTACCGCCTGAGGACCTGCCAATATACAGCTCCAAAGTGCCACAGTCGACGTTTCTTTGGAGGGGCCACAGGCTGTACCAGAGCAATAGGACAGGTTTAGGTAATAAGGTTTTGATTGGAGGAGCCCAACGGAGAGGAAAGATTAACAACATAAGCAGAAAGATTAGTTGCAAGGAAGAGGTCAAGTATGTTGGAGCTCTCTCCAATGTTGTCAGGGATACGGGTAGGGTGCCGTACAAGCTGCTCTAGGTCATTAGGATAGAAAAGATGTAGGCTTGTTCACCAGGTGGATCAGTGAAAGGATAGAGAGCCAAAGGTGGTGGTGAACACTGAAATTTCCTAGAATGGAGATTTCAGAGATAGGAGATATGGATAGAACGCGTTCCATCATAGAAGTAAGATAGTTGAAGAATTTTTAATATTCAGTAGAATTAGGAGATAAGTAAACAGCACAAATATATTTAGTCAGAGAATGACATGGAAGCCGAAGCCAGAGAGTAGAGAATTCAGAAGAATCAAGTTCAGGAACACGAAAGCAAGATAAGACGTTGCGTACATATACACAACAGCCACCTTTGGCTTTGAAATAAGCATAGAGAATGTATAAGGAAACAGAACAGGGTTTGCTGTCAGTTGCCCCAGACAGCTGAGTCTCTGTCAGGAGAAGGTGAGGTTTAGAGGGGAGGTGGTGTTGGACAGAGAGAAAGTTAGAGGAAAGGCCACGAATGTTGCAGAAATGAAGAAGTGAGTCAGACGGTGGTTCCAGGCATCTCGCTGAGTCGTCACCGGGAGAGGGACTGATGGGGACATATTATATGGTTCCCCCTCCCCCCACTCTGAGGCCTGGTTATTGTCCCCCCCCCCTTTTTTTTTTTTTTTTTGACAAGCAGGTGTAGTGTACTGAGCATGTAGATTGGTGTTGACAGTTAAAGAAACTTGTACTGGAGAGCATTCTGGCCTACTCTCCATGTTACTGAAACACTGAAAAAGTTCAGCAAAGGGAGATGGTCAGGAACTAGTCCCAGGGGCTGATGAAAGGGGAGCTCCACTTCTCCCTGTCATCAGCTTTCCATCCACCTTGGGAGTACTGTTCTAATCAACTGGTGCTACAGTCTACACCTAACTACAGTCTACTCCTACTTGGAGTATTTTCTCTGTTATTATCATAACTCCTCTTTCTTTCTTTTTTCTGTCTCGTCGCCAAGTCATGTACTCATCCGAATTTAGAGTTGTTTGATATCCTTCAGTTTAATTTTATTTATGTTAGACAAATAATATGAGGCTCATTTTCAATGATATAGTCTTTTATCTCTAAAAATTTGGATACTATTCCTTCTATATTTGAGTATATTCTGTCTGTCTACTGCTAGATGCCTTAATCCTGCAAGGGGTGGCCATAAACAAATCGCCTCCATGTCGCTCAGTCCAACGCTATTTCACTACCCTGCTCCCAGCTCACACCCACCCTCTCTCATATACCACTCCACTCCATCCCTCCATATCATCCTTGGCCTCCCCCTCCCTCTCTCCCTCCATCCACCTCACTCACATGCACCCTCCTCGTCAGTCTCTCACTCTCCATCCTCTCTACATGACCAAACCACATCAGTGTGTTTCTCGTAACGCTTCCTATCACATCCACATCCACACCACAATGCTTCTTCACTTCTCATTCGTCAGTCTGTCTCTCCATGTGACTCCACAGGCTCCTCTCAAAAAACTCACTTCCACTGTTCTCACTCTTGACTTCTTTCCCTCCAACAAGGTCCAAGCTTCACTTCCATTCGTTAGAGTTGGTATCACGATACTGTCATGTAGTATCTTTTTCACGTCCATGCTCACTTCTCTGTTTCTTATCACTGCTTTCAAGGAAACAGGAACCTTTCTTCCTTGTTGTACCTTTTCAAGCACTTCACCCTCTAAACTTCTATCCTTAGAGATCACACTACCCAAGCACTTAAATGCACTCACATTTTCCAAAGCTTCCTCATCCAACCTCACTGTACATTCACTGACTTCACTTCTCTCGAAGACCATAACATTACACTTCCCAACATTCACCTTTATTTTCTGTATCTTACTCTCCCAAACTCTTCCACCAAACCTTGCAGCTCCCCTTCGTCATCACTTAACAACAGAGTATCATCTGCAAACAACAATATAAGGAGTTTCCAAACACTGCCCTCTCTCATTAGGGTCACTTCAACATCCACTGCCCTACCTTGTATCTCCTTTATAACCCCATCCATGTACAGACTGAACAATAATGGAGACATGACACAACCCTGTTTCAATCCAAACTTCAAATAAAAGAATTCACTCAGTTCACTATCCACACGCACTACAGCCTTAGCACCCTCACAAAAACATTTCACGGCATTCAGGAACTTCCCATTTACACCTTCTATTCTTAATACTTTCCACAATCCTTGTCTATCCGCCGTGTCATGTGCTTTCTCCAAATCCATGTAGACTGCATACAACTTCTTTCCCTTCTCTAGAAACGTTTCCACTAAAGATCTAAGAATGAATATCTAATCTACATAACCTCTTCCCTTCCTAAAACCTCCTTGTTCTTCTCCAACTAATTCCTCTATTATTTCCCTAACTCTGCCAAGAAGTTTCCTACCATATACTTTTCCTATTACACTAATAAGACAAATGCCGCTATGATTGCCACACACTTCTTTTTCCCTTTTTCCTTTGAACAGGGGAATAACTATACTTTACTTCCAATCCTCCTGGACCCTACCTTCCTCCCAGGCCAATCTGCACATCTTCCACATCCATTCTGCTACTATCTCTCCCCCATGCTTCAGCATTTCACCACACACCCCATCAATTCCTGGGGCTTTCCTCATTTTCACTTTCTTCATTGCTTCCACAACTTCCAATCCTCCCAGGCCAATCTGCACATCTTCCACATCCATTCTGCTACTATCTCTCCCCCATGCTTCAGCATTTCACTACACACTTCATCAATTCCTGGGGCTTTCCCCCATTTTGACATTCTTCATTGCTTCCACAACTTCCAACCTATTGATTTCTTCCTCTCTTCTCACATCCCTCCATCTGGCAGCCATTCACCAGCCACTTATTCTCGCATTACTTTCATTCTCTATGTCCAAAAATTACTTAAGTTCTCTCCATCTGCTCACTTTTTCTCCCTTCTCCATAAGTAATCTACCACTTTTATTTTTCACTCCCCGACTAATTTCTTTGACACACTGTCGAATTCTCTTTACATCTTTCCAGAACATTTTCTAACATCCCCTCCACTTTACACTCAAATTCCTTGCAAACTCCTCATCCACCCTTTTCTTACTTTCTCTTACTAATCTTTCACCTCAATCTTCCTCTCCACATATAACTCTCTCTTCCGCCTCTCAACATCTTCCACGCCCCTGTTTCTCATCCATTCACTATATGCTTTCTCTTGTGCCACAGCGTGTCTCACATCCTCATTCCACCATGCTCTTCCCTGCACCCCATTTTGTCTTGTCTTCACCCCACACACTACCACACATGCTGCACAAATTTCTGTGAATATCTTTCACACACGTTCCACATCCCCCATCTGCTCCAATCCATAATTACCCAATCACTCCTCCACTTCTCTCTTATATTATGTTTTTTTTTTTCCCATACTCCTGTAACCTTTCCACCCTCTATGTATGCACTACTTCCTCGTGTATTTTCCTTCTTCTATTTCTCCATTTCTTTTGGACCTTGATTCTCACCACCACCAAGTGGTGGTCAGAAACTCCTCCAACCTCTATATGCTCTTGCATCCGTTACACACCTTCTCATCCTACCATCCACACATACATAATCAATCATTGCCTACATTCAGTGCACCTCCCACCCTTCTCATCACTCGCCACATATACCCATGGATCATTTTCTGCCTGAAGAGGGTATTCGCTATCACCAACCGCCATCTGGCACAAATGTCCATTGAAGCACTGCCATTCTCATCCATCTCTGCAGGCACACCCCACTCACCAACTATCCGATCCATCTTTACATTGCCTACGTTCCCATTCATATCTCCAGTCAAAAACACTCTCTTATTCCTTTCAAACTTTGCCTTTCAAACTTTTCCATGCATGCTTCGATATTTGTCCAGAACTCTTCTCTCACTTTACTTGTACTCGTACAATTTTGCGTTGGCACATACACGCACACAATCGCCCACATTTGTAGTCCAACTTTCAATCTTACCCACACAATCCTTGCACCAACTGATAAATAATCTCTTTTATTCTCCTTCCATCTGTTACTCACAATAACACATACTCCTTCTTTTGCCCTCATCCTCAAATACTCTCGTGCATATACCCCATCCATACTCCCATTCTTTCACACCACACCCACACTGCTCCATTTAGTTTCAGTTAATCCACATACATCTACTTTCGCACCCTCAAATACCTGGGCAGTCTCTCTCTCTCTCTCCCTCTCTCTCTCTCTCTCTCTCTCTCTTTCATCTCATCATTTGCAACCCTTACATTCCATTTCGTGATCCGTACCATGTCCTTTGTTCGGTCCTTAGACATCACCTTTTGGTCAGTCCTGGTCTGAGGCTTCTTGAGTACATTAAGTTAGCCATTTTGTTCGTTTATCTGACATTGGTTTAGTCTACTATCTTCCTCTTTTTTAAGCCTTGCTGTGTATGTGCCTTTTTATACTTGCAATCCTATTTCTTTATTAAAAAAAAAAAAAAAACTTCTCTCTTCATCTGATCTTCTTCCCTCTTTTCCTTTAGTAATCCCCATTCCTCTTGAGTTAGGCACCTTTTTATCCACACATCTTTGTACTCCTCTGATTTGTTAAGTTTGTTAGCATTTTTTATACCTCTTCTACACTGTTACTTTCAGAGGTCTTGACCTGTTTCTCTCATATTTACCTAATCTCTTAAATTCCTCTACATCTTTCTCACAGATTACATTTCTTTTCTTTTTATGCGAGGAAGAAGGAACCAAAGGCCATGAGCCCGCAGTAACAGTTCCGTCCAAGAGAAAAACAAACTACAATAGAGAGCCAAATTCAAGATCCGATCATTTTGAGATGCCTGGACACACTGCGTTTGAAAGACTGGAGATCATAGGCAGCAGGAAATACAGACAGAGGGAGACAGTTCCAGAGCTGACCTGTTGCATAAATAAAAGACTGGGAGTAATGGTTAACTCTTGCATTAGAGAGTTGGACAGAAAAGGGATGAGAGTTTGCTGCCAGACGGGTGCTACGCGCCCGTCGTAGAGATGGAGGAATGCAAGCAGACAGTTCAGAGGAGCAGTGACCATTAAAGTAGCGATAGAAAAGAGATAAAGATGCAACAGTGCGGCGAAGAGACAGAGGTTGAAGGGAGTCAGTAAGAGGAGGAGAGTTAATGAGACGAAAAGCCTTCGACTCCACCCTATTGAGAAGAACTGTATGTGGGGAGCCTCCCCACACATGAGAGTTGTACTCCACACAGGGGTGGATAAAACCCCTGTATAGAGTCAACAATTGTGCAGGGGTAAAGAAAGAGCGGAGTCGGCTTAGCACACCCAATCTCTTGGAAGCAGATTTTACAAGAGATGTAATATGATCTTTCCAAGATAAGTCCCGAGTAAATGAAACCCCAAACATGTTCAAGGATGATGCAGGATTAAGCTGAATGTTATTAAACAGTGGGTATACCTGTGGAAGATTTTGTCGGGTTGATAGGTGTAAGAACTGAGTCTTAGATGCATTAAAAACAACCATATTATTTTTACCCCAGTCAGAGATACGAGCCAAGTCAGACATTAGGTGTGCCATAGCCTCATCCCTTGTTTGTTGAAGTAACTGTTGAGATGGGTGTTGCGGGAACCGAATGGAAAGGTGAAGGGTAGAGTCATCAGCGTATGAGTGGATAGGGTTAGATGTACAGCTTAGAAGATCATTGATGAATAAAAGGAAGAGAGTTGGTGATAGGACAGAGCCCTGAGGAACACCACTGTTGATAGATCTAGGAGAAGAACGATGGCCGTCTACAACAGCGGCTATAGAACGACCAGAAAGAAAGCTAGCGATGAAGGCACAGAGAGAAAGATAGAAACCGTAGGAGGGCAGTTTGGAAATTAAAGATTTATGCCAGACTCGATCGAAAGCCTTTGAGATGTCAAGTGCAATGGCAAAGCTTTCGCCAAAGTCCCGAAAGGAGGATAACCAGGAGTCTGAAAGGTAGGTGAGAAGATCGCCAGTGGAGCGTCCCTGACGGAACCCATACTGACGATCGGAAAGAAGGTTGTGATAAGAAAGATGCCTTAAAATTTTTCTATTAAGAATTGGCTCGAAAACTTTTGAAATACAGGACGTTAAAGCTATTGGATGATAGTTGGAGGGTTGGGAGTGGTCACCCTTCTTTGGGACAGGCTGAATGAGAGCAAACTTCCAGCAAGAAGGAAAGGTACAAGTTGACAGACAAAGGCGAAAGAGTTTGCCTAGGCAGGGTGTAAGCACAGAAGCACAGTTCTTGAGAACAACAGGAGGGACCCCATCAGGCCCATATGCATTGTTACTACTGAGGCCAGTGATGGCAGAAAATACATCAACTGAAGAAATTTTAATGTCAGCCATGAGGAAGTCAGAGGCGGGAAGTGATGGAGGAACAGCACCGGAATCGTCTAAGGTGGAATTGGAGGAGAAAGTCTGTGTGAAGAGATCTGCTTTATCAGTAGAAGAAATAGCTACAGAACCATCAGAGTAGAAAAGAGGAGGGAAGGATGATGAGGTAAAGTTGTTGGAAAGATTTTTGGCAAGGTGCCAGAAGGAGCGGGAAGAATTCGAGTTGGAGAGTTGGGAGCATTTAGTATGGATGAAATTATTTTTAGTAGAACGAAGAACAGACTTAGCACGATTCCGGGCAGAAACGCAAAGATGATGTGATTCAGGGGTGGGTTGGCTCCGGTACCTTTTGTAGGCCCTCTCCTTGTTGCGGACAGCATTAGAACAAGCGTGATTAAACCAAGGCTTTCTTGCGTTAGTCAAAGGATATGAGAAAGGAATGTATGCTTCCATGCCCGAGAGAATAACCTCCGTAATGCGCAAGGCACACTCAGATGGCTCACGGCCATGGAAGCAATAATCATTCCAGGGAAAATCAAAGAAGTACTGCCTGAGGGCCTCCCAGTCCGCGGCTCCAAAATGCCACAAACGACGTTTCCCTGGAGGGTCCACAGGCCGTACCGGAGTGATAGGACAGGTTAAGGTAATAAGGTTCTGATCGGAGGAGCCCAACGGAGAGAAAAGATTAACAACGAGTAAGCAGAAGGATTAGTTGTGAAGAAGAGGTCAAGTATGTTGGAGCTCTCTCCGAGGTGGTCAGGGATACGGGTAGGGTGCTGTACAAGCTGCTCTAGGTCAATAAGGATAGAAAAGATGTAGGCTTGTTCACCAGGTGGATCTGTGAAAGGAGAGGAGAGCCAAAGGTGGTGGTGAACATTGAAATCTCCAAGAATGGAGATTTCAGGGAAAGGAGAAATGGATAGAATGTGTTCCATCGTAGAAGTAAGATAGTCGAAGAATTTTTGATAGTCAGTAGAATTAAGGGATAAGTAAACAGAACAGATATATTTCGTCAGAGAATGACAGGAAAGCCGAAGCGAGAGTGTGGAGAATTCAGAAGAATCGAGTTCAGGAACACGAGAGCAAGATAAGTCGTTGCGTATATATACACAACAGCCACCTTTGGCTTTGAAATGAGTATAGAGAAAGTAGGAGGATACAGAAAAGGGTTTGCTGTCAGTTGCCTCAGACAGCTGAGTCTCCGTTAGAAAAAGAAGGTGAGGTTTAGAGGAGGAGAGGTGGTGCTCAACAGAGCGAAAGTTAGAGGAAAGGCCGCGAATGTTGCAGAAATGAAGAAGAAGAGAGTCAGACGGTGGTTCCAGGCACCTCGAGTCGTCACCGGGAGAGGGGCGGATGGTGGGGGCATTTATGGTCCTCCCCCCCTGGGGACTCCGAGGCTTGATGAATCGACGCCATTTTTGGTGAATTTTGAATAGGAAGTGTAGTGTGTACTGTGCATGTAGTTTGGTGAAGATAGAGAAATTTGTACTGGAGAGCATGCTGGCCTACTCTCTGTGGAACTGAGACACTGAAAAAGTTCAGCAATGGGGGATGGTCAGGAACTAGTCCTGAGGGCTGATGAAACGGGAGTTCCAGCACTCCCTGTCATCAGCTTTCCATTCACCTCGGGAGTACTGCCCTGCTCGACTGGTGCTACAGTCTACTCCACAATATGTTCATTATATTTACCATCTCTTTGTTATCTCAGGTGATTTTGTTCCATATTTCTTTTTCACCTTTACCAGTGATGACTATAGATCTGTTAATCCCAGCTATTTCCTTTATCAGCCTTGGGTTTTTCCTTATGATGTCTTTCACCTTTTTTGTTATGTCTTTTGCTTCAGCCTTGTTTTTTTAGATCTTGACTTGTTTTGGCTACTTCTGGCCATGTATTTTGTACTGACTTTGTGTAGTTTCTCATCATCTCATTTACCCGAGTTATCTTCTCATCAATGTCTCTACCTTACCCTATCAGATCACCTACTTCTCTGATTAAGTCTTTATCATCTCTGTCCTCCTTCAAAACTCTTTCATGGGTGATTACTGTATTTCCTATATCGTTCATTTTCTTCCTCGGAATGTCTGCCACAGCTTGTAGCTAACTTATTGGTGCATCTTTTCTGCTGAATTCCTTTACCAGTTCCTCATTTTTTTTCCTTTTGTTGGTACAGTTCCTTCCTTATTTCATCCAATTCCAGTTTGAAAGTGTCTTCCAATCTGTTCATTTTCTCTGCTAATTTATTAAATGTAACCAGTTCCACCAGGTCTGTGTAGTCATCAATTTGTTTTTTACTGTTTCCCTTCCTCTTACCTAGTTGCACTTCTTGAGTACGCCATCTTATAGAAATATACTTTCTACTTACAGTTTAGCATCTCCGTTCCATCAGTACTGGAATTAACTCGGGGCTCGTCTGTTTACCTGACGCAGTGCCTGTCGTCTGCCAATGCAGCAAACTCCTCAGGGTTCTGACCACTAGATATACTTCTTTTGGAAGTATAATTATCAAGTGCGTGTGTGTGTGTGTGTGTGTGTGTGTGTGTGTTTTCCCAAAATATTTCCAAAGGTTGGGGAAGAATTTTCACCAAACCATGACGAAACAACAATTATGTGAATAGGCAGAAGTGATTAACTTTTGGGTATGATTTGATCAAATGCACCCGCATACCATCCGCCATACATCAAACTTCATTTTGGCTAAAATCTCAGCAATGGATAAAGATATTTTCTTAAAATTAGGTTTGTAGGTCGCTTGTACCTTAGCCAAGATATTTTGCTGGTGAATAGCATTTGGCCCCTGAATGCTTTTGTTTTTCATTTCACTAAAAGTTTAAACAGACTTCACAATGAGATTTCTAACCCAGTAGAAACCACTGGCACCCTGGGGTGATGGTTTGGCGCATTTTCAAAACGTAAATAAGGAGGGAACTACAGATTGGATCCTATGATCTTTGGGACTATGACCTGATAGATGAGCTGCAGTAAGCTAAGAACCTTCCTCACAAAATCCCATCCGCAGCAACTCAGGGTTTTGGAGGGTTTAGTGTAGTGGCAGTGTATATAACCCATCTTTCATGACATTCTTTAGTAGCTGCAGCTAAATTCTGTTATCTTTTGCATGAAGATAACCTGCCATGCCTCGTCCTGTAATGGCTGCTCCACAGTGGAACTGTTGAGGTGTTTGAGCAAATTGGGAGGAACTTCAACTGCTCGTGTCTGATTTTCGCCTTCTGTGTTTGCCTTCAGGACACTATGGTCAGAAATAAGACTCTTCCTGCTCTAAGATGATATACAGCTCTACACTCACCAGCTCTTATGGACCATGGTACTCGAGGTGGCTATTGCCTACTTTGCTGTACTGTCTGGTCCCACCTTCAGGCTGTGGCTGTTCAGTTACTCCTGGGGAGGAGTTATATATTTTGTTTTCTTTATCTCCCCCACCCCCTCCACGCCCCTCTCTGTCTTTACTGTTTCATTCATCAAATCCTTGGCCATTTGTTCTGGGCAACGTGAACGGGCATCATGCTTTGTGGGGTGAAACTATATATAACACTTTTGGTGATCTCATGGCATCTTTGGCTGAGAAATTGGATCTGGTTCCTCTGAGCAAAGGAGGCCTGACACATTTCATGGTCAAACTGGTATTCTGTCTGTTATTGATCTTACAGTGGTATCCCATGATTCTTCACTGAACTTTTCATGTGAGATTTTGTCTTACATGAATGGTATTGATGATTACCCTATTGTGGTTAACCCGCGGCGTCCCGTCGACGTTCTTTAACGTCCACACGTTTTGTCACTGCCAATCCTGTCGACGTACATAAACGCGAAAAAATTGCAAGGTCCCTAATTTGCACAAATTTCAATTATTGCAAGTCATTTTTGGTACGTATACACGTGACACCTTCCTCAACAAGATGCCAGGCAGGGAAATGCCTTACCCAGCATGACCTCCTTCACCCCCTGCATGCCATTGTCTCAGCAATTCACCTGTTATCAGTGACCTGGCCAGTATAGCCATGTCATGCCACGGTACGAAATTCAGGGCCACAGTGATTCCCCAATCAATGACAATGTGGAGGACAAACTTTACATAGCATTAGAGGAAGAAACAGTTAGAATTGATGATCAGGTAATGTGGCAAAAAAAGGTCAGGTATTAGTGAGTGAAACAATGCTTATAATGCCTATATTACTGCTTGAAAACCAATATACTCTTGTACTACATATAAATTTGTACCAAGTAAATAAATAAATACCGTTTATGAGTGGTGTGAAATAGTTATCCTCCCATAGAACTCGTTTTCTTTGGTGCCAGCCTGATAGAAAACCCAGTAAGGTAAGGAAGTACTCCTACCTGTAATGAGTATTTTAAACCTCAGGTGAGTGATTTCTCTATGAATTTTCGATGTTTCTCACCAAAAGCGAAGGTTTGAGCCCCCAAAAAATTTTTCCTAAAATGGTCGGGAGTGGGGGGAATCAGTGGTGGAAAAGTGGTTGGGATGGGGCGGGTTAAAGAATGCAACTCTGTGCTGGTGAAGCGTTTCTCCCTGGTGTTTGGGTTCGACTGACTGGGGAGAGTTTGCAGAACACTGTAGTCTCGACTGTAGTGTTCCCAACTTTCAAAGGGCTGATGATGCAGAACAGTATTTCACAACTATTGTATATCAGGCTGGCCTTTCCTCAGTTCCACGAATGTTTGGAAAGTTTTGCAGGTGACCTGTGCCTTGGTAGGATGAGGAGTGTGCTTTAGGTAGGTGTGTCCACAAAGCTACTTGTAGGAAACTTAGAAAAAATACAGATGTCTTCTTTTAAATTCAGTTTAAGAAAGTTCGTGCCTATTAGCAGTAGGTTCTGAAGAACTCGCATCAAACCTTGTGGTGAACCTATGTCTCCTCAGCCACCTTATCCACTCCTTTACCATTGGTCTGGAAGAAGTTGATGATAATAATGGGTAAGCAATCACCTTCTGCTCCCTTGGTGCTTAAAATTCAGGGATCTTCTTTATCTATATCCTGCGAAGTAGCTTCAGCCCTGGCAGAGCATTTATGTTTTTTGTTCAGATCCCCCCAAGCTATTTGGCTTATTCCAGCATCAACAGAAAGGTTAGGTTTTTCATTTCTGTACACTGAATGGGAACCATCTGTTTTCTTTGCCGCCTGTGAACTCAGGGCGGCACTCCAGCAGTGTAATGACTCTGCTCTTTACCCTAATGACTTTCCTTATTCTATGATTTACTATTTTTCATACGATTCTCTTTTTTTTTATTAATAATTTATAAGAGGATAAGGGATGAAAAAGTATCCACTGATTGGGGGATGGGTATGGTTCTTCCATTTCCTAAACTATGTTTTTAATGAATCTAACAATAGTCCCATTTGTTTGACATCTTCTGTATGCTAACTGATAGAGAAGATAGTTAGCGGGAGGCTGGTCCAGTAACTAAGGCAGATGTTTCTTCTCTCTGTGACAAAGAGGGTTTCATTGGATAAGATGTACAGTCACGCGTACTAATTTCTGCTCAGGGGTTACCCCTTCCTTCCCCCCTCTACCCTGGAGAGAGGGAAGGGGGGAATCGCGAACAAGTCTACCCCGCCTTCTGCCCCCAACTCCCCCACCCTCCACCTCCAGCTGCCAGTTACTGATTAGACGCAAATTTTCTCATGTCCAGTAAACATGACTAAACTGTCGTCGCACACGCTTTCAACAGCCAAGATTTGGACTATATTTTTAGAATAAATTATTACCGTATTGAACTGCATTCTCAAATTGAAAATATTCACCATCATTGTAATCCAGTGTCGTCCGCTGCACAATTCTGGGTTCCAGTGCTTACCTTTTTACTTTCCCCAGCTCTCTTTCTCTCTGAATTTACTTTTCCCACTCACTCTTTCTTTTTAAATTTATATAACTTTCTCTTTGCTTCTCTCCCCCTCTCCCCCTTCTCTCTCGTTCTTTGTATTAAGTCTTCCCCGCCTCTCACCCCTCCCCTCCCCCCACCTTAGGCCTGGTCAGTAGTCAGTTATACCGTCACCGCTCCTTCGTATATCGTGTGCAGGCAACATTTATCACACACACTTAGATCAGATGTATGGAAAGCTAATATCTATATATATATATATATATATATATATATATATATATATATATATATATATATATAATTGTATTTCTTATTATGTGCCAAGTTCAAATAGAGAACACCAGACCAATATTCATAATTTTTATTAGAGTGACCGTTCCACTTCACATAGCAGGGTAGCTGGGCTTATAATCTACACACACACACACACACACACACACACACGACTTAAATTTTGCACTGACAGCGTGGCAGCTACAAATATAGTCATTCTAACAATTGGATCTGCTGGCTCCAAACCTTCCCTGTCCCAGTCAAACTCCTCATTCAATAACCGGTTATTGAATGAGGAGTTTGACTGGGACTTAAACAATGTTTTAATGAACAGTGCATCGGTCTGCATTTTTACAGATGTAAGGGGGCACGATAGCTCAGTGGTAAAGCATCGAGCTCATAATCGGGGGATTGCGAGTTCGAGCCTCACCCGGGACTGCCGTGCCGGGAGTGGTAGGGCGCTCTTGTAACCTAGCTGGGCTATATGATCCAAAACAGGGTCTAGCTCGGGGGAACCCCATTTCTCCATTTACAGATGTAAGCAGTAGAAACGAAAAATTCCCCCTCTTTGCTTACCTCTTGGCATCTTAACTTCCTTAAGAGATTTTCTGTACAACACGTGTGCCACTCTTAATTATTCTGCTCACACGTCCCTGTGTTACGCCTATAATGTGTCTGCCAACACACTCTGAAATGAGCCACTTGCATAAAATCTGAATGTCATTAACACCTGCAAATGACATGGCACAGCACAGGATCTTCTTGTCGCTGGTCCAACTAGTGGTTCAACTCTTGCACACCAGTGAAGGAGTTCTTGTCTGGGAAACCTATAATATCTCAACAAATGTTCGTCACTGTAAGCAAATGGATCCATTATGTCTCTATAGTTCCTCTCAAATCTCATCGCTCTTCGTAATGCCAGTTCTACCTGTAAAACCACTTGTAATTCCATCTTCGTTCACAGAAAAGGGTAAATAAACAAACTTAGCATCACATGATTCGGTTTGTTTATTAGAGAAACATGCACTATGCGACACTACGATCAGCTTAAGGGTGCTTGTCAGAAATCATAGCTCTACAAGCAAATATGGCGGATGGAGGATAGTAAAATTTGTTTGAACATACACCTTAGCGGTTTACGAGTGCGCTATGATTTTCGTACCCGCTACGATGATCTTAGCGGCCGTTATGAGCTTTCGAACATCCCACCCCAGGCATAAGGTGGGGGGAGGGGAGGGGTGGGAGGCGTGGAAGACTTAAGACAAAGAATGAGAGAGAAAGGGGAGAGGGGGAGAGAAGCAATGAGAAAGTTATATAAATTTAAAAAGAAAGAGTGAATGGGAAAAGTAAATTCAGAGAGAGAGAGAAAAAAAGAGAGAGAGACAGCTGGGGGAAGTGAAAAGGTAAGCACTGGAACCCAGAATTGTGCAGCGGACGACACTGGATTACAATGATGGTGAATATTTTCAATTTGAGAATGCAGTTCAATACGGTAATAATTTATTCTAAAAATATAGTCCAAATCTTGGCCGTTGAAAGCGTGTGCGATGACAGTTTAGTCATGTTTACTGGACATGAGAAAATTTGCGTCTAATCAGTAACTGGCAGCTGGAGGTGGAGGGTGGGGGAGTTGGGGGCAGAAGGCGGGGTAGACTTGTTCGCGATTCCCCCCTTCCCTCTCTCCAGGGTAGAGGGGGGAAGGAAGGGGTAACCCCTGAGCAGAAATTAGTACGCGTGACTGTACATTGGAGTACCTCATCGGATCTGAGTCATCACTCTGTGAGGCTTTTGCATCTGGACAACATCTTGCAGCTTTGTTCCTTGACCTGGAAAGGGCATATGATTTGGCATGGCACCATAGCATTCTGAATTAACTCTTTTGTGCATGATGACTCAATATGAGTCATAATCCTTGCAATCTGAAGAGTAATCTATAATGCAACCTGATGCAAATTCACTATAAGTGATCATAGAAACTTTTCCTCTGGTTGAATTTGCGTCAAATTTGGTGAGTCAAAATTAAAGGTGGCCAGATCGTGGGGAAAAATATGGCAACATCCGGGAATTTATTGGAGAGGCACGTGGCCTATTTTTAGGAAGTGTTCTCCTGGCAGTCAGCCTAGTTGGGTGTATGAGCACAAGGCTGGCCATTTCATTCCGCGTTATCTATTACTGCACCTTCCATACCTTACGTGTATTTCAGTGATATTGTGTTATATATTGTGCAGTGTGCTTGTGAAGAAGGTTTATAAGTGTTTCTTATATATTTTCAGAGAAAACCAGATTTTAAAAATCATAACTGATATTTACAGTTCCCCTCCTGTTTTACACTATACCTAAAATGTCTTGCAAGGGCTTATCAGAGAAAGGGTACATGAAATACTTGTTTAGTGGAAGAGGGAGTGAAGACAGCAGTGAAAGTAAATCTGATAGTGAATCTGGTGAGTAGGAGGGAGTGAGGAGGAGGAAAGGAAGTGCTAAGTCTGACCCCAAGGGAGATAAGTGCAGAGCCACGATCAAGGCTGCAGCGATTAGCACTACAGACAGTAGTAGCACCATCACTACCACCACTCCTTTCACCATTGCCACCACTGGTGTAACTACTCCAGTCACCACCACTGTCATCACTCCTATGACAACTGTCACCACTGTCATCATTCCTATGACAACTGACACAACTGCCATCACTGCCACCAGCCCTACCACCACTGGTATAACCCCTGCCACCACTGGTGTCACACCTGCCACTACTGGGACCACCCTGACCTTGGAGACTGAGCCGTATTATCGCCACCTCCCTTCCACTCCCCCATCGCAGACACTGACCTCATTACCCCCACAGTCACCCTACACTCTCACAACACTCCAACCTGCCCACATCTCACAACCCATCCAAGACATTTCTGTATCAACTTCCCCTGCAAAATCAGCAAACTCACTGTCCCCTTCAGACTTCATTCCCCCTGAATATAAGCCAGCATCATCATCATAATCATCAGCACCACAATCATCTCCTCCACAACCATCTGCACCACAACCAACACCACAATCATTACCACAACCATTACCACCACAACCATCTTCATCACAACAATCACCACAACCATCTCTATCACCACGGTCACCTGAACCTTCATCCACCCAGCTATCATCAACACAATCATCATCACCATCTCCCCACCACAAAGACAAGGGCAGCATGGGCCTAGGTGAGGTAGTGGTGGGTGGCCGAGAGGTCCAGTAGTCGCCTGTCTTGGGGTCGTGTGTGCCACTCACTTACGCAGCCAGGCATTTCCCCAGGTGAAGACTGTCAGAAGGAAACTTGGAGTTCTGGGTCATTCACATCCAATGCTGGCCCCTTCACTGAAACCCCAGGTTTGAGAGTGGCAGCATCAACAACACCACTCCAATACTTCCAACTTTTTTTTACCAGGGAGTTGTTGCTATACCTGGCGGTCAAAACCAACAACTAAGCCAGGTTCCTGGGGACTGCACTAGATATTTGGTACCTCATCATCAAAGAGAAAATGGCTCAGTTCCTTGGATTATACTTTCTTACGGGGATTTGTGAACTGCCAACCATAAAACACTATTGGTGTTCCACAGAGGTTCATGAATACCCCATATTTTGGCGGGCTATGAGTGGAAAGTCCTTCAGGGCCATCCTGAAACAGTTTCATGCTTTCTATAGTCTCGCCATACCCGAGAGCAATCAGGAGGCTAATAAGGATTCGCACAGTGACACGGTCTCCTTCAGAGGTTAAAGGAGGTTTACATTCCGGCTGAACATCTTAGCCTGGATGAGGGATCTCTGGCTTGGAAGGGGCAGCTCTCCTTCCGCATATATAACCCTATGAAGCCCCAAAAGTATGCCATAAATCTATGCATCTTGGCTGAGGCAAGGAGTGATTACATTTTGAATTTTGAAGTTTACACTGGGGAGAAAAATTCTCTATAGAACACAGTGTGGGGCCTCATTGAACTTTTGAAGGGCAACGGATACAAGTTGTATATGGACAATTATTACAACCCTGTATCACTGTGCAAATGCCTTGTCACAGAGGGAGTGTATGTATGTGGCACAGTACTACTGGCAAGGGGAACACCGAGGGAGCTGCAGGACATCAGCAGTGCTAAATGCCTTCCTGATGATGGACTGGAAGCTAGACAAAAGGGCAATGTAATGGTGTTGCTGTATCGTGAGTATGGTGTCCACCTTCCACAGCGACACCACTGTCCCTAAGCAGGTGCATGGGAAGGTCAAGGGTCCAGATGGGAGATTCCACCACATTCTAAAAACAGTGAATAAGCCCGTCGTGGTGAACTATAACAGGCACATGGGCGCAGTGGATCATTTCAATCAGATGATCCAATATTACCCTGCCCAAAGGAGGATGGTTAAGTGGACCAAGAAACTGACTTTTTATTTCATCCACATGGCCCTATTCAATGCCTACACCCTGTACAAAAAGAACACCACCAGGCCTATGACACTCCTGGAATTCCAGAAGCACATATGCCACAAACTCCTGGCATTCCGGGGGGAGGAGTGTCCGGCATCAGGTCATGCCCTTCACCATGCCCCTGACCTTCCCTCGCAATGATGACCACCTGTACCTGCAGCAACCAGTCCATCAACTGCGGCCTCTGCTCTACCTGCAACCATCGCTCCACCTCCCGCAGTAGCTGGTCCATCAGGAGTAGCTCAGCTAGTTACTGCCACGACCACTCCACCTCCTGCAGTAGCTGGCCCATCAGGAGTCATGCGGCCAGTTACTGCCACAGCCGCTCCACCTCCCACAGTAGCTGGCCCGTCAGGAGTTACTCGGCCAGTTCCTGCCACTGCACCTCCAGCAGGAGTATGGAGGCAAGGAGATGGAGAAGTAGTGCTGTCTAAGCACCGTTGATATGTGGACGATAGAACACGCTTGGACACAACACTGCACCACACCCTGGAGAGAATCCCCGACAGGAAAAGGCTGCGGTGTGTGTTGTGCCTTTTGAACATGAGGAGGAGGGACGCCAGCTATATATGTCCTGTTTGCGATGTGCCGCACCGCACAGGACTGTGCTTTCATTAGTATCATACTGATGAAAGCATACATCAGTTAATCACATCGCAAACACACACACACACACACACACACACACACACACACACACACACACACACACACAAACACACACACACACACACGCACACACACACACACAAACAGACAGACAGACACACACACACACACACGCATAGACACTCACGCATCACAATACTCACACACACACACACACACACACACAGACACTCACACATCACAAATACACACACACACACACACACAGGCTGTGCTCGTACCTGTCCTCCTCTCTGCAACTCCATCTCCTCTCAAGAAACACTACAACACTGCTAGAGGATGTGAGTAACCAACTTATTTGTCTAGTTTTTATACTATGGTATTGTAAGGCATAAATTGTGTGTTTACTATATATTTCTCATAGGGAAAATGTTGTGCATTTCATTGCTATTCTCTCAGTCATTTTACTCGTAAAGTATAGGTCGCATCAAAAATCTGAAGAAAGCATGATCAAGCTGATGATTTCTTATGCATACTTTTGTAAAGCAAATTAACCTATGACTGCAAATGATTATTTCGGGAAAAGTTACGAGAAACGAACATACTCAGCCTATGGGCTGGAGCATAGGTGCTGTCATCACACCTAACCCATCGTAACTTTTCAAAATTCATTTTCTCGATAACAATAAGGGATATTACTCTGTGAATTATACCATGGGCTTCCTTAACCTTTGGGCTACAAAACTGGGTAGAAGTTACATATATATCTCATACAGTGTCACTAATAACATACGAAATAATAAACAAATCAAGACGTTTTTAGTCGATTTCCATAGTTTTGTTTTTCGATTTACTCGAAAACTACTGGATGGATCAACTCGAAACCTGTCTCTTTTGAAAGCTTGTGAAATTCTGCATATAGGTATACCCTTTGCAACTGCACGTCAAGGGGAAAAAATTTTCACGGGGATGTTGGGAAATTTTGAGAATCTAGTTTTCATCAAAATAAAGTTTATTCTGGCTACACTTCTGTACATTTTTTAATCTGTTTAATGTTTTTTTTTTTCTTATCTGATAGTATAAGCATCAGCAAAGATGATGGGATGCAATTTTAATAATATAAGCACTTTCCAAAGGTATATTGGGACATATAATTTTCTTCCTTTCCACACGAGCGGAGGCAGCCTGAGCGGGGTTTCAGTTCTGTGCGGGGAACCAAAACTTATTGAAAACTTATGGTGCCCGAGAGGGTTAACTTCACAGTTTGGGGCTGCATAGCCATCTGCCATTGTTCCTTAGTGGCTTCTAGCAGAACTGCAGGTTTCAGGTCCATGCGCCGTCCTCACTCTGTCCTACGAGTTCAAGTGGAAGTTGTTCCATGGAGGAGTATGCTAAGTGTTCCTTTACTAGCTGTTGCCATCAATGACATGCTTGATTCCCTGCCATAAAGGGTGTCTTCTTCCTTTTACGTGGATGACCTAGTGATATGGTTTGTTGGTTCCTAGATGTGTGCTGTTGAGAGGAGGATACAGTTGGTGCTGGAAAGGGTCGCCAATTGGGCAGACTGGAGAGACTTCCGTTTTTCTTCAAGCATGAGTGTAGCAATCCACTTTTGTGATTTAAAGGGGCTCACACCTTCTGCAGTGCATGGAGAAGAGTAAGTTTCTTGGCTTAACGTTTGACTGTCAGGTTACTTGACTTTTACCTTTGAAACTTCCCTGAGTGTCATGTGTGCAAGCATTGAATTTTTTGAAGGTACTGTTTCTTTATCTCATATCTCATGGAGTGCTGATGAGAGTACACTTCTTCACTTGTATCAAGCCTTAGGTGGATCTAGAACTGCCTATGAATGCAAGGACTACTCCTCCTCTACTGTACCGCAGCTTAGTGTCCCTAGCCCTTTGCATCACACAGTGTTGTGTCTTCCCACTGGTGCTTTCAGATCCTACCCGATTCCAAGGTTGTGTAGGCCGATGTTCCTTCCTTTTATCTACAGGACAAGTCGCTGATCATTCGTTGCTGGAATCATGTAAGATATATTCCAGAGTCATTTATTGTTGTTTGCGCATCATGGTAGTCATTTTTTCAGTATCATGTTTCTCATCCTCACACTCCACATTCCTTTGGGTACAGGGTCAGGCAGATTATGGGGGATTTAGGTCTCTCTCCATAGCCTGTCTGCCACATTCAGCTATAAAGATTTGCACAATGGTACCTTCCCGAGGTGCAGGTGTGCAGGGATTTTTAGGATACTAACTTTGCTCTCTCTCTCTTCTCTGGCATTTCATCAGCCATCAGCTATTTCTGAAACATTCATCCAATCACAGATGCACCGCTCCCAGTATATAAAGATGGTTCAAAGTCGCACACTAATTGTTTCTCATCCTCGCACTCCACATTCCTTTGCATACTAGGTCAGGCCGATTATGGGATATTTAGGTTTCTCTGCAGTGTGTCTGCCATGTCCGAATCCCCAAAATCGCCCCATGGCGCCCTCCTGAGGTACAGGTCTGCATGGATTCAGAGGTTACGAAGTCTTCTGCCTCTTCTCGGGCTCTCCATCAGCTATTTAGGAACATTCGTCAGTTCACAGAGAAACCTTCCTTGTATATACAGATGGTTCAGAATCAGACATTTGTGTTGGTGCTGGGGTGAATTTCCTAGATTTTGTAAATGGTAGGAATTCTTCTAAATTCCGCTATTTTATCATCAGATTTTAATTCAGCTCATCCTCTATCATTGCCTTTCTCGAGTAAGGCAAGGGTTCATGGGCATGTCAGTGTGGACATCAGTGAGATTGAATATACATTTGCTAAATCAGGTTCTTCCCGATGACCCCTGCCAACTACCCCCTTCCTGCTTCCAATATGACACCATACTTGAAGAGTGATTCTTAATTACTGGCAGAGCCTGTGAGATGCTGTTCTTAAAAATAAATTACGGGATGTTATTCAGAAGATAGTAGCGCTGAGGGTTCTCCCCTCCATGTCTTAGCGATTGGAGGTGGCTGTTGTCCAGCTACACACTGGAAACTCATGGCTTAGTCATGAGTTCCTACTGTGTGGTGGGGCTCAACCGTATTTTGATGATTGCTTTGCTTTCCTTACTGTCTGTCACATGCTAGTCCTGTGTCCGAGTCTGGGGGACCTGCAGTGGAGGTTTCTCCATGGGCATAGCAGGACAGATGGTGCCTACTCTCTGTCCTTCACACTTGAAGGAGCCTCTGGCTATATGACTGATATTTTTTTCTTAAGGTAGTAAACTTCATACACCTTTCATTGCTGATTGACGGTTTACTTACTTTTTGCTATTTTTTATCCTTGTTAGAGGTATCGATTTTGTTTTAATACACAGGTTTTAATGTTTATTCGGCATTATATAATTGAGCTGTTACAGCGACACAATTTTTTTTTTCCAATAATTAAGTTCAATTCTCTTGTCATCAACAGAAAATTTTTATTCATCTCAGGATATAACTCAACGAAGACTTGAAATTAGTGATAACTTGTTCACTACTAAGGATTTATCCACAACTGGGTAAAAGCGCTTGGAGGCTGCAAAAACATAATATGTAATAAATCATCCTTGTGAATTAAATAACTTCTTTACGACAATAATATCTTTAAAAATATTCCGATCTACAGTTATTGTTACTCAGATAAGGAGTGATTTCGTGTAAAAAAACATATTAAGCCAAAAGATAAAATTTTCTTACCTACCTGCGATATAATCCGCAGACATTTATCAATCTGAGGTGTGTAGGGGGCATCATGAGGCACTGGCCAGGCTACCGAAAGCTGTTGCAAGTTAGCCTTGCCTAGATACAAGAGGGAAGTGCCATCTAGCGTAGCAAAGTTCCGGGATATTGTCAGCTGCAGGTTCAGAGGAGAACCAATATGAGCACTCCTGAAATAAATACAAAAATAATAAAATGTAATAATTCACCCAGACTCTTTCCCACCTAGAAATAGCACGTTTTTACTTCTTCAAATTCAGCTGCCAAATTTGCTTTTCAACTGACTGTTAATATAAAACTGATCCATTTAAAATTGTTCAACTTAGAATACAGACAAGATACGAAAAATCCATCCTAGACACTTTACCAACCAACAGAGCTCCAGGCTCAGATCGAATTCCTCCAGTTGTTTTGAAAAAGTGTTCCCCAAAACGTGCTTATGTTCTAGTTAAATTATTCAGGCTATGATTAGAGTACATTCACACTTAAACACCCATTCAAAAAGTTTAATATCTCTAACTCACAAGTCAGTACAGCCGTCTCTATAAATCAAGACTTATCTATGATCACTGACTGGGGACAAAATAACCTTGTCTCATTTAATGCTAGTATAAGCAAATATATACAGTTTACTAATAGGCAGATATTGCCAGATTCCTTTATTATCTTCAATGCTACTAATATTCCCTTCCCCAAAAGTACTGAAATTCTCGGTATCTCACTTAACAATGACCTCACTTGGACCACTTATGCCAGATCACTTGCTAAAACCGCCTCAAAGAAACTTGGATTATTGTACAGAGTCCTTAACTTCTTCAATGATGAGCAGTTAGCTATAGTTTATAAGTCATGTGAGCTCTCAGCCTGAATATTGCTCGCCCTTGTGGAATGGATGTGGAGATGTTGCACTAAAACAACTAGACAAAATTCATAACTAAGCTGTTGGAATTAAAAATAATCCTGGAATTATAAATAAACTTCCCCCCCTACAAGTAAGAAGGAATTTTGCCTCCCTTGCATTATTTCACGAAGTTGCGTCCATTGTGCCACCTCTCCATGCCTTCCCTCGTGCTATACGGGCATCTGGTAGCGCACATGACTGGAATATCACACAACCATATTGCAGAACTGCCTATCAGAACTCTTTTATTCCCCAAACTGCTTTTGTCTGGAACTTGCTTCTCAGAAGTTATGTCCCCCGAAACTTCAACCTACAGCTGTTCAAGTCCAACTGTTACAGATATTTCATGAATGGAGGACGCCAGTATCTGGTGTATGGATTATATATATATTATTTTTCATTTGTTTTTCCTTCCTCTGTTATGTTATTGAAAAGGAAAAAAATAAAAAATAAAAAGAAAATTATATATAAATAAACAACTTTATGTCCTACACGCTAATAACCCATTCCTGTGAGTAAGGACATAAATAATGGTTCATTTAGGCTCATGCCAGTAAATATTTATTCAGCTGAGAGACATAGAGACGATGAAAGGATTAAACAACCGCTGTACAACATCTCACTTTTCTTTTCTTTTTAAATTCTTCATTTTCAAAGTCTCTTAATTCCTTTACTTGGAGGACATATTTCCTGTTTAGTTCTACATAAAGTCAGATCACTGTATTCAGCCTGATAAGGAGGGATTATTTAAGCTTGTATCTGGCTTTTCATCCTCAATAGGTCTTCAGTTTAATCGTGAGGTGATAGTAAGATGATAACATAAGATGTAGTATGAAAACTAACCTGAACTGTGGCGATTTAGTCCACGGTTTCTTAGTTTAGAAGTTTCTATCATTATACCACCGAATATTTTAGTGCAAAGGGGAAAAAATCCATTGTGAACACGTTGTATTTTCTCGCAGTATTATATGGCAGTAATGCCTGACAGTACTGTAATAAGTTCACTCTGAATGACATGTAACAGACTTAGTTATATAACAGGGGTCACTGTTCAAATAACCATTGTGGCCTGTATTATCGTTGGGTAAGGAAGCTCCTTAACATCTTTTATTAAGCGATTTATTATCCCTATTACGCCTTCTTGTTATACTCCGTGCTATATAAATCCTCCCAAACATCGCCGTATTCTGCATAAATAACGTACTAAAGGATATTAACCAGCCACATCCAAAAGTAAATCGCTACATATGAGGTGCTAGGGAGCCTTCTTACCCAACATGAATACGGGTCTATGTCTAAGAGAGATGCATTGCTTTGGGGAACAGACTAAACCTAAAACAAGTCCTTTTTCGTTATTCCAGAAAATTGTATCAGTTTGTTTACATGTATTTTTTAAAACTCTCGGAACATTATGTTAAAGTTTTGGAATTTCAGTCATAGGCAAAAGTGTTTTTATAATATACTGTGAAAAATTACAGAATAGAAAACATCGAAAGTTTTGCTCAGTTATATTTTGTGTTCCTCCAGCTTTATTTGTTCTCAAACTATTGCCATGGCTCTTTGTGAGGTCAAAAATACCAAACAAATCATCATCATACAGAATTATAGTTTGTCTTCTCCGGATAATAAGTAATTGTATTAAGTAATTACATCACATGGAAGTCACTGCTATAAATGGTCGAGAATAAATACAGTCGACAAAAGCACTAGCGAGACCCCTACGTTCTACTGTTACCTTCAGTCTGGTGACATTTGACATTTCATCCATGCTGTCTCCAAGCAATGTCATTCAGGTCTGGAGAGATTTTTCAAACAGGTTAGGCGAGATCGGACATCCATTTACCCCTTCATGACAAAAGATCTGCCTAAAACCAAACAATGTCGTCCGAGGAAACATGAATAAATGAAACAAATGCATTCGAGGGCCGAATGCTAATCGCCTGCCAAAATATGTTGTTGGATAAGATACAAATTACCTACAAAATAAATCTGAAGAAGATTCACAAAACTATACGGATTTCAGTCACCGCGCTTCGGAAAAAGTCCGTCCACTTTAAAAAACATTTGGCGGCTGACATTCGGCCGTCACTGATCAAAAATCCACACCAAAAGTAATAGGATTCTGTACATCCACAGACACACAGACGCTAGAAAAAAGATTCGCTCTCCACCTTGCCAAAGTTGGACGGTATTGAGGCTTAAAAAACGGACCTTGGGTGATAATTATCATTGTCTATCGATGGCTGAGTCAGTAGAAAGGTGTTCTCATATCCCAATGGATGCGGGTTCAAATCCCTGCTGGGGCTGGGAACAGTTTATAGATTTGAATTTCGTTAAGAAGCAGACTTTACTGACCTGCTATCAGACCTACTAACACGTCGAAACGACAACCTCACTGATACCAGTACACCAGTCCTGTGTGAGACAGCCTTAGCATGTTTTAAATATGGATAGCGGATGTTAGCGCCGAAGTGGTGACATGTGCAGGTGTATGGAACAATACGTAGAGCGACTGCTGGACTTCAAGGAACGGGATCTGGTACTTACATCCTGATTCGGACACGTTATTAAAAATCATGATATTAAATTATGTCACTTTAAAAAGTAAAGTAAGACAATGTATTATATACGGTACGGTATGTAAAGCAGAACAAAAAATATTCGTAAATAATTGATAATGTTGATATATTTTTTCTTTCCTTTTTCATTTCTTCATATACTGTACAAATTTTTTTTTTTTTTCTACTGCAAATGTATATGACAAAAGATTTACATACATAAAAGAATCAGATTTATTCATGCAAGCATCCCAGTAACTTTAATTATCATATGTCAGTCAACGTATCTTCGAAATACCAAAAAATTATGTAACAAGTCATCTCTCATTTTCCCACTAAAATCTTCAGACGATAATATTACAAATGACTCACGTGGTAAAGCGAATATCCTTACTAGTACATCTGCAAGAATTGTTACGTCACAATAAGTCAGCTAGAACATCCCAGTACTAGAACTTGACTCTCCCGAAATTGCTTCACTTACTGTAAAATACAGACTTGATACATACAATCCATCCTAGACAATTTACCAACCAACAAAGCTCCAGGCCCAGGTCGAATTCCTCCAATTGTTTTGATAAAGTGCTCCCCAGAGCTTGCTTATGTTCTAGCTAAATTATTCAGGTTATGCTTACGTACTTCTTCATTCCCAAATTCTTGGAAAGAAGCCAATACCAACCCAGTACTGAAAAAAAGAAGTTCCTCTGACCCCTCTGATTACAGACCAATATCTATTAGTCTTCTCTTGGTAAAGTATTTGAAATTGCATTGAATAAGCACATAATTAAAAGTTGAATTCAACAACTTAATTAGTGATAGGCAGTATGGTTTTCGCCACGAAAGATTCACTAGTAATATACTCAGTCTCCTGACTCATACCATCCATCAATCAGTTGACCAACATGGAGAAACTGATACAGTAGCCTTTGATATTTCTAAAGCTTTTGACAGAGTGTGGCACCATTCCCTGCTATCTAAACTCCCTTGCGATGGACTAACATCTTTTGTTCCTCTGATTTCCTGATATCTCAGTGACACAAAATACAAGGGTAAAAGTAGATGATGTATATTCAAAGATCCCTCAGTGACCATGGGTGTGACGAGGATCATTTCTGGCTCGAACCTTATTCGCAATTCATATTAATGATCTCTTATATGTCACTCATAATCAATTAATTCATATGCAGATGACTCAACACTTCACAGTTCATTCACACTTAAACACCCATTCACAAAGTTTAATATCTCTAACTCACAACTCAGTAGAGCCATCTCCATAGATCAAGACATATGTCGTGGATTTCGGGTTTGAATTTCCTGCTCATGACAGCACATTTCTTTGCAAATAAGCTCTTGTAGTAAATAATTTGGGTAAGATATAAAGATAAAACTGGTCATGGAGAAAACTACATATTTAGTTACATATTTAGTAATGATATGGTTCATTAAATATACTTCGTGCACGAAGCTGCTCGGAGCTGTTCAGTTCTCTCCTTGCCACCACACGGTTCAGTTCTCTCCCTGCAACCAGAGAGTTCAGTTCTCAACCTGCCACTAGATAGTAAACATACGTGCCTCAAACCCTGTCCAACAATCAGCTATCTTTCTGCAATTAATACTATGAACACTACAGCTAAGTACTCAGAATATTTATTTTAAGCCTTCAAATATTTATACTGAGTAGCCCACTGATCAAAATGCCATTCACATACTGTATATAATGGTGGGTTGTTTCACTTTATGTTAGTTGACAATTAACCCCTTAACCGCAGGGTGTCACTTTCGTGACGCTCGGGAGCAAGGGATCATACCGCGGGGCATCACTTTTGTGATTCTGTGTTATTTTGAATTTGCCCGAGCTTTCAAGTGGTGGCTTGTATCATCTATCAGTACTACCAGTGTCCAGCTATACTTATTTCTGCTAATGTCACCTGTACTCCCATCCACTGTTGACAATTTAGCCATTTTTCTCCTGTCCTTGACTCCCCCCCTCCTTACCTCCCCTCCATTATTCTCTGCTCCCGCCTGACCAGCTGCACTGCACTACACAAATGCTGGACGGATTTTTTCCACTCATTTTATCCATTGAAATGTGCCCTTTGCCCTATTCTTATACAAAATAATATTTAAAAGAAAGAGAAAAGGTAATTGATACTGCCATACATCTGGAATGGGCTAATTATCACCTGCCAACACCTCATGTGCACTCGGTCGCTAATTTTCCTTGTTTATTTCCCCTTGAAATATGCCGTATGACCTGTTCTCATAATAAAAATACATATAAGAAAGGAAAGGAGAAGCCTACATGATATTTACATTCACCTGGAACTACCTAATTTATTTGTATTGTCTAGATTTCCTGCCAATCATTTCAAAGCATATGTATTAGCAGCTGTCACCACGCTGACATTGGCAGCCCTTCACTGCCCCTAGGCAACAACATTCAGTTTACTGTCGTCTTTCAAGGTGAAACCACATAGGATTTGCGCCTGTCCAATTCTGCCACTTTTTAGCCCCATGCAGAGGGCCCTGTGACCTCTACCCCTACTAAACCTCGTGTGGAAAGGGGTAAAGGGCTAAGTGACTGCTGCGGAACGTGAACTGGCTAATTTATCAGTGAAAATGATGGACAGTGACTACAATCTTTCTTGTGACTCTAAAACAGTGCAAGTGGAAATGTAAATAATGTGTAAATAATGTATAAAGAGCAAGTGAAAGCAATGAATGTAAATATAAGTGAACAGTGGACAATAGTTTTATAAGTTACTGCAAGTGACAGTGCATAACACAGTGTAAATAAAATAGAAATGTATATAATATAAATAAAATAAAGACTGTAAATAGAAATGTAAATGAGTAGTAATATAAGAATACGAGTATATATACTAGAAGTAATGAAAGTGAAAGTTTCACTCTAGCAAGTATGAATACTATGAGTTATGAAAATGTAAGAGAAAGTGACAGATTTGCTCTCAACGCTAGTATACAGGACGTGAAAGTGAATGCCTGGAGTGAAAATAAACTATTAGTACTGAAAGAAACTTATAGATAAATATTGTATATATAAATAAGTGTAATAAAGTACTAAGAATATAAAGTGTGAGTGTGTTTATAAGAAATAAATGACAGCTCTGCCTCAGAATACCATCAGGGAACCAGCAAGGGAGGAAAGCTCGTATGCGCTCGTAATTTACATTGCTTTCACAGTGTGTTTTTTGGAATATGGATTCCAAACTACTTGAAATGCATAGAATAGTGTTTGTAGTTATATCAGGCAGTGGTAACCACATTACGGGGTATCGGGAAGTGTAAAGTGGAAACTTCATTACCCAACTTCAGAAGTCTCCACAAGTCCTACGGTACTCGACGAAGGCTCAACAAACATCACAGGAGAAAGCTGAATGTATTTGCCATTGACATATTTAATTATAATAAGCTAGGACTAATAACTGATTTTTGGCAAATATTTTTAGAAAGTCTGTCGGATTGCGAATATCCTAGCTGGACACGCAAGTTGAGTCAAAACAACCCCGCGGTTTAGGGGTTAAGACCCCTACAGTGATAATAACTAACATAAACTGGTGTCGTGACCAGGATTATATCTTGTGATTAATAATAGGGGGCTATTGGGGCGTGTTTCTGCATTTGCTGTCATCTTTCACTTAATTGCCTATCGTTAAAAAGGATAAAATCAAATCTTTAAGGAGGCTTAGAGCAGCCAAAAAGGGAGCAATCACTAAACTGACTACTAATTTGACAATGTATAGAACATGCAGCAACCGTTCATGACATCAAAGGTATGAAAGTGATAGTTGAGATGATCCTCACAGAGATAGAGTCTTACAATCAGGAATTGTATGATTATATCCTGATGAATACCTGGAAGAAGAAGTGGTCAGTGACATGGAATATGTTAATAAGGTCAACAGACACTACATAGAATTAGAGAGTGCTCTAGAATTACCTGCCAAGGACTCGGTAGTACAAGAACAGACAAAGAGTCAGAAAACGACTGGAATTAAAGTACCGACTATGAAATTGCCAATATTTGATGGTAATCCGATTCAGTGGCTGGGTTTTTGGGAGCTATTTGACTGTAGTGTGCACTCCCGAACAGATCTGGCGGACATCCAGAAATTTACGTATCTGAAGGGACAATTAAGTGGTGAAGCGCTCCAAATTATTAGTGGATTCAGTTTGGTAGCAGCTAGTTATGAGTCAGCAGTCGCAGTTTTAAAGAATACCTACGGTCAAGAAGATCACATTAAGGCTGCTCACATTGCACAATTGT
Source organism: Coenobita brevimanus (assembly GCF_032717465.1). Classification (NCBI taxonomy): domain Eukaryota; kingdom Metazoa; phylum Arthropoda; class Malacostraca; order Decapoda; family Coenobitidae; genus Coenobita; species Coenobita brevimanus. The sequence continues at coordinate 16,554,961 of NC_136986.1, forward strand.
ATAACTTACCCCCTCCAGCTCATGAAGTGAATGAACTAAAAGACTTTTCTACATCCTTTGAATGTGCATTAGAATCACTACGTGCAATGGGAGTGACTGTAAGTGAAATTTTTGCTGTTTTGCTGCATAATAAACTCCCTAGTACACTTTCGGAAGTGATCAAACGTGAACTTAAACAGAATTGGTTGGATGTAGATGATTAGGTTCGTGTGCTAAAGACGGAGGTGTGTATTATCGAAAGTAGACAGAATCCCTTGGAACATTTGGGTGCAACCGTTACAGCAGCATATGCAGTGAAGCAAATGAAACACACTGAAGCTACACAGAGGAATGGATGTAAAGTGTGCTTTAAACCAGGACATTTTTGGGCTAAGTGTGCAAAGTATAAAACAAAGAAGGCAAAATTAAAGAGAGCAAAGCAATTGAAACTGTGTGTCGGGTGTTTGTCGATAGATCATGGTAGTCAAGGTTGTACAAATCCCAAAGTAAGGTCATGCCGACATTGCCAGCAAAAACACTACAACTATTTCTGTCCGAGTTCTCGTTCTGAACCCCATGAACAAACAGTAACCCAAGAACCAACAGTGACAATGGCTGTGGCTTCAAGTCGTAATGCATTGTTGTTGCCAGCGATTCAGATTTTATTGGTTACTCAAACGGACCAGCAGAACAAGGTTAGGGCTTTATTAGATCAATGCTCACAACGTACCTTTGTTTTAACATCAAGTTTAGCAAACTTGAAGGTAAACAAGATGAGAAAAGAACGTTTACAACAGCAAGGATTTACTGGCTCTAAGGGTAGTGATGAGTATGAGGTCGTGAAGTTGTTTTACCACCATTGTAGAAAGGTGCGCAAGTTGAGGGCGGTGGTTGTAGATGAATTACCTAACTATAAGCCAGGGAAGGAGCTGCAACATAATGTGCGGGATCTGAAGGCTCGGGGCTACAAGTTAGCAGATCCAAGTGTCAATAGTGGGGATATGGTCGAACTGCTGATTTGGGCGAACTTTTATTATCACTTTGTACACGCTGGCTATATAAGGGAAGGAGGCATAATTTTGCTACCCACAATTTATGGTTATACACTGAGTGGCACTTATCGGTCAGAAGAAGGTACTCATGTAGAGCTTGTAACTGTTCTGAAACTGGCAGTAGATCCAATAATGTACGTAGCAAATAATGATGGCAAGAATACTGCTCCAGAAATCAAGGATCTCTATGGGAATCAGATCACATAGGTATTAGTCCCAACGAGACCGATAAGAAGGGAGGGAAGGTATTAGGTAACTTCTATGAAACAGTGCAATATTACAAAGAACAAGGACAATATGTTGTGGAATTACTGTGGAAAGAAAACGTTGACAAGTTTCCTGATGATTTTAAGTTAGCCTTGGGCAGATTAAGAGGTTTGCAGCATAAATTCATAAAGGATCCCAACTATTACAAACAGTAAAGACATGCAGGATCAGCTAGAAAGAGCATTCATAGAAAAGGTGGAGGACAAGAGCAGGGTTGCCAGGATTGGCCTTAAAAGGCCAATTTGGCCTTTTTGAGGTGTGGTTGGCCTCCAACTTTACTGCTTTTGAGGCCAACTGGATTTTGACCTTTTTTTGGCCTTTTTCGTTAATGCAGCCGTACTTGTTGATACTGAAATTAAACATATAAAACTGAAGCACATTTTAACATTTAATTATAAATACTCCTCTGATAAAACTGGTATGAATCATAGCCAGCCGTACGAAATGCGTCTGAACGAGTTCTGTTCAGGTGAGACCCAACAACGCATCATAATAATTTAGTGCAAAAAAGATTAGATTTTCTTCTATATTTAGTGCGTTTTGAAGTCCAATTTAGCGCGAAAATTTGAACTGTTCACCTATGGTCAGTGCGTTTTGAAGTTAAGCTTACCGTTTTTGAAGATTTCTGCTTGACAACACTGCCGTGAAGTCTGGGCCGGTCAGTCTTCCCCTGCCCTCCACTGCTTACTGCGCGTGATGTTCCACCTTGGTTCTGCTTATAGACCCACAGACTTTTCCAAGTAACTTTGTTTACCCCTAGTGACTGAACCATACTTGAGTTAATATGGATAAATGGAAAAGTTCATACAGTGATGGAAGGAGCTACAGAGAGGAGTGGGAGAAAGATCACAAGTGGTTAACAAACCGAGGTGGATCATGCTACTGCAAACTGTGTAAATGTACAATTAATACAATGAAAAAAAGTAACTTAGTTTTACATGAAGGTACTGTGAAGCACAGAAAAGCCTCTGAATCAGTGCTTAAGTCTGACAGTAAGATCATGAAAAAATTTTGCACAACACTTACTGGCCAACGTGATCAAGTGAAAATATTTGAAGTCAAATATATAGTGGGCATTGCTTGCCACAGTAGTATCAGTTCAGTTGACCATTATACTGAAATAATAAGTGAATTTAGTAAAGGACAGGCATTAGAAAATATCAAGCTGCACAGAACAAAGTGTTCTGCAATTCTGAAGAACATTGTATTTCAATCCTGGAAGAGTTGATCAGTGAATTGAAAAGTACTAAGTATTCTTTGTTAATTGATGAGTCTAAGCACCTTTGCCTTTGTGTTAGTTTCTTCAGTGAACAAAATTCTTCCATTAAAACTGCATTCCTGGCATTGATTCCGGTAACTTCAGCTACTGGAGCTGCTTTATATGATGCCATAGAGGATTTCTTAAGAAAAATTGGTGTTGACATTCGCAACTGCTTGGGATTTTCCAGTGATGGTGCCAGCAATGTATGTGGTGCACCTAATTCAATACTGTCAAGATTACGAGAAAGAAATCCCAAGATAATATTTGTGAAATGTACATGTCATAGCCTCGCTCTGTGCTGTGAACATGCCTTTAAGTGTCTTCCTGATAATCTGTATTTTTTAATATTAGAGGTGGCACGTTGGTTCATGGTTAGTTCTCTTAGAAGAGAACAGTTCAAGGATATTTTTACTGTGATGAATGATGACTGCATCCAGCTTTCGAGATTGATCACCCCTAGCAACACAAGATGGCTTGTAAAAGGAAAGTGTATCTTCAATATCCTGACTCAGTGGTATGAGCTAAAAGCTTACTTTTCAGTAATTGCAGAGAAAGATAGGAATTATCACGCACGGATTATTCATCAAATGATTTGTGATGAAAGAAATTACTTGTACCTAACATTTGTTCTACCCATAATTCAAGATTTTGAATCAGTTAATGCTTCATTTCAAGCAACTGATGCTGAGCCTTCAAAAGTTTTTTCTGAGTTAAAGCAGCTACACACCTCTTTTGCTAAAAGATGTATGAAGACCCTTCAGATTCTGTTGAACTGCCTTTGGACCGAGTAAGTTATGGAGCTAAATTTGAACTTGAACTTTCCAAATCAAAGCTGTCTGACCAAGAAAAATCAAATATCAAGCACAGGTGCCATGGTTTCCTCCTTGAGGCCAAAAATCAGTTAGAGAAAAGGCTAAGTCGGGACACTGACATACTTGAAAATCTGCAATATTTTCAACCAAAGGAGTGCTTAAGTCAGATGCGAAAGCCATTTCAGAGGATCGCTGCATCATTTACTCACCTAACTGATAACCCAAGTGTTAGTAGAGAGACAGATTTTCATCTTGAACTTCAGTACGACAAGCTTCTTTTAGTGGAATGGAAAAAAGAGGTTGACAGTGATGAAATACCACATGATTCAGTTCAATTTTGGGTAGTTGTAAAGCAGTATGAAAATGCTGCTGGAGTGAAATGCTTTTCTGAACTCGCTCAAATGGTTCTGAATGCTCATGCACTAGCATTAAGCAGTGCATTTGTTGAAAGAATTTTTTCTCATGTAACAAATATAAAGACCAAAGTCAGAAACAGACTCACTTTCGAAACCATGGAAGCTGTCTTAAGAATTAGGAGTCATCTTGCTGGAGAAAAGATATGCTGCAACAAGTTTAAAGTAACTGATAAGATGCCAAGTTTGTTCAATAACTCTATGTACACGACCAGACCTCTCCTTGAAGCCTCATCTACAGAACCATCAACATCAGGCGCAAGATTTGCCTCCAGTGCAATCAACCCTGGTGACCAAGAATGTGATGATTTTGAAGAAATCCTGCAAGTGGACTTCTAATCAAGAACTGCTCTGAAGTTACAGACAGAAATTAGTCTTCACATTCAGGCACAAATGGTGAGTAGCCTACTTATTATTTTACGAGAGAGAGAGAGAGAGAGAGAGAGACAGACAGATATACTTGGTGTACAAGTAGACCGATATATTGTATTATATAATAATATTTTGTGTTTGAGGTTTTGCCTTACATTTGGCCTTAATGAGAAAATGTTTGGCCTCTTCCAGTCAGCGAGACCTGGCAACCCTGGACAAGAGTCTGGTAGGACATCCTGTACATTATCTAGGTCATCATGGTGTCACTAAAGATAGCTTAACAACACCAATTAGTGTTTGATTGTTCAGCTAGAGAGCATGAGAAGGCATATTGTCTGAATGACAGCTTACACGCAGGCCCATCTTTGGTTAATGTCCTCACACAGATATTGTTGTGCTTTCGGTGTCATCGTTTTGCCTGGGTAAGTGACATCGAGAAGGCATTTCTTATGGTGGGGTTATCTGAAAAGGATAGGGATGCCACTAGATTTCTTTGGCCTGTTGAACCTTTAAATCTAATTAGCCCTTACTTGATATATAGATTCAAGGCAGTGTTGTTTGGAGCCACATGTTCCCAATTCCTCTTGAATGCCACCATACAAAAACATTTTTAAATGATTCAGGAGGATAAAACCATGATTGATAAATTAAGGAAAGGGTTGTATATTGACAATTTGCAAGGAACCAAGGAAGATGAGGATGCTTTACAACAACTGTGTTGGGATGCCCTGAGAGTATTTTCAAGTGCCAGTTTGTCCTTAAGAGAGTGGGTAATCAACAGTGTGAAATTGCGGAAGCTACTCCACCGAAAGGGTTTGGCTTTTGAAGTTCAGGACAAGGTAAAAGTACTTGGCATTAATTGGCTAACTGATATGGATATGTTCCAGGTCAAGGGACACGAAAGTAGACCTACAGTAGTGACAAAACGTGAGGTGTTGAGCATAACTGCAGGTGTGTTTCACCCTCTGGGAGTACCATTGCCAGTGACCATCCGTGCAAGAAAATTTGTGCAAGATCTGTGGCGCATTGAATGTGGGTGGGATGTTTCCATACCGGAAGATATGGAGGCTGAATGGCAGGGGATATATGAGGATATGATTAAACAGTACCAGTATTTTATTTCCCCACCAAGTCACTGATAGTAAAAGGGTCATGCTGCATCTCTTTAGTGACATAAGCATCATTGCTTATGGTGTAGCAGTCTACTTAGTTAGTGAGGGAAGTTGTAGATTAGCTATGGCAAAGGCCAAAGTAGCACCCATTAAACCCCCCACTATACCAAAATTAGAACTGACTGCTGTCATGCTAGCAGCTCGTCTCACCAAGTATATTTATGAGGCCTATGCGGACGTGTTAAGCATAGAGAACATTTACCTCTGGATGGATAGCCAGATAACCCTATACTGGTTGTCTAGTAAAAAACTGTTGCCTGTTCAGAACAGAATTGACGAAATAAAGGCCTTAGTTCCTGATGCTGAATTTCGTTATGTGTCTACAAAGGACAACCCCAGTGATATGGTTCCCAGAGGGACGTCACATGCGTCCTTAATAGGTTCCTCTTTGTGGTGGGGAGGGCCCACATGGCTACCTCACCAAAATGTGTGGCTGAAAAATGGTCCATTTGAGGAAGTTGGGGATGCCACCACGGGTTGTCTCCTTGAAGAGACCCTGTCATTGCCAGTATCGGTATCCCTTCCTGCCACATTGAATTGGGACCGATATGGTTCTTAAGTGAAGACAAGGCGTGTGATGGCATGGGTATTGAGATTTATTAAGACACTGAAAGATAGGAGACAAAGAACACATAAGGCAATGATGACTTATTTGACAGTGCCAGAATTAAGGACAGCAGAATCAGTAATGATTAAGTTAGCTCAAGTGGAAGAGTACCCTGAGGATTACCATTATTTATCCACTGGAAAGGACACACCAAGCAATGTTGTGAAGCAGTAAGGCCTCTATATGGAAGGTGTGCTGTTGAGTTGTAAGGGTAGGTTACAGTTGTCGGACTTAAAAGATGAAGCAAAGTACCCTATCCTAATACCTAGTAAACATAGGTTAGCAGCTCTCCTTTCTGAGTACTACCACAAGGTGTGTAGCCATAGTGGAGTAAGTTATGTTGTAAGTTACATAAGACAAAGATTTTGGATTCCTAGGATCAGACAAGTTGTAAAGAAGGTTTCAAGGAAATGTATAACTTGTAAAAGGTTACAAGGTGCCCCATATAGTGCTGTACAGGCTCTGCCGTTACCATACACTAGGGTTCAGAAAATGAATCCATTTCAAGTAACAGGAGTAGACTACACAGGTGCTCTACCCATTAAAGAAAAGAGTACCCTAAGGAAATTATACGTAGTCTTGTTTACCTGTGCAGTTACTAGGGCTATACACATTGAGACAGTGTCAAACCTCTCCTGTGAGTCCTTCATTCATGCCTTCTGTCGGTTCTGTAGCAGGAGAGGCTTCCCTGAACTTATAATTAGTGATAATGCCACTACATTTATAAGTGGAGCCAGTGTACTGAAGGAGTTGAAAAATAATCCGAGGTTACAGAATGAATTGGTAAAGGTAAATTGTGAGCGGCGATTCATACCAGCCAGGGCCCCATAGTTCGGTGCCATCTGGGAAAGAGTGATAGATATCCTAAAGGCTGACCTGAGAAAGGTATTGGGTCGAGCTTTAGTAACCCGTGAAGAACTGGATACTGTATTATTGAAGCTTGAGGCCACTTGGATATACATACGGTAACCTTGAAGATCCACTCCCTCTTACTCCTTCACAATTATTAATGGGAGGCGTCTTAGACAGTTCCCGAAACAGGAAGTCAGGGATGATGATCTCATGGACATCACCTGGCGGACTAATCCGGGACTAAACAGACGTCTCCTATACGTGACAAAGATTTCACGAGATCTATGGAGGAGATGGACCACTGATTGCCTAATATCACTCAGGGAGCAACATCGTCAATTGACATACAAGAAAGGGAAGGCAGCGCCTCAAGTTGGGGATGTCGTACTGATACACGATGACGGGCCTCGACTCCTATGGCAACTAGGTCGGGTCATCAAATTGTTACGTAGTCCTGATCAAGAATGTAGGGTAGTACAGCTAAGGACAAGCGCTGGTTTACCCACAAGACCGGTGGTTAAGCTGTATCCACTAGAAATTGATCTAAAAGTGAAAGAAGATGACAGCCGTACCGACACTACCCAACACCTTCCTACACCCGTAAATGACCGATGTGATGCCCTTTTGAGGACATCACGTCGGACCGCCCTCGGTTCCTCTCAACTACGGCGTACCCTGATTGGGATGAGTGAGTTGTAAATATTGTATATAGTTTGGACGGGGGAGTATGTCGTGGATTTCGGGTTTGAATTTCCCGCCCACGACAGCACATTTTGTAAATAAATTCTTTTAGTAAATAATTTGGGTAAGATATTATTTATCACTGGAGATAAATCTGGTCATAGAGAAAACAACATTTTAGTTATATATTCAGTAATGATAAGTTTCATTTAATTTACTTCGTGCACGAAGCTGCTCGAAGCTGTTCAGTTTTCTCCTTGCCACCAGACGGTTCAGTTTTCTTCCTGCAACCAGAGAGTTCAGTTCTCAACCTGCCACTAGATAGTAAACATACGTGCCTCAAACCCTGACCAACAATCAGCCATCTTTCTGCAATTAATACCATCAACACTACTCAGAATATTTATTTTAGGCCTTCAAATATTTATACTGTATACTGATCAAAACATCCACATACTGTTTGTAATGGTGAGTTGTTGTTTCGCTTTACGTTAGTTGATAATTAAGACCCCTGCAGTGATAATAACTAACAACTTATCTCGGATGACTGAACTGGGACAAAGTAGGCCTAACCTTGTCTCATGTAATGCTAGTTAAGCCAAATATGTACAGTTTACTAATTGACAGATATTGCCAGATTCCTATATTATCTTCAGTGCGACTAATACTCCTATCTCCAAAAGTATTGAAATTCTCGGTGTTTCACTTAACACTGCCGTTACCTGGACCTCTCACGTCAGATCATTTGCTAAAGCTGCCTCAGAGAAATTTGGATTATTGTACAGTGTTTATTGCTTCTTCACTGATGAGCAGCTAGCTATAGTTTATATGAGTCAAGTGCGCTCCCAACTGGAATATTGCTCACCCATGTGGAATGGATGGGGACAGGTTGGACTAAAACAACTAGACAATATTCAGAACAAAGCTGACAGAATTACCAGTAACCTTGATATTACAAACAGACTTCCTCCTCTACATGTAAGAAGGAGTATTGCCTACCTTCCATTTATTTTACAGATACTTTTATGGCAAATGCTCAGACGAAGTTGCAGCCATTGTTTCACCTATCCATACCTTCCCCTGTGCTACATGGGCATCTGGTAGCACTCATTACTGGAATGTCACAATGCCATATTGCAAAACTTCCGCCTATCAGAAATCTTATATTCCCTGAACTGCATCTCTTTGCAACTCGTTTCTCCAGAATTGTTTCCCCCCAAACTTCAACCTACACCTTTTCAAGCACAACTGTTACAGATTTTTATGGATCGAGTACACCAGTAATTTGGTGTATGGATTTTTTTTTAGTAATTTGTTTTTCCTTTCTCTGTTTTGTTGTTAAAAATATATATATATCACAGTAAGTAAAACAAACTCACTTCATCCTCAGAGCTGCATTGAATCCATCCATAACATCTCCCCCGACCATCATGCTCCCAAGTTCTCTAAGGGCACTTGATTCAGAGTTTAAAAGGAACTTCTTGTATGAACCATTAGAAGATCTTATTGTCACCCTGAAACATGTACAAATAAAAATTGTTTAATTAGTATTACTACTGACCCCTAGAATAACGGAACACCAAAACTTAACTTCAAGATACATTTAGTATTTTTTTTAACAATGGCCTAAAATTGCCATAACTGCATCTCGAATGCTAACTTGTGACAATTAATTGAAACCAATATATGATGCTAGTCAAGAAGAAGTGCTATGGAAAGAAAGCAAGACATAGTATTGTCTTCCTGCCACTGAGTTTCGTGAAATAAGCTACAAATGAAAAAAAAAATGGGTCAATTTAAGCTGAAAGACCTATAGAGCTATAGTGTTTTTATTTGGTATTTCTCTATACCGTTTATTACAGCACATTCCTTGCGTTTATCCTACTGTAGTATAGGAATAATAATAATAATAAAGTTACAGAACTGTCTGAATATACGATAAGCAATGAACTGAATAATTTCCAAAGTGCTACAGGATGTGTGGATCTAGTCCATGTATTAAGGCAGACAGTGGAGGAAGCATAAGTGAAAGACTGTGCATCTCTGGAGGACAATGCATGTGGAAGTGAATAACGTTACGAGAGCGGTGAGCACAAAAGTAAAGAAAAAAAAAGAAAAAAGGAAAGCCCGAGATCAATATTGAGAGATGGTATATTTCAAGTATGGTTATGTGGATGATGTATTACATGATACTTGACAACACCATTTATTGATTCAGTGTTGCCCTGCTTTTGAACAATCAGTGCTGAAAGTACCGTATCGAAGGATTTTAACCCCTTGACCATGGGGCGTCACTTTCTCGACGCTCGGGCACAATGGATCATACCGCGGGGCATCACTTTGGTGATTCTGTGTTATTTTGAATTCTCCTGGGCTTACAAGTGGTGGCTCGTATCATCTTTCAGTACTGCCAGTGTCCAACAACAGTCACCACTCCCAATCTCATCTATACTCCCATCCATTGCTGACAATTTAGCCATTTTTCCCCATTCTTGACTCCCCTCCCTGCCTCCCCTCCATTACTCTCTCCTCTCGCCTGCCTGGCCACGCTGCGCTAAGCTAATCTTCCCCGGAATTTTCCACTGATTTCATCCATTGAAATAAGCCCTATGCCTTATTCTTATACAAAGTAATATATACCAAAAAAAAATAAGGTAACTGATAGTGCCATACACCAGGAATTGGTTAATTATCACCTGACAACACCTCACGTACACTCGTTCGCTAATATCCCCCGGTAATTTCCTCTTGATATATGCCATGTAATCTATTCTCGTAATAAAAAAATATATATGTGAAAGGAAGAGAGAAGCCTAAGTGATATTTACATTCACCTGGAACTACCTATTTTTTTATGTATTGTCGAGATTTCCTACCAATCATTTCATAGCATGTAAATTAGCAGCTGTCACCCTATTGACATTGTCAACCCTTGCCTTCCCACATACGCCGCGTGAATCAGTTCCTTGTCATCCTCTGAGGTGAAACCATGTTGCACTTGCGCCCTGCCATTTCCACCACTTCTGCGCCCATTGCAAAGGGCCCTGTGATCTCTATCCCTAGAAAAATTCATGTGGGAAGCATTAAAGGACTTAGTGACTCAGCAGTGGAATGTCAAGTGGCAGAATTGTCAATGATAATGATGGATAGTGGCTTTGATCTTTCGGGTGAATCGTGTGATGAGCCTGGGGAGGAAATCGTGACAGAAACTCCCAGTACGAGTGCTTCAGTGTCCCAAGTTATCCCTAGCTCCAAGGGAAAGGAGCCGTTAGTGCAGCAAAGGAAGGAATTTGGGAAGGGAGTGAAAAGGCGGCGGGTTAGCCCCGGAACAATGGCCCCACGTGACCCAGCCCGCCATGAGTCCCGAGGTGTATCACCTGCCCTCTCCCCCAGCCCCACTTCACTATCTTCTTCCTCATCTTCAGCAGAATTTCCTCCTGAGTCTTCGTCGTTGGAGTCTCCACCAGCACCTACAGTGAAGGCAGGCCGTAGGGGACGAGGTAAATCCCTGACTCGTAAAAGTAGAGTAGCAACTTGAGTAAGGGCTGCTAGTGCTACACGGCAACCTAGGGTCAGTGAGATTGACCTTGAAACAGCCCATCTGCCTCACAGCCACCCTAAACCCTCACCCACCCTACACTGCCATGACAGGGAATCCTGGACGCCTTCGTGTGGACGGAAGGTTCCGATTTCGTCCCTGAACATCTCCATTTCGATGAGAGTTCCTCAGGGATACAGCCTGCCTTCACTCTTGATGAGGATGCTGAGTGTATGGACTTCCTTTTGGCCTTCCTCGATGACGAAGTCATGCAGCACATATGTGATGAGACTAACAGGTACGAATCACAACGTGCTGCAAGTAGTGCAGGTGCAGCAAAGATGCAACAGTGGACCGTGCTGGGAGTGCAGGAACTGTATGTGTTCTTCGTCCTCATGCTTCTCATGCCACACTCAAAGAAGCATGAGTTGGAAGAATACTGGTCAATGGACCCCTTACTACCCTCACCCACCTTCAATAAGTACATGGCCAGAGATTGCTTCCAGAACATCATGGGAAACCTGCACTTCACCAACAACGATGTACCTTCTCAAACCGACCCCCTCTGGAAGATCCGGGAGATTCTGAGCAAAATGAAGGATGAGTTTATATCATTCTTCCACCCCTTTCAGAAGGTTGTCATAGACGAAGCTTTGGTTTTGTTCAGAGGATGTCTTAGGTTTGTACAGTACATTCCAAGCAAATGCCATCGCTTTGGAATCAAGTTCTTTGTACTGTGCAACTGTAAGACGGGGTACATCCTTGACTTAGTCATCTATTCAGTCAGCACTGTAGATCTGGACAGAACACACACCCTTGCCTTCTCAGGCTGTGTATTGAAAGTGCTGCTTGAAAGGTATTTTGGTGGGAATCATGTATACTGACAACTATTATACAGCACCGAAACTTGCTAAATATCTGAAGAGCAATTGTGCCCACTTCCCCAAATTCCCAGAGGCAGGAAACTCGCAGCGAGGAGACATGCACCTACACAAGTCTGGCAATACGGTGGCATGACAAGAGGGTCGTGCATATGCTCACCACCGTACACAAGGGGGAAATGAAAGACAGTAGGAAGGTCGACCGTAGGACAAGCGAACCTGTGAGGAAACCTGATGCTGTCACCGACTATAATATCAACATGCGGTTGGTGGACAAGTCCGACATGATGATTGGAGAGATCGACTGCCTCAGGAAGAATACTAGGTGGTACAGGAAAGTTTTTCTGCATCTCATTAACATGACGATGCTGAACGCCTTCCTCCTGTACACATCCTGTACAAGATGAAGGTAAAGCCACCCAAGTCCTTCTCCCCGAGGTTGTTTGCCAGGACTTGCGTTCAGCAGCTGCCTGAGAGATATGGTAGGGTGACAGCAGCAACTCCAAGGCACCATGCTGTAAGATTTCCTGACAGACTTGAGCAGAGGGCATACATGGATCGGCACAGACTGGTGCAAATGCCTGCCACAACCAAGAGGAAGGCTGCGATCCACAGGTCCCAGGTGTGTGAACATACCACCTGACACACACCTGAGCACAAACGCACCTAATGGCAGTGCACTGAGTGCCAGGTTCCCCTCTGCGTTACCTGCTTTTTTTATTACCACAGCCTGAAGCAGTTCGAAAAGTAAGTGGAAAATGTAAATAATATGTAAATAATGTGTAAATAGCAAGTGAAAGCAATGGATGTAAATATGATGGAACAATGTAATATAGTTTTATAAGTTACTGTAAGTGACAGTGAATAACATAGTGTAAGTAAAATAGAAGTGTAAATATTGAAAATACAATAGAAAATTTAAACAGAAATGTAAATAATTAGTAATATAAGAATATGAGTACAAATACTTGAAGTTATGACAGTGAAAATGAAACCTTGGCTCTCTACTTATTTTACTGAAAGAGAAATTGAATGCTTACAGTGACAATAAACTACTATTACTGAAGGAAACTTATGGATAAAGATGACATTTTATTTTTTTTAATAACAGAACGGAGGAAGGAAAAACATATGGGGAAAAACAAAAATCCATACACCAGATAACTGGTGTCCTCTGTTCATAAAATATCTGTAACAGTTAGACTTGAACAGTTGTAGGTTGAAATTTGGAGGAAAACAACTCTGGGGAAGCGAGTTCCAGAGAGATGCAGTTTGGGGAATGAAAGAATTCTGATAGGCAGAAGTTCTGCAATATGGTTGAGTGACATTCCAGTCATGAGCGCCACCAGATGCCCGTGTAGCACGAGGGAAGGCATGAAGAGGTGGCACCATGGACGCAACTTCGTCTGAGCATTTGCCAAAACTGTAAAATAATGCAAGGGAGGCAACATTCCTTCTTACTTGCAGGGGAGGTAGTTTATATGTAATGGCAGGGTTGTTAATGATTCTAACAGCTTTATTCTGAATTTTGTCTAGTTGTCTTAATGCAACCTCTCCACAACCATTCCACGAGGGTGAGCAATATTCAAGCTGAGAGCGCACATGACTCTTATAAATTATAGCTAATTGCTCATCAGCGAAGAAGTTACGGACTCTGTACAATAATCAAAGTTTCTTTGAGGCGGTTTTAGCAAGTGATCTGACATGAGAGGTCCAGCTGAGGGCACTGTTAAGTGAGACACCAAGAATTTCAATATTTTTGGAGATGGGAATATTAGTAGCACTGAAGGTAATGTACGAATCTGGTAATATCTGTCTATTAGTAAACTGTATATATTTAGTTTTACTAGCATTAAAAGAGACAAGGTTGTTTTGTCCCCATTCACTGATTGTAGATAGATCTTGATTTATAGAGATGGCTGTACTGAGTTGAGAGTTAGAGATATTAGACTTTGTAAATGGATGTCTGAGTGTGAATGAACTATGTAGTGTTGAGTCATCTGCATATGAGTGAATGGAATTGTGAGTGACAGATAAGAGATCATTAATATGAACCAGAAATAGGGTTGGCGCCAGAACTGATCCCTGCGGCACGCCAGCATTAATTGAGTGGAAATTCGAATATACATCATCTACTTTAATCTTATTTTCCTGTCACGAAGATAAGAAGAAATCAAAGGAACAAAAGACGTTAGTCCATAGCAAGGGAGTTTGGACAGGAGGGAACGGTGCCATGCTCTGTCGAAAGCTTTAGAGATATCAAGAGCTACTGCATGAGTTTCTCCAAAAAGATCAATTGACTGATGGATGGTATGAGTTAAGAGATTGAGTATGTCAATGGTGGATCTTTCGTGGCGAAAACCATATTGTCTACCACTAATTAAGTTGTTGGATTCAAGATGTTTAAAAATATATATATATATATATATATATATATATATATATATATATATATATATAAGTGTTATATAGTAATAGGAATAGGAATATAAAGTGAGTGTTTTCATGAATAATAAATGACAGAATACCAGTGGGGAACGAGCGCAAGTGGGAGGCTCGTACGCGCTCGTAATTTTCATTGCTTTCACAGTGTTTTTTTTTGGAGTATTGATTCTAAACTATTTGAAAATCATAGAATAGTGTTTCTAGTGATAATATCAGGCTGTGGTAATCATATTACGGGTTGTCGGGAAGTGTAAAGTGCAGACTTCGTTACCCAACTTCAGAGGTCTCCACAAGTCCTACGGTACTCGATGAAGGCTGAACAAACATCCCAGGAGAAAGCTGAAGGAATGTGCCATATGCATATTTAATTATAATATTTTAGGACTAACAACTGATTTTTGGCAAATATTTTTAGAAAGTCTGTCGGAGAGCGAATATCCTAGCGGGACGCGCAAGTCACGCCAAAACAACCCCGTGGTTTAGGAGTTAATAAAACACCAGCTGCTGGGTGAAAACTAACTCACTGTGTGATGTGTTGGTGAATGATGGGATAAATAGTACTGAGGGTTTAAGAACTTTGATGCAGTGATAGAGCATAACCAAAGGGCCAAGCATTAGTTTACGTTTCAATTTCATCCAGCACCTTGGCATCCAAACATTTGTTCTTCGATGTCTCACCTGTCAACTACTTTAACCAGCTCCTCAATTGTCTCTGGTCTGGGTGGTACCCTTGGGAGGGTGAGGGAAGCGATGAGGCTGGCTCGATATGCTGTGCCCACCACCACACCGAAGAACAACCAAGAGCCAACCAGGATGTGGTTGGACTGGCTGGTTGAGAGGCGTCCGTACAGTCCCTGGCCCAAAAGGGTGCCCACAGATTCCAGCACCACCGACCCAGTACCCAGCACTCCATGCTGCATTTGCCACGTTTTCCTCCTCGTAATCTGTAAAACATACATATACATTGATACACATATATTATGATATGAGTACATAGTGGTTCCTTTATTGTGTCACAGGGGCGAGCAGTGATGTTTTGGACAGTGGAATGGTTTTGATAATACAAGTCATGAAAGAAAGTGCACCTCCTCGCATCAGCTACCGTTTGGAAGACACACAATTCTAATGAGGTCATTTGCACCATTTTTTTTGCGGAGCTGCTTGGTATGTCCAGTTTCGTAAAGTAACTGTTTATCTTTTTCAGCTTATTTTTCGGCTACATATAGCAAGCTCTAAAAGAGCGAAAATGTCATGCAATAGTCAGATATCGGTTATAGTGAAGGTATGATGTATTATGCATTTTTTTAGATTCATTTGATTAGGAATGGCTGAAGTTCTTTCTTCGTCGAAAAAGGCAGACCAAATTAAAACTGTATGAAAGCAGAATTAATTAACAGTTCCATGCTATGGTTTCCAGAAATCAACAAGTGTGATGCAGCCTACCACTTACATGACAGTGGTGGCTGTAGTAGAGGCTGGGGGTGAGAAGTAACAATCCAAACCCACTCTTTACTCATCTGTACCATAAATATATATTCCAGCAAAGTGTTTAGGGATATTTTGTATAAAAACAGCAATATATATATTTTAGTTTCTTATTGCATGAATCTAACATCATCCAAGAAAAGTCGGTGTACTTTTACCTGTAAAATGAAACTAATATTTTTCTATTATATTTCTTTATCGCTCACTCTGATTGTCACCTGTGAGTCTCATGTTAAACACTCACTTGAACCTATAGTTTGGAGTTAACTGGAAAATCTATCTATCTATCTATTGCCAGACGCCATAATCCCGTAAGGGGTGGCCATTTGACTTTGAGTTATTTGTTTTACGGGGAGGGGCACCAACCCTCCACCAACCCACTTGTTGAAACGTAGGGAGCACGTATGGTTTGGTTATATGGTTACCATCCAGCCTTGTAAATGGTTTCTTGGCTTACAGGAAACCATTTGGCTTGTCACTCAATGTAAAGCCACCTGTGAAGGAAAAAAAAGCAATAAGAAGTGACAGGAAAGATGGGAGAAATACGAAGAGAGGACGGCAGGCACAGAAAAAAGAATGATAAAGGCTAAGGAAGAATTAGGCAGCACTACATCAAGTGAGTGGATGATGGTCGCCACCACGTACCACAAGATAATAGAATTAACCTGACCAAGGAAGTGTTCATGGTATCAAAGTAGCAACTCTCTCCATTGACACAATTACCTAAATAAAAATCATATACTGTTGGCTCATGTTATACAAAAGGGAGAACAAGAAAACGCGACCACGAGAGTGTTAAATGCAACATGGTCCTCGGTGAGTATAAAACAATAAAAAACAACAGCAATAGACATATTTGGCACCATACGGGACTTCGCTAAAATAACGAACCATGTTGTGCTTAACTAGAGTAAAGCACAATTGTGTAAAAATCCTGAAGGAGCTAAACAGAAGCACCTGCCTTGGGAAAATAAAATTACGTGTGTGACTAACACTGGAAGACGGCCCTGGGCTGCTAATTAAGACTGTCCCACGTCTGAATTAATTATGATGCTAAACAACTCCACCACCACCACCACCACCACCACCAACAACAACAACAACAACAACAATAATGATGATGATGATAATAATAATAATAATAATAATAATAATAATAATAATAACAATAACATAAGGAACCGTTTCCTGCTGCCTGTTATTACTAATACTGGAATCGTCCATTCCTGACAACTTGCATGTTTACCTTGACAAGTGTGAAGCAGACAGTCAGTGTACAAGCCAAGACACCGATCCACGCTTGGCCACTCAAAGGGTAGTAGAAGCTCAGCCAACTGGGTGTTATGACTGGCGTGGCCATGGCGAATTTAGCAGCAATTTGTTCATAGGCGAAAGTGAAATCCCATCTGGAAACATTGTTAGAAATAAAGAGGCTACCTTTGTAGATGTTATAGCCATTTGTTACATCCAACCATAGGAAAGAATTTGCTCTCGAACAACAACAACAACAACAACAACATAATAATAATAATAATAATAATACATTAATAATAAAATAATAATTATTATAATAATATTATCAATAGTAACATTAAAAATAATAATTAAGAATGAAATTAAAGCATTCAGAATCCGGATGCAAATCGTCTGCCAGAATATGCTATTGGCCAAGTCCAAGATTGTAGCCATATCTTGATATGCTGAAGGTTTCCTGTTGATAGCTCTAGCCGTTTATGAGATATAATTGTGCCATGGGCGGGCTATAAATAATACTTGATTTTTGGCAGTCATGTTTCTGACCTAAACCTTGACCTCTAGTGCCCATTTTCACACTCGGCCAAGATTTTGGCCATATCTTGACACCGTAAAGGATTCATGTTGATAGCTCAAGCCGTTCATGAGATATAATGGTGCTAAAGGCAGGCATTAAAAAGCAGTTGACCTTTGGCAGCCATTTTGGTGACCTTGACCCTGAGTGCCCATTTTTGAACTCGGCCAATATTTTGGCCATATCGTGAGGCCCTGAAGGTTTCATGTTGACAGCTCAAGCCGTTCATGAGGTATAATGGGAACACACACACACACACACAAACACACACACACAAACACACACACACACACACACACACAAACACACACACACACACACACACACACAAACACACACACACACACAAACACAGGCACTGAGGCAGGGAAAAACTCTATTACTCTGCCTCGTAAGGTGGACGATAATTTAGAGGCCCTTCCAATGGGGGAATCATACCAGCCGCAAACCGGTACACATCTACCTCGGCTTGGAATATGACCTTGGCCTTACTTTCACCAATTTCTAATTCGTAGATTTTCACACCTACTACACACATGTAAAATTGTGATGATATCTTGAACGGTTGCTAAGTTATCATGGTAACAGACATACAGATCTTGACCTACTTTCACCAATGTCGAACTCGTAGAGAATTATCGATTTTTTATCTACTTCAGACCTGTAAAATTTTGTAATGGTATCTTGAGCGGTTGCGAAGTTATCGTGCCAACAGAAACACTGACAGACAGACAGAAGGACGGACAGATTGAAAACAGTACCAGCTGTACCATCGCAGCTAATAATATTATTAATAATATTAATATTATTATTATTTTAATTATTATTATTATTGTTATTATTACAGCGGAAACTGAAGTCACATCTTGAAACTACCGGATTACAGATTTTTTACATTTCCAGCTTCATCATCTTCCCATAGCTCAACGCATACCCTCCAGATCATTTCCTTTACCATCGCACATTGTCAGACTGCAAGAAGCAACAGTATATTATTTACAACTCCATCATCATCTTCCCATGCATCTATCCTTCCTAGTTTTGTTTATTATGTTGAGAAGACGACAATAACCAAGACTTAGGCGCAGGTAATATATTTTTTCTCGTTGATGAATCTATAGCCCTTCTTGGGCATACTGCCGGACTATAACATGTTGGTACTGACATTTTTTTTTCGTTGATTAAAATGAGACTCTTTTTAAAAGATGAGTTAACCGGGCCAGTTTCTAACCCCTTCATTATGGGATGGACTTTCTTAGGCTTACTAATTTTGCTTAGTCACATAAGTGAACCAAAAGAAATGTCATTATTGTGAAAAAGCAGAAGATAATATGTGCAGAATTCAGTTCCACATTTGTAGGCAGTCATTAGAAGAATGCTCTTGACTTCTGTGCACTGACAGGATCATTTTCTAGTTACTCCACTTTAGCAAGTCAAACAAAATTCAAATATTATTTTCATCATCACTTACGTTGCCTATAATTAATAAGACATTAGGCAATTTCAGGTTAGACAGGCTATCTCTATCTTTTGACAATGTATAGCTTTTCTTTGTTGCATAAAATTATCTGCAGTTAAATTGGATTATCAGTAAAAAACAGTGAAAACTGCAATGGAAAGGTTAACCTTAGCTTAGAATCTCACCTCTCTAGTTGTTGTGGAATAACACCATATACCACTGTTGCCATGAATGATTTACGAATCTGCACCTGATCTGTCACCTGCAAGTAAATATAACATTAAAATAAAGAAATGAGAGCCCCAGTTATTTTTGTTTTCTTGTGTGTCATTTTTACCATAAACTCTTTCAGGGAAATGTTTCGAACTAAAAGTTATGATGTAGCATTCCTTAAAGCTTACCAGCAGGATGCCCTTCCTAATTTGAAAGAAACTGATAATTTTAGTGCATGATAAAGTACGAGCCAAAGGCTCCAAGTATAATAATGTATTGTACTTCCTTGGAAGAACTATAAAAAAAAAAAAAAAATCGTCACGTTTATTTCGAGATGTCTAAATTGGACATATAGTTTAAAAGTTTAGAGGTCATAGGCAGTGTGAAATACAGAATGATGACAGTTCCTAATTTGATCATTTGTATACATGAGGACTGAGAACACCTGCTAACCCTTGCAAGAAAGAGATGGACAGGAAAGGGGACTTTTTTTTTTTTTGCGAGGAAGAAGGAACCAAAGGCCATGAGCCCGCAGTAACAGTTCCCTCCAAGAGAAAAACAAAGTACAATAGAGAGCCAAATTCAAGATCCGATCATTTTGAGATGCCTGGACACACTGCGTTTGAAAGACTGGAGATCATAAGCAGCAGGAAATACAGATAGAGGGAGACAGTTCCAGAGCTGACCTGTTGCATAAATGAAAGACTGGGAGTAACGGTTAACTCTTGCATTAGAGAGTTGGACAGAAAAGGGATGAGAGTTTGCTGCCAGACGGGTGCTACGCGCCCGTCGTAGAGGTGGAGGAATGCAAGCAGACAGTTCAGAGGAGCAGTGACCATTAAAGTAGCGATAGAAAAGAGATAAAGATGCAACAGTGCGGCGAATAGACAGAGGTTGAAGGGAGTCAGTAAGAGGAGGAGAGTTAATGAGACGAAAAGCATTTGACTCCACCCTATTGAGAAGAGCTGTATGTGGGGAGCCTCCCCACACATGAGAGTTGTACTCCACACAGGGGTGGATAAAACCCCTGTATAGAGTCAACAATTGTGCAGGGGTAAAGAAAGAGCGGAGTTGGCTTAGCACACCCAATCTCTTGGAAGCAGATTTTACAAGAGATGTAATATGATCTTTCCAAGATAAGTCCCGAGTAAATGAAACCCCAAGCATGTTCAAGGATGATGCAGGATTAAGCTGAATATTATTAAACATTAATGGGTATACCTGTGGAAGATTTTGTCGGGTTGATAGGTGTAAGAACTGAGTCTTAGATGCATTGAAGACAACCATATTATTTTTACCCCAGTCAGAGATAAGAGCCAAGTCAGATATTAGGTGTGCCATAGCCTCATCCCTTGTTTCTTGAAGTAACTGTTGAGATGGGCGTTGCGGGAACCGAATGGAAAGGTGAAGGGTGGAGTCATCAGCGTATGAGTGGATAGGGTTAGATGTACAGCTTAGAAGGTCATTGATGAATAAAAGGAAGAGAGTTGGTGATAGGACAGAGCCCTGAGGAACACCACTGTTGATAGATCTAGGAGAAGAACGATGGCCGTCTACAACAGCGGCTATAGAACGACCAGAAAGGAAGCTAGCGATGAAGGCACAGATAGACGGATAGAAACCGTAGGAGGGCAGTTTGGAAATTAAAGATTTATGCCAGACTCGATCGAAAGCCTTTGAGATGTTAAGTGCAATGGCAAAGCTTTCGCCAAAGTCCCAAAAGGAGGATGACCAGGAGTCTGAAAGGTAGGTGAGAAGATCGCCAGTGGAGCGTCCCTGACGGAACCCATACTGACGACCGGAAAGAAGGTTGTGATGGGACAGATGCCTTAAAATTTTTCTACTAAGAATTGACTCAAAAACTTTTGAAATACAGGACGTTAAAGCAATTGGACAATAATTGGAGGGTTGGGAGTGGTCACCCTTCTTTGGGACTGGCTGAATGAGAGCAAACTTCCAGCAAGAAGGAAAGGTACAAGTTGACAGACAAAGGCGAAAGAGTTTGCCTAGGCAGGGTGTAAGCACAGAAGCACAGTTCTTGAGAACAACAGGAGGGACCCCATCAGGCCCATATGCCTTGTTAGTACTGAGGCCAGTGATGGCAGAAAATACATCAACTGAAGAAATTTTAATGTCAGCCATGAGGAAGTCAGAGGGGAGAAGTAATGGAGGAACAGCACCGGAATCGTCTAAGGTGGAATTGGAGGAGAAAGTCTGTGCGAAGAGATCTGCTTTATTAGTAGAAGAAATAGCTACAGAACCATCAGAGTAGAAAAGAGGAGGGAAGGATGATGAGGTAAAGTTGTTAGAAAGATTTTTGGCAAGGTGCCAGAAGGAGCGGAAAGAATTCGAGTTGGTGAGTTGAGAGCATTTAGTATGGATGAAATTATTTTTAGTAGAGCGAAGAACAGATTTAGCACGATTCCGGGCAGAAACGTAAAGATGATATGATTCAGGGGTGGGTTGGCTCCGGTACCTTTTGTAGGCCTTCTCCTTGTTGCGGACAGCATTAGAACAAGCGTGATTAAACCAAGGCTTTCTTGCGTTAGTCAAAGGATATGAGAAAGGAATGTATGCTTCCATGCCCGAGAGAATAACCTCCGTAATGCGCAAGGCACACTCAGATGGCTCACGGCCATGGAAGCAATAATCATTCCAGGGAAAATCAAAGAAGTACTGCCTGAGGGCCTCCCAGTTCGCGGCTCCAAAATGCCACAGACGACGTTTCCCTGGAGGGTCCACAGGCCGTACCGGAGTGATAGGACAGGTTAAGGTAATAAGGTTGTGATCGGAGGAGCCCAATGGAGAGAAAAGATTAACAGAGTAAGCAGAAGGATTAGTTGTGAGGAAGCGGTCAAGTATGTTGGAGCTTTCTCCATGGCGGTCAGGGATACAGGTAGGGTGCTGTACAAGCTGCTCTAGGTCATGAAGGATAGAAAAGATGTAGGCTTGTTCACCAGGTGGATCCGTGAAAGGAGAGGAGAGCCAAAGGTGGTGGTGAACATTGAAATCTCCAAGAATGGAGATTTCAGAGAAAGGAGAAATGGACAGAATGTGTTCCATCGCAGAAGATAGTCGAAGAATTTTTGATAGTCAGTAGAATTAGGGGATAAGTAAACAGCACATATATATTTAGTCAGAGAATGACAGGAAAGCCGAAGCCAGAGTGTGGAGAATTCAGAAGAATCAAGTTCAGGAACACGAGAGCAAGATAAGTCGTTGCGTATGTATACACAACAGCCACCTTTGGCTTTGAAATGAGTATAGAGAAAGTAGGAGGATACAGAAAAGGGTTTGCTGTCGGTTGCCTCAGACAGCTGAGTCTCCGTCAGAAAAAGAAGGTGAGGTTTAGAGAAGGAGAGGTGGTGCTCAACAGAGCGAAAGTTAGATGAAAGGCCGCGAATGTTGCAGAAATGAAGAAGAAGAGAGTCAGACAGTGGTTCCAGGCACCTCGAGTCGTCACCGGGAGAGGGGCAGATGGCGGGGGCATTTATGGTCCCCCCCCCTGGGGACTCCGAGGCTTGATTAATCGACGCCATTTTTGTTGAATTTTGAATAGGAAGTGTAGTGTGTACTGTGCATGTAGTTTGGTGAAGATAGAGAAATTTGTACAGGAGAGCATGCTGGCCTACTCTCTGTGTAACTGAGACACTGGAAAAGTTCAGCAAAGGGGGATGGTCAGGAACTAGTCCTGAGGGCTGATGAAACGGGAGCTCCAGCACTCCCTGTCATCAGCTTTCCATCCACCTCGGGAGTACTGCCCTGCTCGACTGGTGCTACAGTCTACTCCTCACTAGGGTTCACTGCTTGGCGGATGCTATATGGCTTCCGTTACTGGGGAGGGACAGAGGCATTCACTTCAGAAGAGAATGATCTTTGATATGTCAGTAAAATATGGGAGGATATGAAACGCTTCAGTGAAGTGCGAGAAGCACAATGCCACAAAGAAGCAGGGGGATGGCAGGAAGCTATTCCTTTACCTCCACTGTGTTTTGAATACGAGAGAGAGAGAGAGAGAGAGAGAGAGAGAGAGAGAGAGAGAGAGAGAGAGAACTCCTTACAGTCAAAATTATCTCTTTGACAAAGCCAGCAAACTGTCCAGGGAGAATGGACGAACTAAGGCAATTTTGTTTTTATTTTCTTGTTTTACCACTTAGGGAATAAATAGTCAGGATGAAACATAAAATATTGCTTTCGTTACCAAACTTTTTGAAAAGAAATATAATAAAATCCTGTAAATAATAAATTTAATATTATCCTGTAAATACTGTATTGAGATATATATCAAAACAGAGTCGAAAGAAAGCAAGAAAAAACGACGTCACTCACAAACAGCGGTGCACTATAGTTGAAATTATCTATGTTCATATGGAGGGTTCATAAAAGACACCAAATAGGATATCCCTGGGGTTTATCATGCAGTTCTAGGTGACACTGACGAGACCGATGCCAGCAACAGTTTGTCCTGTACGTTTCATTGATCAACCGATCATCACTGAGGGCAGTGGAGAAGTTGAAATGCTGTTTCAGTATGATTACACATTTCATCTAGGATGATACTGTAGAAAACTGATATGCTGGAGCTGAATCGAGTTGTAATAACACCTTAAAAGAGATGACCTTTGAAATTAGGTTTCTGGCAGTAGCAGCCAAAATGAGATCAAATCCAAACCCTTGCAGTGACTACTTTCTGAATATTGATTTTGAGGGAAATAATGCAGTTTCTGTAGGGATCGCATTTTAAATAATCGCTAACATATCACATAACAAAGTGAGTGGACTACTAAATATTGCAAAGCGATGCTGATATTATATTTGGATGTAATGTCCAAATTAATTACTTTACAACAACAGCAGATAGTAACAACAAAAGTTTGAATGCAGACAAGTATATAATTATCACCTCGTTAAAGCTGCGTGATGGAAGGACACGGAAAGTAAAATTGAGGGCCTGACCAACTGCAACCAGCTGGTCGTAGTCAGTGCCTGAGTACCTGGTGGTGTTGCCCTCGATGGACTCTTGCCAGTAGGGTTCATATGGTAACGCCGTGACGTTTATCGTCGCGCCATAGAAACTGCCAAAAATAATGTACTATTCTGAACGGGCGGAAGTTGCAGTGCAACATTAGGTGGAAACGACTTTTTATTCAGCCTATGATAATCCTGTAGGAATTAAGGCTATTGCCCAGTATTCAAAGCAAGTATATGTACTTCATGACAAAATTTGATCATTATTACTGGATTACTAATAATTTCATTTAAAGTAATTATTTCTCGCCTCGATGCTTTCTTTAATTACATTGCCCATAACATATATACCGTCAGCCACAAATTATACCTGTTTTACACTGATCTGCGCTAGATTTTCAACATTTCACAATATATTTCACATTCCTCAGATGCAGAAAAAATTAAAGCTATGGTTCTACTTCATTTCCATAACACTTTCTCATGACTAGCACCATATTCTTGTGTTAATCTCTTGTTAAACCCATTCAAGATGAAGAGATGACAGTTATAAGCATGTTTAGAATAAAATGAGTATAGCCCAGTCTAGAGACCCTATAAAAAGAGAGACTGGACAGCCAATATTTTCTGCTGCTCGCTGATTGGTTGGATTTCATGGGCGCCATGATGGGTCCAACGTCAAGAAACCTGTCTGCAGATTTGTCATAGAGTATATCTCGCCACACATTGGGGAATGTGATTAATTGCCTAACAAGATGTTGTTTTAATTATAAGGTACAGTCCTTATTTGAACAAATGAAGCTTTATGTTAAATATAAATCTCTACACATCTGTTGTATTTGATTGCTTCCGTAAAAAAACGTCATAAATGCCGAATGGTAATGTTGACAAATCTGACTGTTGGTTGGTGCTAGATAAGACGTGATGTGCTGTGTTGCTGGTACTTTTGTGCCTGTAAATATGATTGGTTGTGCTGCATATGGATGTACAAACAGAACTGGACTTCGTATGCGTCATTTCCGATTCCCTAGAGATCCGGGAAGAAGGAAAATATGGGAAAATGAGGTCGGATGAGCGTGCTGGTCTGCCAGCGACGATCAGCGACTTTGCCAGGTAAGGTATATTCATTTTACGTGTTGTTTTCCCTTTAATAAAAAGATCTGCCATACTGTAATATACACTGAAGGAGATAGTGTTAAGGAAACTGGATATTTTCATAAATAAATTGGAACCAATATACATTAGATGAGAAACTGGACCTTGTATTTTGCCGCGAGGAAAACACTATAATTGATGGCCTCATATTCCAGTTAGAAGTCGAAGTTAAGGATTTTCAACAAACAGTAACCTATATAGAGTGATTATCTACTATGGGACTTCCTGCTATCGCTTCAGGGCCAGGTACTGGAGCACTATTAGTGTTGAGCTGTTAGCTGGGCAAAACATGTAAACCCTCAGTATTCATGTATCTAACGTCGTCTGCAAACTCAAGCACTCATCCTGTATGCTTGGATATTATCCTACGTAATGTATAGAGGAATATATCATATTGCTACATCTTTATATATTAAAAAGACAACACCTAGTGCAAACACAGAATGTGAAATTTTCAAAAACCGTCAATGATACGTGAACAATAGTTAAGTGACTGGTGGTATCTAGCACCGCACCACTGGTCTCTATATGAACGCTAGAGAGCGACCCAAACGTAAACACGTTGACACATAAAGGTGGCTGTTCAGTTTCTCTTTCTATAGGGTCTCTAGCCCAGTCTATACTCCTGAGTAATTTGGATATATTAATAGTATATTTTTCCAGTAATTTCAACAGAGTACATATGATACTCAGTTTCTGAAATGGCCAGTAATCTGTACACATTACTTGGTGTATTTCTCCGGGAAAAGGGTGGGAGGTGTGAGATAGCGTAGACCTGATGTGGGGGTCCAGGAAGCCACTTGCAGCACTCGGGCACCGTCAGGACTGTACGGCAAGTGAACCAACATGCTGTACCTGCATAACACATTTATAGTTTTCAGGCAAAATGAATTATCTTTATTCTCTCGACATTACAAGGGCATAATTTATAATTTCCTGTAGCTATTAAAGGGACAGTTTTATGTAGTCTTTGGAAGTTATATCTGATCGAGGGTATAATTTAACCCCTCTGCTAAGAGAAGTATAGCTAACCCCTCAGTCTGAAAATTGTCTCCTGAATGAAATTTTCTGGCAGTAACAGGAATGAACAAATATATATATATATATATATATATATATATATATATATATATATATATATATATATATATATTGTTAGAGAGATAATGAACACTTCAAGTGAGAATACTAAAATCACTACTATCCCGCAAATTTCCAGGTTCAAAACAAAAGGGTTAGGTAAAATTACAAGTTAAAGTTTAATGCTCAAACTAACAACTAAACATTCAGGACTCATAAGGATAATGTAATGGCAAAAACAGGTTAAATATATGGTTAACTGCAATAGCCTCTATTAACATGAATTTAGCAAGAACAAATTTAAGTCAGCCCTGATAAAATGAGAAAACTGGATAATGCTCAGTTAAAGTAAGATATAATATTATCATGGATACAAAACACTCACACACACCACAAAGCCAGTCAGGAGACAGGACGCGTGTGCTGGACAATCCCCAGGTCCTGTCCTCCCCACTTACTATTTTTTTTAATCAGCCCATACTCCACTGACCGGGCTAATGTACGGCCCGGCCGGCACTATATGTCCAGGAAATCTTCGAACAGACGAACCAACAAACGAACAAAACACTACTCACACTGGCTGACATTAAAAACTTTACATGAATCACAAAAACCTTACCAGGCCTGCGAATTAACGCCTAAGGCTATACAGTACAAGAAAAATGGTAAAAACACTTATACTCAAATTATACAGCAGCTAGATGGCTGGAGACTTCCTGAGCACTCACAATAATAATACACTATACAGGGGAGGAGAGATGTGAACAAAATGAGGAGTAGATCTAAGTGGCCATAATGCACAGACTGAGCTCATTTTATAGGGGCCAGCAGAGCTTGATACAACTTGCAATAAGGACGCGGAAATGAAGGCACAGGGGAGGAAGAGTTGACAGTCCTGCTCTGAACAACAGAAAGGACGACTTACTCTACTATAAGGGGGAAAAGGGAGGAGTGAGGTAGAACACGCAAGACTGGTCACTATGGAAGCCACGAGGAGAATCGTGATCAAACATGCAGCGTACTGTACGTTAGAATTATACAAAGGATGATGAAATCATAGGCTATGTAACACCTTCCCACAAAGAAAAAGAAATTTTAGAAAGGAAATTTCTTATTACTCTAAAACAATCTGTCTAAAGTCTAGATAAGCAATCTGCAATAACATTTTCTTTCCCCTTGACATGTTGTATGTCTAATGAATACTCCTGAAGAAGTAGACTCCATCTTGTCAATCTCTGATTTTTATCTTTAAACTTACTAAGGAATTTCAGTGGGTTATGATCGGTATAAGTGACTATGGGGTCAAAACCAGAACACAAATAAAATGAAAAATGCTGAAAACCCAAAATCAAGGCCAAAAGCTCTTTCTCAATAGTTGAGTAGTTCTTTTGAGGTGGAGTGAACTTCTTACTGTAATAAGATACAGGGTGTTCAATACCCTGATCATCCTCTTGCAGCAAAACAGCCCCAGCTCCTGTATCACTTGCGTCAACAGCCATCACAAGGCTTAGCAAAATTTGGAGTAGCAAGCACTGGCTGACTTAATAGGATAGCTTTAAGTTTACTGAAAGAGGATTCACAGTTATCGGTCCAGACAAATTTAACTCCCTTTTTCAGTAGGTCTGTAAGTGGTGATACAAGAATTGAAAAGTTAACAACAAATCTCCTGTAATAACCTACCATTCCCAAAAATCTTTGTAGCTCTTTCCTACTTTTAGGTCTGGGAAGATCACTTATAACCTGAACCTTAGCTCCTGGTGGTGCAACGTGTCCATCACCAATTACGTACCCAAGGTACTGAACTTTAGCTTGACCAAACTCACACTTTGATAAATTAGCTACAAGATTAGCCTGAACCAAACGCTCAAGAAATTTACTGAAATGGCATAGGTGATCTTTCCAGTTGTCACTGAAGATTAATACATCATCAATATAAACAACACACCCTGCCAAACCCTCTGTTACAACATTCATGAGCTTCTGAAAAGTGGCTGGTGCATTTTTCATACCATATGGCATTACAGAACATGCAAAAGTCTTTCCTAGTGTTACAAAACATGAGATCTCCCTAGCACGTTCAGTCATAGGTACTTGCCAGTATCCCTTTAACAATTCAAACTTACTTATGTACCTAGCCTTTCCGATCTTGTCTATGCAATCTTCCACGCGAGGGAGAGGGTAAGTGTCTGTTTTGGTTATCTGATTAACACGTCTGTAGTCGATACAAAGCCGCTGTGACCCCCCTGGCTTAGGTACTAGAGTGACAGGGGAACTCCACTCGCTCTGACAGGGCTCAATCATCTTGTGGTCCAACAGGTAGCCAAGCTCCTTCTGGATGAGAGGAACTTTCACTGGGTTCACACGGTAAGGAGGCAGTTTAATTGGCTTTGCGTCTCCAACATCGACATCATGCATCAACACAGTGGTTCTTCCTGGAGTAGCATGGAACACTTGCAGGTACTCCTGCAGTAATGCCGAAAACTCCTGCCTTTCCTCGAGAGCTAGATGAGAAAGCTTAGCCTGGAGATCATTCATGATATCAGGATTCTTCCCCAAACTATCACTCAGGCTCATACTGCATGGGAGAACTTCACTTGCAGACTCGGGTGGAACAGCTGCAGTGCAGACTGGGTTATTTTCGTCCCTCCTGTGATATAACTTTAGCATGTTGATGTGACAAAGTTGCTTGTTCTTTCTACGATCTGGTGTGGCGATGACATAGTTGACATCACTGAGTTTCTTCTCCACGAAATAAGGACCACTAAACTTGGCTTGAAGAGGTTACCCATGCACCGGTAGCAGAATCAAAACCTGATCTCCTGGCTGAAAGTGGCGGAACCTGGCAACTTATCATACTAAGTCTTCATCTTCTCCTGAGCAGCTCCTAAATTCTCTCTCGCCAGCTGTAAAGCAGTGGACAGCCGTTCTTTGAACTTCATCACATACTCCAGCAGGCTGACGTCATCTTCCTCCGACAGCCAGCATTCCTTGAGTAGCTTAAGGGGTCCTCTTACTTCATGGCCAAACAGTAGTTCAAAGGGTGAGAAGCCCAGTGATTCATTTGGAGATTCTCTTGCGGGAAATACAACGAATGGAAGACCTTTATCCCAGTCTTTCTGATGTTCCAAACAGTATTTCCTGAGCATCGATTTGAGTGTTTGATATCTCTCCAATGCTCCTTGGGTCTGGGGATGGTAAGCTGGAGACGTGATCTGGGTGATGCCCAACTCTTTCAGAGACTGCTTGAAAACATTTGACGTGAAATTATTTACCCAGTCTGACTGTACCTCCTTGGGCAGACCAAACTTGGTGAAGAACCCTAGCATTTCCTTAACCACGTTCTTTGCTGAGATATTTCTAAGTGGAACGGCTTCAGGATAATGAGTAGCCATATCAATGAGGGTCAACACATAAGAAAATCCTGAAGAAGTGTTAGGAAGAAGGCCCACAATATCCACCAACACATGGGTGAATGGCGCCTCAAAAGGAGGAATGGGAACTAAAGGTGCAACCTTTTCGATCTGATTACACTTCCCCACAGCTTGACAGGTGTGACAAGACTTACAGTACCAGGAAACATCTCTGAAGATACCTGGCCAGTAGAAGTGTTTCAAAATGCGTGCCACAGTCTTCCTCACTCCAGGGTGTCCTGCCAAACTGGAATCATGAGCCACTCTAATGATATCCTGCCTACATACACGAGGGATGACAACTTGATGTACAACCTCCCATTCACAGTCGGCTGATGCTGTTGGGGTCTCTACTTTCTCATAAGTACTCCTGCCTTTATATAATAACAAGTAGAAGCACCAGCTGACTCTTCCTCACTGCAAGCAGAGTTAGCTAGACCTTTCAACTCAGGGTCAGCAACCTGCAACTCAACCAACTCTTGACGAGACAAATTATCAACACTACAGGGTACTGCCTCATCTGGTGAGTGGTCCAAATTAGCAAGAAAAGTGTCAGCTAGGATAACATCATCATCATCATTATCCTCTAAGTCTCCACTAACTTTAGACTTAGCCCTAGTGACAGCACATGCAGAGAACACCTCAGGGATATCACAATCCTGGGTCGCAGTCACTGGTTCACTAGACAACTGAGGAGCTGGACACACTTGACTTCAACCAATATCATTTCCAAGTAAGAAAGTTACACCTGACATTGGGAGTGTCTCAACCAACCCAACCATAATGGAACCATTAACAAAACCAGACTCTAAACTCACTCTGCACAGAGGGACAGAGAAGTAATTATTCCCTACACCTTGTAAGATTACAGTTTCATCAGAGGAATTAACATTAGAGCCTAGAACACTGGTCAGCATAAGGGATTGGCAAGCACCTGTATCACGATATATTTAACTGATTTCCTGTCATTATTGTCCAGAGGACTTACAAAACCATCAGACAGGAAATTAGCACATGAACTCTTGAAAGTGTCACCCATGTTACTGCTCAAAAGAGGAGCTCCATCATGAGAATTTAATTTACCCCTCAAAGCAGGTTCAGTTAACTCGGTTAAAGAATTCTGGGAACTCTCAAGGGTGGACACTAGACCAATTGACTGAATATTTAAAGACTCCTTTTTGTTCACATCACGCTGTCTCCTGAAACATTTCTCCGTAGTATGACCAATCTTACTACAATAAGTACATTTATTTTTCTGAAATCTAGAGGTGGAGCTGGTATTTACTTCCTGAGAAATATCATCTTTATTCTCTTTCCTGTTACCTGTACTCTGAGTAGAGGCAACGTACTTACTCTCAACTTTCCTTTTTTCTTTAGAATATCTCTTGTGAGTAAGAACATATTCATCAGCTAAAACTGCAGCATCAGACAAATTATCTATTCTTTTCTCATCAAGATGTAGGCTTACATCTTTATTAATACACCTTTTGAAGTCCTCCAGCAAAATCATCTGCTTAAATTTATCAAAATCAGAATTTGCATTCTTAGAATTTAACCACTGCTCTAACAGATCTTCTTTGATTTTTGCATACTCAACATGGGATTGCTAATCTTGCTTATAAGTTGTCCTAAATTTTACTCTATAGGCTTCAGGAACAAGCTCATAGGCCTTAAGAATCAAGCTCTTAACTACATCATAATTATCAGATTGATCCTGAGGCAAAGATGCATAAGTTACTTGAGCTTTACCAGTGAGAACACTCTGTAGGAGTACTGGCCAATACTTTTTGGGCCAATTAAAACCTGTAGCTACCCTCTCAAACAACTGAAAATACTTTGTTAAATCAAATTCATTAAAAGGAGGGACGAGTTTAACATTTTTAGCCACATCAAAATCATCAGAGCTAGATGATCCAGTTCCACTTTGTTTCATGCGATACTCATGGTCTGCCTGAATCCTAGCAAGTTCAATTTGTGCCTGAGCCTGTGCCTGTGCCTCCTGAATATGAGCCTGAGACTCAGCCTCCTTAGCCTCAGCCTCCTTAGCACGAGTCTGAAACTCAGCTTCCTTAGCACGAGCCCGAAACTCAGCCTCCTTAGCACAAGCCTCCTGCAGGGCTAGCTGTAACTTAACTATTTCAGTCTGCATTTGCTCATCTGGAGAAGTTACATTAAACAAGCTTTTATTAATCATGTCAACAATATGATCTTTAGAATGATGAGAGCGAACAGCAATCCCCAATTGTTGAGCAACAAGCTTAAGTTCATTATTTGTTCTGTTTTCTACATCACACACTGTTTGCACATTTGACAAAAAATCTTTGGCTTCATGAAGAGTAGTAATAGTAGATATCTTGAATAAATCACAGTCACAAAATGTCTAGCAATATCCTTATGATAATATCCTGAATATCCTGATAAGAGGTCGCCAAATTTATGTTACGGAAGAGAGAGAATTAATGAACACTTCAAGTGAGAATACTAAAATCACTACTGTCCCGTAAAGTTCCGGGTTCAAAACAAAAGAGTTAGGTAAAATTACAAATTAAAGTTTAATACTCAAACTAACAACTAAACATTCAGGACTCATAAGGATAATGTAATGGCAAAAACAGGTTAAATATATGGTTAACTGCAATAGCCTCTATTAACACGAATTTAGCAAGAACAAATTTATCTAAGTCAGCCCTGATAAAATGAGAAAACCAGATAATGCTCAGTTAAAGTAATATATAATATTATCACAGATACAAAACACTACTCACACTGGCTGACATTAAAAACTTTACATGAATCACAAAAACCTTACCATGCCTGCGAATTAACGCCTCAGGCTATACAGTACAAGAAAAATGGTAATAACACTTGTACTCAAATTATACAGCAGCTAGATGGCTGGAGACTTCCTGAGCACTCACAATAATAATACACTATACAGGGGAGGACAGAGATGTGAACAAAATGAGGAGTAGATTTAAGTGGCCATAATGCACAGACTGAGCTCATTATATAGGGGCCAGCAGAGCTTGATACAACTTGCAAGAAGGACGCGGAAATGAAGGCACAGGGGAGGAAGAGTTGACAGTCCTGCTCTGAACAACAGAAAGAACGACTTACTCTACTATAAGGGGGAGAAGGGAGGAGTGAGGTAGAACACGCAAGCCTGGTCACTATGGAAGCCACGAGGCGAATCGTGATCAAACATGCAGCATACTGTACGTTAGAATTATACAAAGGATGATGAAATCATAGGCTATGTAACAATATATATATATCGCTACCATCTCGCTACCATCTCCTTACAAACTTCCGTAACAAGGGTGGCACCTGTTGTTATATCAAATCCAAATATGCAGTTGACACTATTTTAAACTTCACTTTATCCAGTTTTGATTACTCATTATATAAACTAAAACTGTCAAAATATTACCAAATATATTTGTGTAGTTTATCGCTCCCCCAATGCTTCTTTGGAACCCAGTGTATTTGATTCCATATCCACACAGTTGAGTAACCTTAACCTTGCCCTTAGCACCGAAATTAAAATTTTGGGTGATTTTAACATACTGTTATGAAGGGGGATTTGCCAGTTAGGTAGTCTCGTATCTTCGAGATATTTCTCGTACCTTAAGTTCCGGCATCGGTGCGTGTCAGAGTTGCCAGTTTGCCTGCTGTTTGTGAGCATAGTTATTTCATAAGTTATGCATTAATTTTTGTGCCCTTTTTCTTTATAATGTTTTATTTAAGTGATTGCATGTTAAATTATGTAATTCAAGTTCGTATGGTTAATGATTTGGAGTGTTATGTAATGTAGGAAAACTCTAGCATGTTTTGATGTCTCGTAGTTGGTAACTGTTGTTGCTAGGGGCTGATGCAAGACAGTATGTCCTAGAATCTTGGAGAAGTAGAAGTTTCGAGAGTAATGCACGCTTATATAAAAATGGGGAAAAGACTAGTCAGTGAGTCAGTTAGTTTTGAGATTTTGAGTCGGGTTTCAGTGCGGTTTTCGTGCAATTTGTGGAGAGTTGCTTTGCAAACATTAAGTGTAATTGCTGTCTGTGAAGATAGTATATTTTTGGTACTTGTGAAAACAGTGGCAAACAGTGACTGGTTATTGAAGTTTTTATATCATTGGAAGTTGAGAAAACAGTGAAGTGTTGAGCATTAAGTGTAATAACAGTTATTAAAGTTTATTGCTCTAGTGCTTGTGAGAACAGTGAAGTTGGAAAGAATTAAGTGGAATTATTTGGAAAATAAAGACAGTGAACTTTAAGGAGCCAGTGTTTATTTTTGCCTCAGCTCATCTTGTGTACTGGACACCTAAAGGCTGACCATAAGAAGAACAACTCACTGGGCAACGTCCTTCCTGTACTGTACTACTGCTGTTGGAGCCTGTGGCAGTGTGGGGACTGGGACGTAACACTGGTGTCAGGAGTGGGATTATTATTTCAGGGCTGCAGTGAGGCTAATCTTCGACATGGAGCAAAAAGGTGTCCAGTCAAGAGGCCAAGCTAGGCAGGAAGAGACATCACTGGGTGGAATTATGAAACTATTACAAGCACTTATGCAGACAGAATGAAGGACAGAAAAAACTCCAAGCACAATTACAGGCACAGAGTGAAAAACTAGAGGCACAGAGTGAAGGACAGAAACAACTCCAAGCACAGTTACAGGCCCAACATGAAGAATAGAAAAAGCTCAGAAATGAAATAAAAGAACAACTAGAAGCACAGGATGAAGGACAGAAAAAGCTCGAAGAACAATAACAGGCACAGAAAAAAGAGATCAAAGAACAATTGCAGGCACAGAACGAAGAACAAAAAGAATGATATGAGCAACTTTGAGAGGCATCAGAGGAGCAACAGAGGGAATTACAACTGATAATGAAAGGACAGCTAGATGCTTTCATGAGGGAAATGAAGGAAGAACAGGAACAATTGAAGGGGGAGGTATACACTGAGCTACGGCAACAGAAGTATGAGGTAAAAAATAATGTGACAGAGTGTCAACAGCATGTAGACAAACAACTGAAGACAATTAGTGAGGAAATAGTGAGAGAGTGCAAACAACATGTGGACAACCAGCTGAAGATTAGTGAGGGAATAGTGATGGAGTGCAGACGGCATGTAGATAACCAGTTGAAGCATGTAGTCGACCATGTGAAAATAATTAGTGAGAAAATTGAGGCTGTAGAGAAATATTGCACTGCTGAACCTCAGGTTAGTGTACAGGGAGCATATGAAAGGAATGGACAGTGTATGGTGAATCTTGAAGGATCCCAGGCATCTAAAGGTAGCATTACAGGGTTGAATAATCAGAGTGCAGAAATTTTAAGTCCTGGCCTTAATTATGATGTCCCAGTTTTTAGGCCCCAAACTAGTGAAGTGCATGGCTATAATGGGGATCCAGTTAAGAAGAAACCTCAAGAAAGTGATGGTAGAGTAACGTGGGAGGCTTACCATGGACAATTTGAGTTACTTGCGGATCAGAATGGTTGGTATGATAAGAAGAAGGCTGCAGAAGACCCATCACTGAAGAAATGCAAGACAACCTTGATGAATAGTGTGCGAGAAGACAGAGGAACAGACAACAAGGAGTGTAGTAGGAATGGGAATCATAGGAAGAAATGCAGCTGTACTGTAGTGACGGGGTCAGCGTCGAACGGAGAAGACCTGGAGAGGATGCAGATGGAGGGTGTAGATTTGCAACCGGTGCTGGAGTGACTGCAGCGGAGTGCAGTTCGACCATCATGGGGAGGAGTTTCCAGGTTGGGCCCTGCGACTGGGAGCTGCTGGAGTCAGTGGGACCTTCTTCATTGCAACGGACTACTGGAGCATCAGTGGGAGATGTCCAGTGGCCTCAGCGAGTGTTGGCAAGTGGTGGTTCTGAAGAAGATGAGGTCCTATATCTTGGTTGAGTCCCACAACATCAATAGTGGGCACATGGGAGTGAAGACAACTCTAAGCAGGCTGCGACACAAGTTCTACTGGATTGGGATGTGTCAAGATGTTGAAGAGTGGTGTCAGACCTGTGATGTGTGCTGTGTCAAGAAGTGGACCAAGACCTTCCTGGAGGAGTGGACTATGTGGTGGAACAAGGACATCATCGGAAGCAGCATAGAAGATGACCTGATAAGTTGAAAGATTATTTTGTGTATCGTTAGATGTTTCATTAGAATTAGGGTTTATGTTTATGTTTGTGTATACTGTGTGGTTTTGTCGGGACGACAAAGAACTAGGGAGGGGGTAGTGTTATGAAGAAGGATTTGCCAGTTACGTAGTCTCGTATCTTCGAGATGTTTCTCGTACCGTAAGTTCCAGCATCGGTACGTGTCAGAGTTGCCAGTGTGCCTGCTGTTTGTGAGCATAGTTCTTTCATAAGTTAGCGTTATTTTTTGTGCTCTTTTTCTTTATAATGTTTTATTTAACTGATTGATTGTTAAATCATGTAATTCAAGTTCGTATGGTAAATGATTTGGAGTGTTATGTAATGTAGGAAAACTCTAGCATGTTTTGATGTCTCGTAGTTGGTAACTGTTGTTGCTAGGGGCTGATGCAAGACAGTATGTCCTAGAATGTTGGAGAAGTAGAAGTTTCGAGAGTAATGCACGCTTATATAAGAATGGGGAAGAGACTAGTCAGTGAATCAATCAGTTTTGAGTTTTCAGTTGGGTTTCAGTGCGGTTTTGGTGCAATTTGTGGAGAGTTGCTTTGCAAACATTAAGTGTAATTACTGTCTGTGAAGATCGTATATTTCTGGTACTTGTGAAAACAGTGGCAAACAGTGACTGGTTATTGAAGTTTGTATATCATTGGAAGTTGAGAAAACAGTGAAGTGTTGAGCATTAAGTGTAATAACAGTTATTAAAGTGTTTATTGCTCCAGTGCTTGTGAGAACAGTTAAGTTGGAAAGAATTAAGTGGAATTATTTGGAAAATACAGTGAACTTTAAGGAGCCAGTGTTTATTTTCGCCTCAGCTGGTCTTGTGTACTGCACACCTAAAGGCTGACCATAAGAACAACAACTCACTGGGCAACGTCCTCCCTGTACTGTACTACTGCTGTTGGAGGCAGTGGCAGTGTGGGGACTGGGACGTAACAAAACATAATGTTGAATGGTTATTGCATTCTGCCAGGACTGATGACACTGGTCTAGAGTGCGAGCTGTTTGCAGAATCGTTTAATCTCACCCACCTGGTAAAGCAACTAACCAGAATACCTGATAATCCTGACCATAATGCCCATCTCTTGGATTTATTCTTGACAAATAATCCAGATCAGTACAGGATAGAGGTAGTCACCACTTGGATCCTCTGACCACAATCTCATCAAAGCCTCATTAGTTAATCCTCACACACCTCTCCATTCTGAACCTGATTCTGAACCTGTCAGGGTGACCCGATGGCACTTTGATAGGGCAAACTGGAATGGATTTAGAAATTATCTTGCTGACATTCGATGGCAGTCATTCTTCTCTAGTGATCCCAATTCTACCCAGTCCCACATTTGCGATTTAATACTAGCTGGTATGGATTTATTCATACCAAGTCAACAGTTCACTAAAAGATTGAACTCGCCAAAATGATTTGATGGCAACTGTGCCAGAGCAACTTCCTAAAAGTCATTAGATATAACTCTTACTTAAAACAAAAAAAATCTGAATCACTCTCTCAATTTAAAATTGCTAGAAATCATGCAAAACCTATATTAAATCTAGCTAAATCAAACTTTCTTCAAAAGCATCAAAACTACTTAATAACCCTAATGACAATACAATATTCTGGTCAACTCTTAATTCTTTCAATAATAACTTTAACAAGTCATCTTCCATTCCCCCACTAAAATGTTCAGATGGCAACATTACAAATGACCCGCGTGGGGAAGCGGATATTTTTGCCAGTACATTTGCCAGAAACTCTAATATAGATGATACCAGCCAGAATGTCCCAGTACTAGAACTTGACTCCCCCGAAATTGCCCCACTTAAAATACAGACAAGATATGTAAAATCCATCCTAGACAATTTACCTACCAACAAAGCTCCAGGCCCAGATGGAATTTCGCCAATTGTTTTGAAAGAGTGTTCCTCTGAACTTGCCTCTGTTCTAACAAAAATATTCAGACTATCCATACGTAATTCTTTATTCCCAATTTCATGGAAAGAAACCAATATCCACCCAATTCTGAAGAAAGGAAGTTCGTCTGACCCCTCTGATTACAGGCCAACAGCTGTCACATCTTCTCTTGGTAAGGTGTCTGAACCTTTAATTAATAAGCACATTGTTAAACATCTTGAATCCAACAACTTAATTAGTGATAGACAATATGATTTTCACCAAGAAAGATCCACCATTGACACACTCAATCTCCTGACTCATACCATCCATCAATCAATTGAACTACATGGAGAAACTCATGCAGTAGCTCTTGATATTTCTAAAGCTTTCGACAGAGTATGGCACTGTTCCCTGCTGTCCAAACTCCCTTGCTATGGACTAACATCTTTTGTTCCTTTGATTTCTTCATAGCTTGGTGACAGGAAAATAAGAGTAAAAGTAGATGATGTATATTCCAATTTCCACTCAATTAATGCCGGCATGCCGCAGGGATAAGTTCTGGCGCGAACCCTATTCATGGTTCATATTTAATGATCTCTTATCTGTCACCCACAATCCCATCCATTCATACGCAGATGACTCAACACTACATAGTTCATTCACACTCAGACACTCATTTACAAAGTCTAATATCTCTACCTCTCAACTCAGTACAGCCATCTCCATAAATCAAAACATATCTACGATCAGTGAATGGGGACAAAACAACCTTGTCTCTTTTAATGCTAGTAAAACTAAATATATACAATTTACTGATAGACAGATATTGCCAGATTCGTACATTACCTTCAGTGCTACTAATATTCCCATCTCCAAAAGTATTGAAATTCTTGGTGTCTCACTTAACAGTGCCCTCTGCTGGACCTCTCATGTCAGATCATTTCTAAAACTGCCTCAAAGAAACTTGGATTATTGTATAGAGTCCATAACTTCATTGCTGATGAGCAGTTAGCTAAAATTTATGAGTCATGTGTGCTCACAGCTTCAATATTGCTCACCCTTGTGGAATGGATGTGGAGAGGTTGCATTAAAACAACTAAAAATTCAGAATAAAGCTGTTAAAATATTTAACAACCCTGCCATTACAAACAAACTACCTCTCCTGCAAGTAAGAAGGACTGTTGCCTCCCTTGCATTATTTTACAGATATTTTTTTGGCAAATGCCCAGACGAAGTTGCGTCCATGGTGCCACCTCTCCATGCCTTCCCTCGTGCTACACGGGCATCTATTAGTGCTCGTGACTGGAATGTCACTCAGCCATGTTGCAGAACTTCTGCCTATGAGAATTCTTTCATTCCCCGAACTGCATCTTTCTGGAACTTGCTTCCCCAGAGTTGTTTCCCTCTAAATTTCAACCAACAGCTGTTCAAGTCTATTACAGATATTATATGAACAGAGGACACCAGTAATCTGATGTATGGATTATTTTTTTAATAATTTCTTTTTCCTTCCTTCGTTCTGTTATTATATATATATATATATATATATATATATATATATATATATATATATATATATATATATATATATATATGTCTGTATATATATGGTGTTAATTCGACTTACTCTGTTGATGGCATAGGGCCATCTTTTCGATGCCTTGGATGTTTTCTAGTAATAAATCTTGTCTACTTAATTGCTTCCCACGTGAGCCATTGGTTCTATATACTCGTCACTGTTTTTCTCTCGCCGAAACAAAGTCGTAAGCAGGGTCTCTCACTGGATAAAGACTACTTACTGTACTCTTTTCACTTTAACTTGGCCTAATATTATCACCTCTTCATCCTGAAGGCTAAGTTGTAACTAGATATCAGCACTATGATATGTTGCTAGTCACGAAAATTGTCAATGAAAGGATATACAGTATAACCAAAAAAATGTTATTCTGCCACTTATCTGTGTGAAATAAGATGCAAAAGGAAAAAAAAAAATCTTGGACAAGTTATAATGAAGGGGAAAAAATTAGAATATATACGGGCAAGTAATAATATCATTGTTCATTGTTTTCTCTTCAATCCAACAAAGCTTTGAACTACCAACTCAGCACTGGACAGCAGGCTTTTAATCGGTGTGGAACTCTGTCTACGATTTTCTTTTACTTGTTGGGAAAATTAGAGGGTTGGCAGATACTATTGCTCAAAAGTGTACACCCACCAAAAAAATTATCGTTCCCTCTGAGTGCGATGAACTCTGAAATGATTTGTAAAACTGAGACTGTGTTCATTTGGTACTGGTAGTAGTTCAGAACCCTTTGGTCCTTATGTCATATTGTATCACACAACAAGGGTAACAATTATTTTTTTTGTGGGTGTACGTGTATATTAACCACCTAGGTATTACAGTGTCTTATATTTATTTATTTATTTTATTTTATTTTTTTTTGGGGGAGGGCTTCCTACAACCGCTAGATGATTTTATTCAACTTTGGAGAGTTCTTAAATACAGGAGTGAAAATTAGCCTCCATCAAATCTTTCACAATGGAAACTCCTTCCAAAACTCAGTTTATATTCTTTGGTTTTACTCGATTAAAATTTATGAGACGTTACGGTTCTGAAGGTGCTAAGATCTCGTCTAGGATTACGTATACGTCGTTGTTAAAGTTATTTTAATGCCAGACAGGCGCATAATAGGGTGTCCCACGCAAAACTAGTAATGAAAAAGAATGAACCTACTCTGGTAAGGCAATGGGGACTCGACACAAATGACAGTTCACTTAAATTACAAAGGGGAATATAGTCAGGCACCTAAGGAGGTTTTCCGTTAACCCTCGCCCTCCAGGATTAAATGAAACATAGTTTTTTGGCTTCCCTTTGATGTCCTGAAGCACATTTCAGATGTTAACAGGAAATAAATTCCGGCTCATTGGTGGATATTGAGCTTTATATCCAAGATGGTCGCCAATATCTACGAATTTGAGAAATATGTATATTGATGTACAAAGCAAGTGAAAAATCTATTAAGATAGCATATTCTATAGAAGACTGAATACTACATATATAATTTAAGCGGTAGACAAGACTATGGAAGAAACATTCATGAGGCTTGCGAAATCACGATGTGGGGCAGGTAGAGCTGGGCTGACAGGGATCTTGGAAAATTATGGTGCATACCATCGATGGCTTCGAACAACTTCTGAGTGAAGCAAGTACTACCAAGCCACACTGAATATGACTGGAATGAGTGATGACACTGATGGCACCAGGCTTGGTAGGCACCGGGAACAACTTAAACCAGACATAGCGCGAAGTGAAGCAGCTGTGCTACGAACTCTTGATGCAGTAAATGGGTTTCTTAATCCATCTGACATTCCAGACAAACACCATTTGTACTTACTCTCTTCTGGAAATCCAGTGCACCCTGATGTAGAAAATTATTTTCTCAGTGCTGAAAAAGCTGGACGGATAGAGAAGGAAAAGTTTGTACATGAAGGGATACAGAAAGATGGTAGTGGGGAAAAGAAAAATTTCTTCGACAGGATCAAAAGGTTGAATCTCGGAACTGTGGAGAAATCTAACAAGATAGTGAAGTTGAAATCTGATAAGGGCAGTGTGATTAAGTACCAAGAGCAAGGAGATGCAGCTTTCCAAATCCTTCTTAGATCACAGATGTGAAACCAACCTGTAAGAATTGATGACCTGATGACTTATTCTGTCACGCCAGTGCCACACTGCACTGGTACCCCAGACTGATTCATGACAAAAACAAATAAAGCAGCACCTGTTCACTACATTACTGCTGATATGGCTGACACTTTCTTACCTTCTGCATCTGCTGGGGAGACACTCTTCATTGACGATGGTAATGCCCACTTTCATGCACTGAAGGATGTCCCATCAACATTTAGGGGTATAAGCTTGAAAGTACTTGACAGCTTAACCTACAAACCAGATATTGTGTTCTCCATGGTTATGTATTTGAAAGCTTCCATCAAAAACCAAGAGAGGGTACATCGTGGCTGCAGTGACAAGATTCTTCTGGATGTTTTTAATACTAGAAAACCTGCTGATTTCAAGACCTTCCTGCAAAATGATGAAAACAAGAAACAACTCTTTCAACTGGTGCTTAGTGTGTGGAGTTGCCCCACGGTTAATGGGAAGAAAAGTAATTCTTATTGTTGAGGGTGCTTGTTTCCTACTTACATCCTTGAATGGAAAAACTATACAAGAAGAAGAACTTCAAAGACTGAGGTCAACACAAGAGGAAACAGACACTCGTGTTGTCCTGTATCTGCTTTATGCACAGAAAGAGGGCAATATGCAAGCAGTAGTATCAAGCCCAGACAGGGATCTTTTTTTTTTTTTTTTTTTTCATTCTGTTGCACTATGCAGAACGACTGAAACCACTGACAATGCTTCTTGACAGTGGCAGTGGAGTAAACAAGAGACTTCTTAATATCACTGATATAGGTCAAGACTTAAGACCGAAATACTGCACATCCCTTCTTGGTCTCTATTGCTTTACAGGTGAAGACTGTAACTTTGCCTTTAAGGGAAAGGGAAAGGTTGGTCCTCTGAAGAAGCTAGAAAAGAGACCACGGTACCAAGATTGTTTTGCTAAGTTGGGCGACAGCTGGGAAATTGATGACAAGCTTGTCAACGACTTTGAGGAATACGTTTGTCTCATGTATGGCTTTCCCAGAAGTAAGCATGTGAATACGGTTCATGCGTTGACGCTAAAGATGGTTGGCGAGAACACGACTATCAAAACTTTGTCAAGAATGGATCTTGCTAAAACTGCCACCGTGTAAATTTTCTCTGGTTCCTCACATCAAACGTACAAATTATAGGGTGGCTCAGTTCAAACAGGCCCACATCACGTTGCCAGAAATACCTGCTCCTACAGAAGAACATGGGTGGGT
The DNA here is from genome assembly GCF_032717465.1 of Coenobita brevimanus. NCBI lineage: Eukaryota > Metazoa > Arthropoda > Malacostraca > Decapoda > Coenobitidae > Coenobita > Coenobita brevimanus. The sequence continues at coordinate 16,597,867 of NC_136986.1, forward strand.
TAATTCTAGAGACTTCATTGAGCCAGTGCGGTCAGAAGGGCCTATGTTGCCACCTAGTCTTCAGGAAATTCTGGAAGAAACCACAGAGGAAGGATCAAGTGATGCTGATGCTGATGACCTTTTCATTGGTGAACCATCTCATTCAGATTCGGAAGAATCTCATAGTGACACTTTTATGATGAATAAACAAACAGATAAAGTTTAAAACAGTGTCTACACGATTCAGTGTAGTATATTATCTTTTAACATTCATATGTTTTTTTTTTCCAATCCTTATTTTCATTCTTGCCTTACAAGTTGATTTTATGGATATAAACATAAAATGTAAGACAAACATTTCCTAAACCCAAGATACAATAATAATAGACTTTTAATGTACATATTTACTGATTACTGCATATATATGATATGTAAATAAATCTTATATTCTTATCTTTAGAGTGAGAGTGGCAGGGGAAGTGAAGGGTGTGGAGTTAGCGAAAAGAGCGAGTAGTGAGAGGGAAGTGTGAGAGACCTTTCTGCCATGGCCTACCCTCTAGCTGGGAACTCCCTGGTGGAACGAGGCATCGTAGATAAGATAAATAAGAGAAGATAACATAAAATAGGATAAGATAAGACTAGCTTTAGTCAGTTACCTCATATGGCTCAATATCCAGAAGTGAACCAGGATTTTTTTTATTTTTCTTTCAAAAAGGGTTTTATTTTCAACCATGCCTAAACACAAGACATGTAAAACTTTTAAGAAACATTTCCCTAATCCAAATACAATAATATCTAGCTGTTTTATGTACATATGAACTGATTATATGTGTGATAATGTGTGATATAAAAATATTTTTTATACTGGTCTATTTTGTCGGTTATTTCAAATAAAGCTCAATATGCACCAGTGAACCGGAATTTATTTCCTGTTAACATCCGAAATGTGAATCAGGACATCAATAGGAAGCTACAAAACTGTTTCATTAAATCCTGGGGGGGGGGGGTGCACAGAAACCCCCTCTAGATCCAGGTGTAACACGGACTCCTAAATAATAACAGAGATTTACGCATGTCTGTGGCCGAGGTGTACGTGGTGCACGTGCCCATTGGCCTAGTTCCCATCAGCCAAGTTTGGGTACAATCAAAATTCCGGTGTGAAAGGAGAGGAAAGGGTTTCGGCCGCGGAGGCTGCATTTGATGATCCTCAGGCAGGTATTTGGCCACATTTTCCGGGGACAGGCAATTCGTGCATCATGGATTTTTCATGGTATTTTTTTTTTTTTCATTGTCCGTGAAGGAATATGTGGGCACAGGATCATTATCATCAGAAACTCTCCCTACACTGGATTATCCCCTCCTGTGACAAGAGTAAACATGACTGAATGATATCCTGTTAAAGTCGGTGAATTATACGTGTGGCAAGCTGTGACCATACTGATGGCACACATAAAAAAGGCATGCCATACAGGACTATTGGATCATGGACGACCTCACAGCCACACCTGTCGTTGAGAGGTACATGCATATTACAGAGTACTTTGCCATATTATGGTTCCTGCACTTTTCCCCCAACGTGGGAAACTTACCCAATGACAGGCTGGGAAAATCCGCCCAATTCTGACCATGCTAAAAGGTTATTAAAATCTATGGTTATAAAAGGAACCGTTTCAAAGGAATATTCACAGTCTTTAAAACCTAGTGGCTCATCACCAGCTATTCTGTATGGATTACCTAAAGTTCACAAAGAATCCATACCTCTTAGACCAATCATGTCTGCATTTAAAACTGCCTCGTTTAAATTAGCTAAGTTTTTAGTTCCCATCCTTTCGGATTTAACAATCAATGAATATACGGTTAAAAATTCATATGAGCTCTTTAACTTTCTTTCTGGATTCAGACTACCAACCTCCTCCTGCTTGTGTAGTTTTGATGTCACCTCATTGTTTACAAATGTTTCCTTGGATGAAACTATTGATTTATTTGTAAATTCAGTTTTTAGTGATACGGACGAAGTCATGGGTATGTGTAAAAAATTCTTTAAAAACCTGATTTCTGTTTGTGTTGAGGAATGCCATTTTATGTTTAATAACGAGGTGTATAAACAGGTAGACGGTGTGGCTACGGGCTCGCCTTTGGGTCCGACTATGGCTCATGTTTTTCTCTGCTTTTGGGAGAAGAAATGGCTGGATAATTGTCCTGCATACTTTAAACCCATCCTTTATCGTAGATATGTGGATGACACTCTACTTATATTTCAAGATGAAAGCCATGCTCCACTATTTTTAAACTACCTAAATAAACAACATAAGAACATAAAATTTACCATAGAATGTGAAGTTAACGGTAAACTCCCTTTTCTTGATTTATTAATACAGAAGTTAAATGGCACTCTTTTTATGTCTGTATATCGTAAGCCTACTCTCTTGGGTTTGGGTACTAGCTTTTTTAGTTACTGTCCATTTATTTTTAAGGTGAAGGCAATTAGAATACTTTTGTATAGGGCTTATAACCTAACTACAACCTACAACCTCTTATATAAGGAGGTCACATTTTTGAGGATTTTTTTTTTTTTTTGTGTGCCAACAATGGTTTCAGCACTGCTCTTTTTGATAACTGTGTTAGAAAGTTCTTAGCCAAAATTTACAATCCAAAGCAACCTGTATGTACAGTGAGTAAAGAGGAAATGTATCTTTCTCTACCTTTTCTTGGTACTGTATCAGAAAAGATAGAGAGGGCACTGAAATATAACATATCTGTTTTCTATCCTAAAATAAAGTTCCGATTTGTTCATAAGAATGATCTTATGAATCATTCATTTTTTCATTACAAAGACCGACTACCGACTGCCCTCCGCTCGTCAGTCGTTTATGAATACAAATGCCCTAGTTGCCATACAGGGTATATTGGGAGCACAGTACGAGCTTTCAAGCTCAGGGTTGACGAGCATAGAGGTCAGTCGAGCAGGTCAGGTCTCCCTGTGAGCAACCCTCCTCACTCAGAGGTAAGGGAACATTCATATATTTGTAATACTTCTGTTGATCCAAAGAATTTCTGTATAATAGACACATGTACCAGTAAGAATCTAAGAATACTAGAATCCATTCATATTTATAAACGAAAACCCGCCCTAAACAATTGTCTGTCTGCTGTCCCTCTGAATATATTGTGCAGTTAAGTCCCTCTTTAATTTAACACTACTTTTTCTCTTTTATTTAAGTACGATGAGCTCATGCTCAAATAGTTCTTTTAGGATTTTAAATACCTTACAGGTCTTTTTTTTTTTTAATCTTTTTTTAGATCCATTGAAGATGACATAAATGAATATGTCGAAACGTCTGGACATAATAAATGTGCTGTTCGTTGCAACACTGGTATTGCTTTTCCTATATATTTCTCTCTTTTATCTTGTGACTTATGAAATAGAAAAATCTTTAATTACACTTGTTCAAATGCCATCCACATCAAGGAGAGGACCTCCAAAAAGGTGCCAGAGCCAACCCATCCCTGAATCTCATCGCTTTTACGTTTCTGGCTGGAAACATGTTAAGTCCGTCCATCACTCTGCTATACAGTATACTGTATAATATCAGTCGTACTAACTCTATATCCTCCTGCTCCTTCTGATGCCTGCCAAATATCTTTCTGACAACTTTACTTCGTTATACTTTCCTCCTGTTTCCCACTCTGACGACTCTGCAACTGTTTCTTCTACTGTAAAGCAGAACTCTTTGTTCAGAATTTCTCCTTCATTTCTACCTTAGACGATTTTGGTGCTGTTCCCCTATCACATCCTCCCTCTTACTTCCTCATGGCTGACATTAAAATGTCTTCAGTTGATGTGCTTTCTGCCATACTGGCATTATTGCTGACAAGGCATATGGGCCTGATGGGGTGCTGATGGGGTCCCTCCAGTTGTCCTCAGGTGCTGTTCTTCTGTGATAACATCCTGCCTAGGTAAACTCTGTTGCCTTTGTCTGTCAACTTGTACCTTTCCTTCTTTCTGGAATATTCCTGTTATGGAAGGTTGATCATTTTCAGTCCTCTAACTGTCTTCCTATCTTTTTAATGCAAGGAAGAAGCAACAAAAGGCCAGGAGTCTGTAAATTTCTCCCTCCAAGAAATAATAAACACAAGATGAGAGTCAAATTCAAGACTGTTCCTTTTGAGGTCCCTGGACACACTGCATTTGAAAGACTGGAGATCATTGACAGTAGGAAGTATAGACAGAGGGAGACAGTTCCAGAGGTGATCTGTTGCATAAATGAAAGACAGGGAGTAACGGTTAACTCTTGCATTAGAGAGCTGGAAAGAAAAGGGATGAGATTTTGATGTTAGACGGGTGCTACGCGCCCGCCATAGTGGAGGGGGGATGCAACCATACAGTTCAGAGGAGCAGTGACCATTGAAATAGCGACTGAAAAGACATAAAGATGCAACAGTACAGCGAAGTTACAAAGGTTGAAGGGAGCTAGTAAGAGGAGGAGAGTTGATGAAACGAAAAGCTTTTGACTCCACCTTGTTGAGGAGAGCTGTATATGAGGAGTCTGACCATACATGAGAGTTGTACTTTACACATGGATGAATAAAATCCGTGTATGAAGTTAACAACTATGCAGGGGTAAAGAAGGCACGGAGTCGGCATAGCACACCCAATCTCTTGGAAGTAGATTTTACAAGAGAGGTTATATGTTATTTCTATGATAAATCCCGACACAATGAAGCCCCAAGAGTGTTTTAAGATGATGCAGGATTAAGCTGGATATTGTTGGAAATTACGTGGTACTCCTGTGGAAGATTCTGTCACATTGATAGATGTAAGAACTGGGCTTTTAATGCATTAAAAACAAAAAGATTACTTTTACCCCAGTCAGATATGAACAGAGTCAGGCATCAGGTGTACCATAGCCTCATCCCTTGTTTGTTGAAGTAAGTGCTGAGATGGATGCTGTGGGAAGTGAATGGAAAGGTGAAGGGTGGAGTCATCAGCATATGAGTGGATGGGGTTAGATTTACTGCATAGAAGGTCATTGATGAACCAAAGAAAGGGAGTTGGTGATAAGATAGAACCCTGAGGAACACCACTATTGATAGCTCTAGGAAAAGATCGGTGGCATTCTACAGCAGCAGCTATAGTACGAGCAGACAGATATAGGCACAGATAATACGAGCAGACAGATAAAGGCACAGATAGTACGAGCAGACAGATAAAGGCACAGATAGAATAATAGAAACTGTTAGAGGGCAGTTTGGAAATTAAACATTTATGCCAGACTCGATCAAAAGCCTTTGAGACATCAAGTGCAATGACAAACTTTCGCCAAAATCCCGGAAGGGGTAATTTGGTGGTGGTGTGTGTGTGTGTGTGTGTGTGTGTGTGTGTGTGTGTGTGTGTGTTTGTGAAATTTTTTCAAAAATTTGGTGACAATTTTACAGTGTTGGATGTTTTTTTTTTTTCTAAATTTCTCTAAAATTCCTCATTTATAGTAATTGTTACTAACAGTTTAGGTAATATTAAGATGCATTAAATTTAGTATGTGAGGGATAGCTTTAATAAACTTGCATATTTTTTTTTTTTTCCAAAGTCGGGTATAATATACCCATGTTGAGTTGCACTGTAACAGGCATTGAAGTTTAGTGGTCTAGGGGTAATTCAATGGTCACTGGTCCTTTGAATTCTCTGCTTGCATCCCTCAGCCACTAAGGCAGGCAGGTAGCACTAGTGTAGACACGAACTCTTATCCCTTTTCTGTTCAACCCTCTAATGCAAGAGCTAACTGTTAATGCCAGTCCTTTATGTGTACAGCAGGTAAGCTCTGGAACTGCCTTCCTCCTTATGTATTCCCTACTGCTTATGACCTCCAGTCTTTTAAATACAATGTGTCCAAGAATCTTCAGCAGATCCTCAATTTAGGAACTTATTATCGTGTATTAATTTTTGTTTAGAGGTATCAGTTTGCAGGCTTGTAGTGTTTATTTTTTTTCTTGCATTAAAAAAAGGAATTGCTGCAATATAGTGCATGATACATGAAAACTGGGTTTGTTGTGACAGTAAACTAGTTTTTTTGTGTGTGCAGTTCCTCTCGTACAGTAAGAGCTTAGCCAAATACGTGTCAAAATTGGACATGACCCCAGGGATAGCTCAAGTGATTCAGGCGACACAGAAAACGTACTCACAGAGAAAATAAAATAAATTGTAATGGCTAGTCATGTGTGATAAAGCTTGGCATTTCTTTTCTCTCTCCCATCCAACACACTGTAATGCACATTGTCATTCTGAATAAACCGGAAAAATTGGGCAAATAAACTGAGTTAGCCAAACGTATAAGGAGTGATGATTCATTCATGTGGCAGTGGCCGGGGGCAGTGGACAGGAGTGTCAAGGACAAGTCGGGCAAGGGGGTGCATGAGTGTATGCTAGCACAGAATCCCTCATTGTCCCAGCTGGGACGAGGGCTGTGGGCTGTAACTACTGCCTCGCCCCCGTACGAAAACAACCTTTCATGACTCCCCAGATTACCTCCACTCATCACCTCCTACCTCCACAGTGCCTCCATCTAGAGCTGACCTGGAGACATTTACAATGGAAAGATGAAGGACAGATGAATAATCTGGTCCTTAACTGAAAGTTCAGTATACTGTAATTATGCAGCTATGACTGGTTGAAAAAGCCTACTTTCAAGAAAAAATGCATACACGAAGGGCTTGGCTTGTAAGACTCCCAAGATTCAGGGATTATGATTGAAATGAGCGTAATACTTGGGAAACTATATTCTGAAGCTGTTGGAGATATGATAGTGAACAGGAGTGGTACCGATGATGACTGAAGCCCTGTTCGGGTGGGAGGGGGCTTCAGTAGATCTACATTTTTTGTAGACTGGTACTGTAGAATAGGCAGTGCTAGCCGTTTATTTAAGATTTTGATTAAAATCTCTTTGTGAGGCACAGGAAGCTAAAAAGAGTTGCATGAGCTGAGACGAATGATTAGAAAACATTAGATTATTTAAGTGTTGAAAAAGGGTGGGTTTAGTACACAAGGTCCAGATTAGTATAAGATTAGCAAAGGATTTAATCAATTTTATTTTTATGGCAAATAAAAAAAAAGTAAGCATACGCGACTTTCAAATACGTTGTGTCCTACAAAAAACTACAAATAGAATTTTGGCATTAGAGGTATATTCTTCATTGCTGAATAACTTACCGTTTGTCAGATGCTGAGGTTTCATCATTTACAATCAAGGTGTTCATCATGGAAAATGTCCAGTGGGAAACGAGTAAAGCCCCAAGGTCTTCCCTGGGCAGGCGAGTGACCACCAGGAGCCTCGTCGACCACACCAGGAGGCGGCCATTGAGGGACCAATTGGCGAAGGCAGTGAGGAAGGCTGGGTCGTCACTCACCACCACCACCATCACGCACCTCGACACCTGCCGCAGCTGCTGACGTCACCATGGTACAGGTTAGCTGTGTGACCTACCTGCCTCAGCAATAATGAGACTGACCAATCCACCTCAGCATCAATGTGAGAATAACCTACCCACCTCAGCACTGCAATGAGAGTGACCTACCCGCCTCTACACTAATGTGAAAGTGACCTATATGCCTCACCAGTAATGTGAGAATAACCTACCCACCTCATCAGTCATGTGAGAGTGAACTACCCTCCTAAGCAGTAATGTGAGAGTGGCAAACCCACCTCAGTAGTAGTGAGAGAATACCTGACTGCCTCAAGAGTTATGTGAGAGTGATCTACCCGCCACAACAGAAGTGTTAGAGTGACCTTATCACCTGAGCAAAAATGTAAGAGTGACCTACCCGACGAGCCTGGCTGACCAGCGGGGAGAGCTGTGCCTGTGTCACGTTAGTGTCCTGGACGTCCACACCCACCTGGAAGACACCCACACCCCGTGCCGCTCCAACATCACCAATACTCTAATAAAAAGTAGTATATAATTATGCAGAGTAAATTAGCTTTCACAGGGTTAAGATGCCGGCCGGGAAAATGTATTATTACTTTAAAATTTCTTATTAATTATCCATCTGTCTATAGCCAGACGTCTCAATCCTGCAAGGGAAGGCAACAAACAAATCGGTTCCATGTCGCTCTGTTCCCGGCCATTTTGCTGACTTGCCCTTGCTCTAACCTCCTCTCTCATACACCTCTCCTCTCCATCCCTCCATCTCATGCTTGGTCCCGCCCTCCCTCTTCTCCCCCTCCCCCTCACTCACATACACTTTCTTTGTGAGGCTCTCGTTCCCCATCCTCTCCACGTGGCCAAACCACCTCAGTGTATTGCTCCTAATGTTTTTAAACCCATCCACATCCACAACACAACGCTCCTTCACTTCCTTATTTGTCAGTCTCTTTCCATGTAGCTCCACATGCTCCTTTAATATAACTCATTTCCGCTGCTCTCACTCTTGACTTGTGCCCTTCCAACAAGGTTCAAACTTCACTTCCATGCGTTACAGTTGGTATCACAATCCTATCATGCAGAGGCTTTTTTATCTCCTTGCTCACTTCCCAATTCCAAATCGCTGTTTTCTAAGACTCAGGGACCTTCATTCCCTGTTGTACCTTTTCATGGGCTTCATCCTCTAAATTTCCATCCTTACTCTTCACACTACCCAAGTATTTATATAAACTCACATTTTCCATTTCCCCATCATCCAGCCTCACTGTGCATTCAGTGACTTCTTTTCTCTCGAAGATAACAACTTTACTCTTCCCAGCATTCACCTATAGATTCTGTTTCATACACATTCTCCCAGACTCAGTCACCATGCCTTGTAATTCCCCTTTATCGGCATTTAACAATACAGTATTATCTCCAGATAATAGAACAAGAAGTTTCCAAACGCTGCCCTCTCTCATTAGGACCTCTCTAACATCCACTGCCCTACTTTATATCTCTTTTATAACTCCATGCATATACAGATTGAACTACCACTGATACATGATAAATCTGTGATTCAATCCAAGATTCAGCCAGAAAAATATACTCAGTTCACCATGCACACATACTGCAGCCTTAGCGCCCTCATACATACTCTTCACGGCATTCAACAGCTTCCCACTTACTCCATATATTCTTAATATTTTCCACATTCCTAGTCCATCCACTCAGCCATATGCTTTCTCCAGATCGATGGAGGTCATATACAACTTCTTTCCCTTTGTAGAAATTTTCCACTGAAGATCTGAGGACGCATGTCTGATCTACGCAACCTCATCTCTTCCTAAAACCAGCCTGTTCTTCGCTAACACATTCCTCTGTTATTTCCCTAACTCTTTCAGTAAGAATCCTACCATATAATTTTCCTGTTAAACATAGAAGAAAAATGCCACTATGATTATCACACACTTATTTTTCCCATTTTCCTTTATACAGGTGAATAATTATTCCTGACTTCCAATCCTCCGGGACTTTACCTTCCTATCACGCCAGTCTGCACATCTTCCATATCCATTTCACTATTATCTCTCCCCCATGCTTCAGCATTTCACAACACACTTCATCAATTCCTGGGGTTTCCCCATTTTGACTTTCTTCATTGCATCCACCACTTCCAACCTACTGATCACTTCGTCCCTTACCTCTCTTCTCGTCCCAGATACTCCCCAGCCACTTATACTCACACCAGTTTCATTCCCTGTGTTTAACAATTCCTAAAGTGTTCTCTCAATCTGTTCACTTTTTCTCCCTTCACCTCTAGCAATCAGTCATTCTTATCTTCCACTCCCCTACATTCTTCTTTATCACTCTGTCTCTCTTTATCTCCTTCCTAATTATCAAGGTATTTATTACAGTACAGTAATATCCTTGATAAAAAAAAAAAAAAATTGTTTTGTGTGTATTATTGAGTACTAAAGGAATCTTTCAGTGTTAAAACTCGTTTCTAGCAGTGAGACCATCGGACCTGAGATATCAAAGTATTAATCTCATCCAGTACTGGAACGATATTTAACATCCATCTTTCGTATTACCTTTATTATGGTGCAATTTGCTACTAGGTTGTCCGTGAGCAGCATTGGAAAACAACTGCCTTGTAGCCAAGTTTCCAACACTGATCCAGTCATCGGTACCGATTCCCACAGACGATCTCTAGAATCTGTAATAAAATAATGTCTCTCTCTCTCTCTCTCTCTCTCTCTGTATATATATATATATATATATATATATATATATATATATATATATATATATATATATATATATATATATATGAAACTTCTGTGGTAGAGTGTGCGCTTCGTACACGGTTGAACCAGGGTTGGCGCCCCACCAGGGTAATAAACTTTGGGAGTGTTCACCCGACCACGTACTGCACTGGCGGAGACAAGGGATGCTGTGGTTGAACCAGTGTCGCCTACTATAAGGTATGCTTGCACCCAGTTGGCTTGTGCGGGCCGATTACACTTGGTTCACAGACTACACACATCCAAAGCCACTCCAGCACTACAATTACACTTACAAGCACTTCTTACCCTACATACAATCTCTACCAGACAGACTAAGCCACTTCATAGAGATACATTGGCTGTATCGTCCCGACTTCGGTCAGGATAGGCCGGTCCTGCAGTGGATACTCAAACGGATGATGATAATGATAATGATAATGATAATGATATATATATATATATATATATATATATATATATATATATATATATATATATATATATATATACAGAGAGAGAGAGAGAGAGAGAGAGAGAGAGAGAGAGAGAGAGAGAGAAAATAGATAGATAGATAGATAGATACACACCTACGTGATCAGGAACATCTTTATAAACTGGTGACGTTTCGACAACTCATTTGTCATTTTCAAAACAAGGGAAAATACAATAAACACGAAAGTACACACCATGTCTATGATAAAAATACAAACACACCATCATATATATATATATATATATATATATATATATATATATATATATATATATATATATATATATATGAACTATATATATATGAACTGGCCGAACTATGGGGTGGTACTACTACTCTGCGTCCAGGTTGTATTAGGAAGAATACTGCCACCGTATTCCCTGCGTGTCGTAAAAGGCGACTAAAAGGGGTGGGGTGAGGGGACCTGGGACCCCCTCCTCTTTTTTTTAGTTCCTAAAAAGAGACAGGCCACAGAAAGGGATGGGGGATGGAGTTATCCCCGTACCCTGAAGATTGGGTCTATGAATGTGCATGGATGTAGTACGATTGAGGCTAAAAGGGAGGAGATTGGGAGAATGTTTGTGAGAAGAAAGTTGGATGTGTTAGCTTTGAGTGAAACGAAGATGAAAGGGAAGGGTGAGCCTATGCTTGGAAGTGTGCATGGAAGATTGTCAGGTGTTGATAGAGGAAGGGCAAGAGAAGGTGTGGCCTTGTTAGTGAGTCCGGAAGTACAGCAGTGTGTGATTGAATGGAAGGTTGTGTCATCGAGACTGATGTGGGTGAAAGCGAAATTTGAACGTGAGTTGTGGGTGTTTGTGAGTGCATATGGGCCTGGTAGTGAAAGGGATGAAGAAGAGAAGTCTTTCTGGAATGATGTTGATGAGTGTATGCAGAGTTTTGGAGTGAATGTGAATGTGGTAATGATGGGAGATCTGAATGCTAGAATGGGAAATGTAGCAGTTGAAGGTGTAATTGGTATGCATGGTGTGCCTGGAAGAAATGAAAATGGGGAGCGAATGATAGCGATGTGTGTTGAGCGAGAGATGATGATTGGGAATACGATGTTTGAGAAGAAAGATATTTACAAGTATATATGGGTGAGACAGGAGGGTGGAAGGGTTGTTGATAGAGCTTTGATGGACTATGTGGTTGTGTCTAGGAATGTAATAGGAAGATTGTTGGATGTGAGAGTTCTGAGAGGGGAGGGTGGAGATACGTCTGACCACTACCTGGTGGAGGGAAAGTTAAGAGTAGGTAAGAGATGGGTGAGAGCTAGGAGGGTTAGGTGTGGCAGGGAGGTTTTGAAAGTGAGTGAGTTGGATAAAAGAGAGAAAAAGATAGAGTATCAGGAGAAATTGAAAGATGAGTGGAACGCAGTGAAAGATCGGGAAAATGGCAGCGTGGAGGAGGAATGACAGTTGTTTAAGAGTGCTGTGGTGGGGCATGCAGAAGAGGTGTGTGGTGTGAGATGTGTGGGTGGTGGTGTAAGAAAAGGAAGTGAATGGTGGTGCGAGGAAGTAAGTATGGCTGTGGCTGAGAAGAGACGTGCATATGAAGTGTGGCTGCAGAGGAAGGATGAGATGTCATATGAAAGGTATAAGGAAAAGAGGAATAGAGCGAGAAGGGCTGTGCGTGATGCTAAAGTGGCAGCAGATGAGAGGTGGGGTAGGCGGCTGACAGAGAATTTTCAACAGAATAAGAAAATGTTTTGGAAGGAGGTGAAAAGGGTGCG